>NC_132782.1:131186268-131493968 GCF_048418805.1 Vulpes vulpes
AAATTAGGTTATTTGCTTTCCTATCATTGTATTTTAGGAGTTCTTTGTATATTTGGAATATGAGTTCTTTATCAGCTATATGGTTTTAAAATATTTTTTACCAGTCTGTGGCTTATCATTCTCTTAATAGTATCTTTTGAAGAACATATGTTTTAAATTTTGATGAAGTCCATTTTGAAATGGTTCTTTTATAGATTGTGTGTGTTTTTTTTTAAAGATTTTATTTATTTATTCATAGACACACACACACACAGAGGCAGAGACACAGGGAGTGGGAGAAGCAGGCTCCATGCAGGGAGCTTGATGTGGGACTTGATCCTGGGTATCCAGGATCACACCCCAGGCTGCAGGCGGTACCAAACTGCTGCGCCACTGGGGCTGCCCCCACATTGTGCTTTTGATGACTCAAGGTCACACGGCTTGACTCCTGTATTTTCTTACAGAAGTTCTAATAGCTTTATGTTTAGATCTGATCTATTTTGAGTTAGTTTTGTTTATGGAGCAAAGTATATGGATTCAAAGTATCTATACTTTGAATATGCATATTTAATAGTTCCTGTACCATTTGTTGAAAAGGCTATTCTTTCTTCACTTAAGTACTTTTGCACTTTGGTAAAAAATTAGTTGTTATTGTATGTATAGGCTTATTTCTAGACTTAACTCTGTTCTATTGATCTGTTTTCTATCTTAATGCCAGTACAGTTCTATCTTGATTACTGTGACTTTATACTATGTCTTGGAGGATCATGTTAATCCTCCAACTTAGTTCACCCATTTTGACTGTTTTTGGAACTTAGCATTACCATATGAATTTTACCTCAAGTTGTTAATTTCCACAAAAATACTTGCTGAGATTTTGATTGGAATTGTATTGCCTTATGTATCCTTTAGCCTTGCTAAACTTGTTCTGTAGGTTTATATTTTTGTTGTTTTTAGATTCCATGAGATTTTTTATGTAGATGAGCATGTCATCTTGAATAAAGCACTTTGAACTTCTTTCTTTTCAATCTGGGTGCCTTTATTTATTTATTTTTTTTCTTGCCTATCACAACTGGCCAGCACCTCTAGCAAATTTGAATATTAAGTGGTGGACGTACATTCTTGTTTTCCTCATCTTGGGATAAAGCATCAAATATGTTAACTAGGTTTTTGTAGATGGCTTTTATCAGATTGAGGAAGTTCCTTTCTCTTCCTTGTTTGCTTAGAGTTTAAAAGAAATAGATTTTGGATTTTGTCAAATGCTTTTTCTGCATTTATTGAGATAATCATGTGGTGTTCCTCTTATTGTTTAATATGGTGAATTACATTGATTTCTGAATGTTAAATCAACTCTGCATTCTGGGATAAACTCACTTGGTCATGATATATTGTCTTTATAAAATATTGTTGGATTAGATCTGCTAAAATTGTATTTGGGATTTTTGCATTTATGTTCAGAGTGAATATTGATCTGTAGTTGTCTTGTGATTTTTTTTTGACATTTGTATGTAATGTTTGTGTCCTTTTATTGTCTTTTCTAATATAAATGTTTGGTGCTGTATATTTCTTTTTAAGCCCTCCTTTAGCAATAGCCATTTAAACTCGTTGAGACTTGTTTTATGATCCTGAATGTGATCTTATTTTGGTAAACATTTTATGTGAATTTGAGAAGAAGGTATATTCAGCTGTTGTTTTGAGTATTCTGTAAACATTAATCAATTAAATTTATTTGATAATATTAAGTCTACTGTATCTTTGCTGGTTTCCTGTTTACTTGTGATATTGGATATTGACAGAAGACTGTTGAAACCTCCAACCATAATTGTGGATTTGACTATTTCTGTTTAAATTCTTTGTAGTCTTTGTTTCATGTAGTTTAAAGTTGTGTTTTTGAGTATATAAGCATTTGAGTTTGTTATGCCCTCTTGTGAAATATCTTCTCTAGTCCTGGTAATATTGTTTGCTTAGAAATCGACTTTATCCCGGGGCACCTGGGTGTTGCAGTCAGTTGAGCATCTGAGTCTTGGTTTTGGCTCAGGTTGTGATCTTGGGGTAGTGAGATTGAGCCCTGCCTTGGCTCAGCAGGAAGTCTGCTTAAGTCTGTCTCTCTCTCTCTGTCTCTCCCCACCTACACTCATGTGTACACACAGTCTCTCTCTAAAAATTAAAATAAATCTTAAAAAAGAAATCTACTTTATCTCGTATAGTTATTGTAGCTTTCTTTTGAATAGTGTTAAAATTTTATATATTTTTCCATCCTTTTTTTTTTTTTTCTTTTGAATCTTTGTCAGCCAGGCAGCATATAGTTGGGTCTTGCTTTTTAAAATACAGACTAATGATCTTTGCCTTTTAATTGGAATATTTGCACCATTTACTTTTTAAAAAATTGTAACAACAAAGTTTTATTTGTTTCTCATTTCATTTTCATCTCATGCTGCAGGTTAAGTACATCTTTGTTCCACACTTCTTCATTTTAGGACCAGTAATCAGTCCCTATTCAGGATAAATCAGACTTGCAGCAAATGGAAAAGAAATAGAGTGGGAATACCTTAAAATGTCTATTAGGGAGTGATCTACATAATAGTCTTGCTGGAAAAACACATTTCTGACTCTAACAAAAAGTAAAATGGCAAACACTAGGTCTAGCTCTCCTTTCCCTGTTCTGCCCTACTATCCTGCTAACCTATTAAACCCATGGAAAAATTATAAGAATAATAACTTAAATTTTCTTTGACCACTTCTGGGGTATATAATGTAGATATGCAAGTTATATAACTAAAGTAAAAATTATGAGATGTAACTACTACTTAAAATAAGGGATATATGGATATGCTTTTATTTAGGATTTTTTGTTCTCTTCTCCAAATATAGATGAGTCTCTGGTTATGTTACTTAACTCTCTTTAATTCAGAAAGTATAAAAATGGCAATATATTAGAAAATGATTTAAGAAACATGAAAATACCAACTTTTTTTTTTTAATTCATGAGAGAGAGAGGGAGAGAGAGAGAAGCAAAGACATAGGCAGAGGAAGAAGCAGGCACATAGGCAGAGGGAGAAGCAGGCTCCATGCAGAAAGCCCCATGTGGGTCTTAATCCCGGAAATGCCCTGAGCTGAAAGCAGACGCTCAACCGCTGAGCCACCCAGGCATCCGAAAGTACCAAATTTTTATATAGTTTTTCCTACTTATAGTTTTACTGCAATTATGACTTTTAAAAAAATCAGTGCATGTGGCAATCCCAGAAAGATGTGAAGAAATGTGAAGAAATATCAAAGATCTGTTTGATGAAAGTTAATGATTGATAGCCTTAAAGTTGAAATGGGACAGCTATTTTTTTCTAATGTGTTAAATGTGTTTTTCATTTTAAAAATACAAAGGCTTTGGCAGAGATGAATTTAGGAAGGTAAGGTTCAAGTGTGATAGCAGTGCATTTTAATTAAGGAGGGAATGTTGCTGATTTAAATTTTTAATGGGTCAGCCATTATTTGTGTGGTTCAAAAGTTCGGCAATGCAACCATGTTTGTTTCCTTTTATATTCGACTATTTGGAATAAACATTTACTTTTTAACAGATTTTTGGAGATGAGATATGAGAATAAGGAAATGAATAAGGGTTCTTTTAAACTAAAGTAAATGTATTTTATGTATTTTTAAATGTAATAAGCAAGAATCCTTGAAACCTTAATTTACATATCTTTATCTTACCAACATCTGAATTCACCCTGTCCAGTATGTTAGCCACAAGCCAGATGTGGCAAATTGAACACCTAAAATGTGGCTGGTCTGAATTGTTATATGCTGTAAGACTAAAATGTATACCAGATTTTTGAAGAGTTGATTTGAAAAAAAGAATATCTCAATTAAATTTTTTATTACATGGTAAAATGATATTTTGACTATATTTGGTAAAAATTATTAAAATTAATCACATTAAATTTTTTTTTTACTTTATATGTGGCTTCTAAGAACACTTAAACTGATATAAAGGGCTTGCAGTATATTTCTGTTGTACAGTGCTAATCTAGATGATCTAACTTTCATCTTATCTTTATAATTTTACTACTAAAGCATTACCTTGTTTTCCTGAGGGTACTCTCTATAACACAACCATGACTATGAAGGAAGTAAAAACAGATCTTTTCAAATTTCTCTGTTAAAAATTCATGTAATTTCAATTGTATGAGAGGCCTTTAAGATCTTCACATAAACTCTTTATCCTTTTCTTTTTATTGAGGATTATGTTGAATTTTATCAACTGATTTCTAAGGAATTTGATAATATAAAGAATTTATTAAACTTATGTTCCTATTGTTTTAAAATTAAGAAATGTAAGAAGTCTGCTTTGCTTGTCTGTCTGGAATGTCTATATAAAAGTAATCCCCAAACCATCAGTTTATGATCAGGATATTTGAGAGGGAGGTGCGAGTCTCCTGTGTTTGCCTTCTTTGAGACCCCATCTTAAACAGAAGCAAAAGAAAACCCTCTCATGCTTTCAGAACTGGAGCCATCCCTGTCATGTGTAGGTATCTCACTGTAAGTTGTCTCTGAATTGTTTCCTGTGCTAATTTGTTGGGTTTTCTCTTAATTCTCCCCTTTTTGTTTCTGTTGCTTTGAGACTTGAATTTGTGCTTGATGGTGTTGATGAGAAAAGGTGTGCCTCCTCTGTGAATCAGCCAGATATTTTGTTGCTACTGATTTGCCTTTCTTTTAACTTGCTACTTGCTATTCTTTCTCCTAGTACATTCATATCCTGTTTCTTTGATGTAACATTATGAGAGATACTTAAACAGTGTTTGGAAAGTTGATCCCCCTGAACCAAGTGCCAGTGAATTTAGTTTATGTAGTAATTTTTTACATTAGCTTTTCTTGGATCTATCCTTATCTCTTTGTAAATTATCTTAACAGTTTACACATTTCTAAATGGCATGATGACCTGTTGCTGTGTATCCTGATCTTTTAGTTCTGATATCCATAGGAACGCATTATGCTGAGTAAAATAGGATATCATAAATAGAGTAGTTCCCCATTGTCTGTGGAGGATACATTCCAAGAATGCCAGTGCTTGGTTGAAATTGTGGATAGTACCAAACTCTGTATATGTACTGTTTTTTCTATACATACATAGCTATGATAAAGTTTAATTTATAAATTGGGCACAGTAAGAGATTAGTAACAACAACTAATACTATAATAGAACAATTACAACAATACAGTGTAATAAAAGTTGTGTGAATGAGGTTTCTTTCAAAATATCTTAACGTACTCTTCTCTTGTGGTGATGTGAGATAAGATGTCTACCTTGATGAGATGAAGTAAGGTAAGTGACGTAGGCATTGTGACATAGCATTAGGCCACTCTTGATCTTCTGTTTATAAGTCAGAAGGAGAATCACCTGTTAATGGACCGCATTTGATTGTGGGTGACTGAAACTGCAGAAAGTGAAGCTGTGGATAAGGGGGTGGGGGGACTATGATAATTGCCAGATTTCTATTTGTAGGCTTCACTTCTTTTCTAAGGTTCTTTTACATTGCCATGCGTCTTACCTACATTGATGTCCCCCAAGTACTTCATACGCCAGATACCCAAAAGAGAACCCATTGTTTTCCTTCTCCCTCATTATATTTTTCAATCATGGTATTATTGTGAGAGGTATTATTGTTTTCTTTGATGTTTATCAAGCTACTCTTTTTTTCTCATATGCCCATCATGAAGTACACCGTCTGCTGTTTTCCTTAAATAGGTGACCCTTTGGTGAGAATAAGTTTCAGTTCCTCAGGAGCAAAATTATGGTGAAGGTAATCTGCCTAATATAAAATTGAAACTACTTTCTGTTGGCGTATTCGCTTGTTCTCAGTTTAGTCACTAGTTCTGTCCATAAGGGAAATGGAAGTTCTTTTTCTCTCCTGAGTCTTCTAAGCTTCTGGAGCAGCCAAATACAGATTCACTTAAAGTGTAGTCCAACTGAAAATTAGCTTTCTCACACTCCCATCTCAGTTAATGTGGGGTTATAGCCATTGTAAATGCTGCCCTTAGAGCAAAAACTTGGAGTTGCTTACTTAGGCTGAGGATTATGTATTCTCCAATAAATAAACATCCAACCTTTGATGTTTTAGTCTGGCAGCATTCTAGGAGGATGAATAAATTTGGGCTTATGAATTACTGTATAATAGTGGAAGATAAAAAATGGCCAAGAGGCCACACAAACCTGTGGAGAATGCCTTTGATTGTAGCATATACAATATTCCTGCTGGGTCAGTATTCTTTTCCTTGAATCTGTTAAATTTCTTCTTATATTAGTCATAAGGAAATTATGATGGGATAGAAAGGTACTTTCTTTTTTCTGCAATAAATCTGTACAAGGCAGTGAACCCACATGCACTGCAAAAAGGGAAATAAGTACGTTTTGAATAGACTTCTCAGCAGTACACAGACCTGTGAGTAATGCTGTATTACCATTTTTCCAGTTGCTAGTCTCAAGTCTTTTTTTTTTTTTTAAGATTTTATTTATTTATTCATGAGAGACACACAGAGAGAGGCAGAGACACAGGCAGAGGGAGAAGCAGGCTCCTCACAGGGAGCCTGATGTGGGACTTGATCCCTAGATCCGGGATCACAACTTGGGCTAAAGCTCAACTACTGAGCCTTTCTGGCATCCCAACTAGCCTCAAGTCTTTGGAAATTGTTGACATTTTCAGATAGTATGTACTTTCTACTATCATGTCAGAATATTTTAATTATATTACAACTAGGTGGCAACCTTTTAGGAGTCTTCCTGAGTTGTTTCATTACTGTATTTAGCAAAGAGGAATAAGAATACATGATTCTAACTACCTATTCTGTAAAGTACATTTTCTTCCTTTCCTTTCCTTTCCTTTCCTTTCCTTTCCTTTCCTTTCCTTTCCTTTCCTTTCCTTTCCTTTCCTTTCCTTTCTTTTCTTTTCTTTTCTTTTCTTTTCTTTTCTTTTCTTTTCTTTTCTTTTCTTTTCTTTTCTTTTCTTTCTTCCTTTTTTCCCAAGGATTGTATGTGTTTATTTGAGAGAGAGAGAGAATGAGCAGGAGGGAGGAGGCAGAGAGAGGGGGAGAAGTAGACTCCCTGCTCAGCAGGGAGCTGGATACTGGGCTTGATCCCAGGACCCTAAGATCATGACCTGAGCCAAAGGCAGACACCTAACCAACTGAGCCACCCAGGCTCCCCAAGTCTACATTTTCTTTATGAATGTGTAAATTCTTTTTCTGTGTACCATGATTTAGTAGCTCAATGGGGAGTCTTGACAGTATCAGTTCAAGTACTACTTTCTGGAAAATGTTCCAACTCTCTAACAAAAGACTTCTTCATTGTACCTACAGCATTGAAAAAAATTCTGAAGTTCATCTTTAGAAAAGTCTGAAATTTGCTAGCGTGACCAATGAATTTGAAAAGGAAAAAATGGAATAATGTTCATATTTTCCTTTCTTTACAAAATAGATACATTTAAGGGCACTTGGGTGGTGCATTTGGTTAAGAGTCCGGTTCTTAGTTTCAGCCCAGGTCCTAAACTCGGGGTCCTGGGATTGAACGCTGCATTGGGCTCTATGGTAAGCATGGAGTCTTGGGATTTTCTCTCTTCCTACCCTTATGCCACTCCTATTTGTGCTCTCTCTCTGTCTCTAAAATAAATATAATCTTTAAAAAACAACAACAGCAAAACAAAATACATATATTTAATATATAAAAAATAGTCTTTTACAAAGTAATAGTCATTTAAAAAAAAGTTTTAAAGGGCTTAAACTACTCAGCAATAAAAAGAAACAAACTAGCCTTCCTGAAAGGGCTTTCAGGAATAGAAAAGCAGTAGATTCTCACCTAATTGTCAGTACTCCTAGAGTCATTAACCATAGATAGTATTTTCTTTCTTTCTTTTTCTTTTTTTTTTAAAGATTTTATTATTCATGAGAAACACAGAGAGGAGAGAGAGAGGCAGAGACACAGGCAGAGGGAGAAGCAGTCTCCAGGCAGGGAACCTGATGTGGGACTCGATCCCAGGTCTCCAGGATCACACCTGGGCTGAAGACAGCGCTAAACCGCTGAGCCACTGGGCTGCCCCTATAGATAGTATTTTCTATAAATTTTTATAAAGTTGGTGTATAATTTGCAATCAGAGAAATGCTCAGTTCTTTAGTTTGAGTTTTGACACATTTGTGTGTAAACCGTCCATTAACACATAGATGATTTCTATCATGTTAGAAAATTTCTGTCATCCCAGAAAATTCCCTCATTCCCTTTCTAGCATCCTCACCCCTCTGAAACTTATTTTGATTTTTATTGCCACTGATATATTTTACCTGTTCTTTTTTTATATAACACTTTTTGAGATATTATTCACATACATGCAATTCACCAATCTAAAGTATACATACAACTCTGTTTTTTTCACATATCCAGAGTTGTATAACCATCACCACAAGAAAGCACATGTCCATAAGCAGTTACTATTCCATTCCTTCTTGCTTCTCTCACTTCTACTCCATTTCTCAGCAAAAACTAATCTACTTTCTGAGTTCTAGATATTTTATATCTGTAGAGTCATACAATGTTTCCTTTTGTGACTTCTTTCACTTTACATAATGTTCTCAGGGTTTGTCCTTGTTGTAGCATGTACCAATACTTCCATCCCTTTTCATGACTGAGTAATACTTCATTGTATGGCTATACCAGTGTGGTTTTTTTTTTAAATCCATTTAACAATTAATGGACATTTGCTTTGTTTCCACTTTTTGGCTAATGTGAATAATACTGCCGCTAACATGTGTTATGTAACTTTTGTGCACTGTCACCACAGGAAATTGCGTGTCCATTAGCAGTCACTTCCCCTCCCTTCTTGGGCATAGATTTTCATTTCTCTTGATTGTATACTTAGGAGTAGAATTGGTGTTCACATGATAATTCTTTGTTTAATTATTTGAAGAATTACCATACTGTTTTCCAAAATGGTTTTTACCATTTTACATTCCTAAAACTGGTGCCTAAGAGTTCCTATGTCTACATTTCTTCACCAACACTTGTTATTAGGTCTTTTTGATTATAGCCATCCTAGTGGTTGTGAAGTGGTGCCTATTAAGGTTTTGGTTTGCATTTCCCAAATGATTAGTGATGTTGAACAACTTTTCATATACTTATTGGCCATTTGTAATTTTTTTGAAAAATGTTTATTCTGATTATTTCACCATTTTTTTAGTTGAGTTGTTTGTCTTTTCAGTGAGTCATAAGAATTTCTTATATATTCTAGATAAAAGTCTTCTGAGTTGCAATTTTTTTTCCCTATTCTGTGGGTTTTCTTTTCAGTTTCTTGATGGATCTAGTAAGGTATGAAACATTTTTAATTTTGATGAGTTCAATTAGTGTGTGTTTGTGTATTATTTATTCAATACTTTTGGTGTCATATTAAGAAGGCTTTACCTAACCTAGAGTCATGAGGATTTACTCTTATATTTTCTTCTATAGTATCTTGTTCTTGAACTTCATATAAGTGGAATCATGTAGTATATGCTTTTTTGCATCTGGCTTCTTTCACTCAACCTAACATTTGTAAGATTCATCTATGTTATTATGTGTATCAGCAGTTTGTTACTTTCTTTTTTCTTCATTTTTTAAGTTTTTTTTTCTTTTTATTGCTGAGTAGTATTGCAGTGAATGAAATCTATCACAATTTGATCATTTATTTTTTTCTGGATATTTGGGTTGTTTTGGGTTTTAGCTATTATGAATAAAGCTTCTCTGAACTTTCTTCAAGTCTTTCTGAGGACATAGGTATTCGTTTCTCTTGCTGGGTCATATGAAAATGTATTTAGTCCTTCAAAGTGGTTGAAGTATGACCATCAATATATGACAGTTAAAATTGCTGCCATCCTGGGCAACACTTGTTATGGTCAATCTTTAAAATTTAGCCATTCTAATACATACATAGTGTGATTTTAGCTTACATTTCTCTGATGACTAAAGTTGTTCAATGTTTTTTTTATTTCTTATTGGCCACTTGATCTTCTTTTGTAAAATGACAATTTTAGGTCTTACTCATTAAAAAACTGTATTAACTTTTGATTTTAAGATTTTTTGTATATTCTGGATACTGATCTTTTGTTAGATACATATGTTGAGAACACTTTTTTCTTAATCTATCACTTACCTTTTCATTTTCTTAAGGGTATATTTTGAAGAGCAAAGTTTTTAAGTTTGATTAAGTCTACTTTATTTTTTCATCAATTTTTTTTTTATGGTTAGTGTTTCCTTGTGTCCC
The DNA here is from genome assembly GCF_048418805.1 of Vulpes vulpes. NCBI lineage: Eukaryota > Metazoa > Chordata > Mammalia > Carnivora > Canidae > Vulpes > Vulpes vulpes. The sequence continues at coordinate 131,196,522 of NC_132782.1, forward strand.
ATGAACACATTTGTTTCCTCCAAGGTTGTAAAGGATTTTTCCTGTTTTCTTCAAGGAGTTTTAATAATTTTAACTTTTATATTCATAGCTGTTGTCCATTTGAGTCATTTCTGTATGTCAGGGACAGTATTTTAAATAATGTAGTATCTTTATTTGGAATACTTCATTTATACGTTTTTTCTTATACTTCTGTATATTTGTGTATATTATTTCACTGTCCTCTGTTCAGGTTTTCTGTTTCTTCCTGTTCCAGTTTTAGTAGTTTGTGGTTTTCCAGAAATGCGCCCATTTCTTCTAGATTGCCTAATTTATTGGCGTAAAGCTGCTCATAATAAGTTTTTAAGATCATTTGTATTTCCTTGGTATTGGTGGTGATCTCTCCTTTCTCATTCATGATTTTATTAATTTGAGTCTTTTCTCTGTTCTTCTAAATAAGGCTGGCTAATGGTTTGTCTATTTTATTAAATCTTTCAAAGAACCAACTCCTGGTTTTGTTAATCTGTTCCACAGTTCTTCAGGTCTCTATTTCATTGGGTTCTGCTCGAATCTTTATTAACTCTCTTCTTCTGCTGGGTGTAGGATCTATTTGCTGTTTTTCCTCCAGCTCCTTTAGGTGCAAGGTTAGCTTTTGTATTTGAGTTCTTTCCAGTTTTTGGATGGATGCTTGTATTGTGATATATTTCCCTCTCAAGACTGCTTTTGCTGTATCCCAAAGATTTTGAAAGGTTATATCTTCATTCTCATTAGTTTCCATGAATCTTTTTAATTCTTATCTAATTTCCTGGTTTACCCTTTCATCTTTTAGCAGGATGGTCCTTAACCTCCACGTGTTTGAAATCCTTCCAAACTTCTTCTTGTGATTTGGTTCTAATTTCAAAGATTATGGTCTGAAAATACGCAGGGGATGATCCCAATCTTTTGGTATCAGTTAAGACCTGATTTGTGACCCATTACATGGTCTATTCTGGAGAAAGTTCCATGTGCACTTGAGAAGAATGTGTATTCAGTTGTGTTTGGATGTAAAGTTCTGTAAATATCTGTGAAATCCATCTGGTCCAGTGTATCATTTAAAGCTCTTGTTTCTTTCCAGATGTTGTGCTTAGAAGATCTGTCGATTATAGAAAGTGCTACATTCAAGCCACCAAGTATAAGTGTATTATTATTATCTAAGTATGTCTTAACTTTGGTTATTAATTGATTGATATACTTGGCAGCTCCCACATTCAGGGCATAAATATTGATGATTGTTAGGTCTTCTTGTTAGATAGATCCTTTAAGTATGATATAGTGTCCCCTCTTCATCTCTTACTACAGTCTTTGGGATAAATTTTAGTTTATCTGATATAAGGATGGATACTCCTGCTTTCTTTTGAGGGCCATTTGAATGGTAAATGGTTCTCCAACTTTTTATTTTCAGACTGTAGGTGTCCTTATGTCTAAAATGAGTCTCTTGTAGACAGCAAATAAATGGGTCTTGCTTTTTTATCCAGACTGAAACCCTGTGCCTTTTGATGGGGTCATTAAGCCCATTCACGTTCAGAGTTACTACTGAAAGATGAATTTAGTGTCATCATGATACCTATTCAGTCCCTGTTTTAGTGGATTGTTCCCTTGCACTTCCTCTTTCTATTACAGAATCCCCCTTAGTATTTCTTGCAAAGCTGGCTTGGTGGTCACATATTCTTTCAGTTTCTGCCTATCTTGGAAGTTCTTTATCTTTCCTTCTATTCTGAATGAGAGCCTTGCTGGATAAAGTATTCTTGGCTGCATGTTCTTCTTCTCATTTAGGACCTATTTCAGTGTCCTCTGAAGATAAACTATTTTACCCTCTTTTCTAACTCACACCCATGATTGCACCTGGCATTCCTGCTTACACCAAAAGTTATAACTTGGCAATCTCTGAGACCTTTCTAACTCTCTAAAAGCCTTCTGTTTAGGGACTTTTTCATCTATACTTCCTTTGTATCTCAAACTTATGTTTAGCTTAGGAAATACCAGTATTTCCTTTTTAACTACATGTCTCTATTGATGGTAGTGCAGTAGTTAAATTACTTGGCATATAACAAGCACTTAATGAATAATTAACTGAAATAAATAACTTTGGCTCAAGTTATTTCAGTAAAGTTTGTTTTTCTATACTATTTAGAATTCAGAGGGATTAGACTCATACATAAAAGTACTTACATAGGTACACTAATTTTTTCCATAAGATATATTGTGGACTTACTGAAATAATATCTATGGAAAAAACAGTAGTTAAGTAAACACCATCATTAATTATTTTTTCTAATAAAGAATATTTATAGCAAATAGTTTGACCCTTAATTTTTCTGTTTCTAGCAACATTTGAGATATTTTATATAAATTATTGTTGCAGTGGAAATAAAGTATCCCATAAATAAGAACAGAATTTGTTCAGTTTATGTTATTGTGTTTTATTATTGAATATGACATATTTGGGATTTGAAGTTTTTTTTAATATGGAGATTTTGATTTTATTTTAACTCAGTATTTAATGTACTTTGAACTGAGCTAAATCCTGTCAGGAACAAAAGGATGATTAAGTTATAAATCTCCCACACAAAGGGTATTTCTATAGTCTATTCAGTAGGATTTGACACATATGTTTCTTTATTAGTTTTTATTTATCTTAAATTACTATTGGGAGCATTTCTTGTATCCTAAGCAGATGACTTTCTCAAGAAATTACTGGAAGTATATATAGCCATGTTAAAAACACAAATAGATCTTTTAGGGTTCTTATTTGAATGACATGTAATTTACATCTTTATAGTGATGAAGCCACATTTTCCAACCTTTCTTGATAGTCTGTTTCTTTATGAAAGAAATAATGGATTTGATGTGATGAGTCATGGACTTGATCTCTGAAATTATCTTAATTCATCTTTCAACAGATAAGGAAACATAAAGGTGATAGAGCCTTAAGAGTGAAGAGGTCTCACTTTGAGAGTGCAAACCCAATGATAAATAACAGCTGTTAGTTGCCTGAGTTTTTGGGAGATAGTAGGGATTATCGTGATCCCTGGGTGGCTCAGTAGTTGAGCGTGTCTGCCTTTGACTCAGAGCATGATCCCAGACTCCCAGGATTGAGTCCTACATCAGGCTCCTTAAAGCCTGCTTATGTCTCTGCCTCTCACTCTCTCTCTCTGTCTCTCATGAATAAATAAAATAAAATCTTAAAAATAAATAGTAGGGACTATGGAGACTGAGTGGGTTAAAATACTCCATCTAAAGAGTGAAGCACCTACTCTGCTATACCTTGTTGTTCCTGTGCAGGAATATGGGCCTGGTTTTGTCCTATCTTTTTATTTTTCAACAGAATCCCCAGAGTTGTGAATAAATATGAATATATGTGTATATAAACAAGTAAAATATTCCAATTTAATATTAATAATTGTTCAGTTTATACAAACACTGTATGGCCTATTCCAATTTAATATTAATAATTGTTCAGTTTATACAAACACTGTATGGCCAAACAAAACACTTTGGGGGGCAGATTTATACGTGGGTAGAGAAAAGTGAAAAAAGAAGTGGTCTTTTTGGGTGATTTGTATGGCCCTGCCTTGCTGTTTTTTTAGCCTACAACACATTCTAAACATGTTAGGATTAGTTCTTTTGTAAAATTTGTTATACCTGTTCCAACTGTAGTTTCTTTATTTCTGAAGCCCTCCCAACTACTTTTCTCACCGAATTCCTTCTAATTTGTATTTTTTAGTGAGATGAAGGGAAATTATGTTGGGACTAATAGCACTAAAATATTTCACATAATTTACTATCAAGTTTTGAAATTTGGGGCACCTGATGGCTCAGTCAGGCATCTAACTCTTGGTTTTGGGTCAGGTCATGACCTCAGGGATGTGAGATTGAGCCTTGTGTCAGACAGAGTCTGCCCTCAGTGCAGAAGTCTGTTTGAGATTCTTTTTCCTTCCCTCTCTCTTTGCCCCTCTCCCTATCTCTCAAAGTCTTTAAAAAGTTTTTGAAATTGCCATGCTTAGATGAAAAAATATAGCAGTAATTTTATAGATGCCAAGAAGATTATTGAAATTGTGTATATTCTAAAACCATGGCTATAGTGCAGCTCTAAGTATCATCATTACTTCATCTGGTATCACTGTGAAATTAGATCTTGAGCAATTTTTAATTATGTTTTAGATTGTTAGAGACGGATAGTAAGTCTTTAAGATCTGTAAATGGGTCAAGAAGAAACAGTGGCTCCTCCCTTGTATCAAGTTCATCAGCCTCTAGCAACCTCAGCCACCTTGAAGAAGATTCTTGGATTCTTTGGGGAAGAATTGTAAATGAATGGGAAGATGTACGCAAAAAAAAGGAAAAGCAAGTTAAGGTATTCTTTCTTGAAGTTCTTCCTCTTATCCCAAAGGGGCATCAAGGCATGAGTTAATAGATTTTTAAATTCTAATTTAGATTCTAATACTTTCCAAGTGCTATAATAAAGAGCTCTGCTTTATATGTTTTCATTTATTTGTGCCTATAAAAGTTTTGATTTGTAGATACCAGTTTTTATAAGTGTCTCCTAATGGCAGAAATATATAGCTGAAAATTATTTTAGAAATTAAATTTTTGCATTTTTTTATATTCAGGAATGAAGTTATAACACCCAGCATCTTTGAATTATTAGTATTTTACTTTTTTTTTTTTTTGGCCTGAAACACCTCTTTGATAGTTAATGGTTACTGTGCTTTCATTCACAGCTCTGCAGATTATCAATTCCTTCCTTAATAGCTTTGGAGGCCATACTTTGGGAGAAATGCCAAGAATTTATCCATGGTATTGTAGCCCCCTGACCAGAATAGGACACACTCAAGGGCCAAGTCTTATTAGCCTTGATTAAAAGGTTCCCTAGTATTAAGGGTAGCTTTGTAAATTATAAATTTGATAAAGTGTTCCATTCCAACCCCCAATATGTCTTCGATGGCTTTTAAGGTAGGAGACTTAAATGGTTCATTTTTAAAATTTTATCCTTTTATTTTTAGGAGCTTGTTCGTAAAGGGATACCCCACCACTTTAGAGCAATAGTTTGGCAACTTTTATGTAGCGCACAAAGTATGCCAATTAAGGATCAGTATTCAGAACTCCTGAAAATGACCTCACCGTGTGAAAAATTGATCCGAAGGGACATTGCTAGAACTTATCCTGAACACAATTTTTTTAAGGAAAAAGATAGCCTTGGACAGGAGGTTTTATTTAATGTAATGAAGGTAAGTTTTATTTATTCATTTTTTGAAGTGAATTCTCAGAAGGCTGAAATTATACATATAGTGAAGCATGAACCTTCACCACAAGTTTATTTTTCAGAAATTTGTCATTAGAATAATTTCTGCTTTAATTTTAATGCTACGTTACTGTTCATTTTGGAGAACTTACAAAATTCATCCCTTTGCTTGGTATTAGTTGGTTAAAATCAAATAGCCTATAAATCAATATACACCATAGAAAGATCCTTTATGAAAATGGATCATTTATCTTATGTGAGTTCCATAATCTAAGAACAAAGTTTTCTGCTTACTGTGGCCAATACTGCTAAAGACTCTTAGCTCTTAAAAGTGTGTGCCATTGTCATTTTTTCTTTCAATATTGCCTTTTTTCTTCTCATAATTCCTTTCCCTTTCAACTACCTCTGTGAAATATTAATTTCTTCTTAAACCATTTCAGTTTTTCCAATGCTTTACCTTAACCTTACTCTGGTTTTACCTCAGGTAAACATTTTATAAGATTTGTTACTTCACTGATTTATTTTCTTGTCCTTAGGAGCTCTCAGTTTCTAATTGGGAAATTGTAAAAAAAAATTTTTATGTAATAAATCACCTACTTTTTAAACACTTATAGGATAACCTCTACAACCAGCAAGCAAAAGCTTTTCTAAAAAATAAATAGTCTTTACTCCACTATATTTTTAAGTGTTTAGAGAAGGAAGATATAATATAGCATGTTAAAGTCTTCTGAACATTTTTTACTTTTTAGGCATATTCTTTAGTGGATCGTGAGGTTGGTTACTGTCAAGGAAGTGCTTTTATAGTTGGATTGTTGCTTATGCAGGTAAGTTAGTATAAATCTTAAGTGTCTGATTAAGTTCTTTATTGAAGTTGGGTTGGTGAATTTAAAAATCAAACTTGTTTTTATTGTTTGATACTAGGAATTTTTCCCTAGGCATAATTTAAATAGGGATATTTAGTTTGCACTTGAAAATATTAAAAGTGTTGAAAATAACATATGCAATAATATCCTGCCACTAAATGAAATGTCCGTTTCATTGTGGCCATAATATCCCACTAAAGCCTGTATCTACTTTTAAATCTTAAATTATATGTTAATATTTAATAAAGACTAATCTTTTCTCATTCAAGGAGGACATGATTGAAGTGTTGGTATGAAAATCTTGTTTATAGCATCCATCTTTGAAATTTACACAGAAATTTTGGTTGTCATAGATTTGAGGGCTTGTTACGCCTATCTTGTTATATAGGCTCTAAAATATAGGTACTCAATTATTTTTATTGTCCTGAAGATAATAACCTATATTTCTATTAGCAACTAATTTTGGAGTGGGTTTGGGAGGGATGTTTTTAGAAGTCAGGAACAGATCCTCAGTTTATAAATTGAATTAAGGGAATTGACTAATAGTGTTCTCTTCACCTTTGTTGAAATTTTTTTTTTAAAGTCTATCGTACTCTATAGGATTCTTAGACTAAAATATAGTCTGAAGAGAAACCTTGGAGATAGCTTGATTTGAGTCATTCATACACACACACACACACACACACAGTCATCAGCTTTGAACCCAGTATCATATATATATATGATATGAGCATCATATATATATATATATGTATGTATGTATGTATGTTGGTTTTTGTATCTCAGTACCTCAGTACTACACTGAGTTTTGTGAATGTGGGCTACATTATTTAATCTCTCTTTGAGCCTTAATTAGATAATACTGTCTACTTTCCGATGCATTGTGAGGTCATATGAAAAAATAAATGTAAAAATCTAGCATGGTGTTTGCCACATAGTAGACATGCAGTCAAAGTTCAGTGACTTGCCCAAGATCACTCTTCTTGGTAGATAAAAGCAGAGTAGGAACCTGAAACTGTTTCCCCTTGCTTTGCTTTAATTTCCCAGCAGTTCTGCCTGAGTTTTAAACCTCTGTTACTATCAAACTACTTTTCTGAGTAGCAAAAACCTGATGTCAGAGACACTGGTGACAGATTAATAAGAGTGACAGATTTTTATTTTGTTTTATAACATAATAACTGATTGTTATTGTTGTAAGATAACTGTCCATTTCTAGGTGACATTGGATTGTAAATAATAAAAACAAAACTAGATTTGTTGAGGTATAACAGCTTTGCACAGTTGTGATTTTTCCTAATCTGTATTCGGTAGGGTTTTTACTACTGAACTCTCAAGCATTCCTATTATCAATCCAGTGATTTTTTTTTCATAATTCTATTCTTTTTACTTTCTAAATTAGCTTCAAAATAACCTTTCAGTATTTATTTCTGTTAAGCATTTTTTAAAGAACAGATTTTCCTTACTTGAGTTAGGAATCTCATAACTGCAGAGCTAGGCCTGTTTGAATCCTAAGGGGCCATTACATTTTTCTTCAGGATAGTGTAGGCAATGCTGGTAGCAGTATTTTTATTTAATGATTAATTTCCTTAGCTAGGATTATCAATGGCAGCTAATATATTACCATATGATAATTTTCTAGCCCAGGGCCATAAACTAGAAAATTTGGTGCAGCCAGATTCAAAAGCTCCCTCTCTTTGGTTTTTAAAGTATATTCTTTAATACTTTGTGCTATATTGCCTCCCACATGTTAGCTTGGCAAAATAACTCAGAGTCTGAGAAAAAATTTTGCAAAGTTAGCTTAATTAATACATGTTTTTAAAAATAGCTACAAGTGCTGGATATATGTTTGGTGTATATCTTAATACTCCTATAAAATTAGGTAGATTTTGTCTCCTTTAGACCTTTGCAAAAGGCATGGATTCTCATTAAGTCAGTGTCATAGAGAAAATACGTAGCAGCTCTAAGATTTGGTGCCCAGATTTTTAATAGAAAGGAGTGGCTATAAAACAACTGGGTGATTGTTCTTCATATTTATATTTTCCTTGGTATCACACTTTTTGTTTTGTGACCATTGTTTCAGTCTTCTTGAGAAGGACCCAATGATTTTTTTTCTTTTATTCAATTACTTCAACTTTTTAAAAAATATTGTCAGTTCCCATATCAGTGCTATTGCAGAGGAGGGAGGGAATGAAACTTTTTTGATAATGTTCAGAAGAGAAGAAATTCTTATAAGACAAAAAATTTATTCATCCTCACTGTGACTAGAATGAGGGGTGGTAGGGGTGGAATGGAAAGGGAAAGGTAGTGGTAGAAGAAGAGGTTAGAGAAATAGTAAGGTGTCATATAATGTAGGACCTTGTAAGGATTTTGGCTTTTACTGAGGATATGACAGGCTACTAGAGTGTTTTGAGCAGTAGAGTGAAATTGTCTAATTCATACTTTGAAAGGATCACTTTGCAGCTCCATGCTGATGGGGAACAGACAGTTGGGAAGGAAACATAGGAAGGTGGCAGAGAGACCCATAAATGATGTAGGAAAGATACTGGATTCAAAGCTGATGACCAAGAAAGAATTCTTGAGATGTCTGGGGCAAAAAGCTGGTTTTATTAAAGCATGGGGACAGGACCATGTGCAGAAAGAGCTGTACTGGGTTCATGAGGAGTGGCCTATTATGTACTTTCAAGTTGGGAGGGGGTTAGGGATAGTGTAGGTCTCTAAGGAATTTTGAAAACAGGGTTTCCAGGACTTTGATGGAGCTAGTTATAGTTGGGAAAAGGTCATTTATTACTGCCTAATGAAACCTTAGTCATGAGACCCTTTAGATATGTATTGGTGGGTCGGTCAGTCATATGCTTGGGGGATGATTGCCAACATGTATCTGGGAAGGTAGAGATGAAGGAAGTTTCCAAAGGACTTTTTATTTGTCAAAGTAGACTTACAGAATTCTGGGGTCAGGCTAAGATTGCCTTTGCCCTTAGCGAATTATTAACATTGAGACAGCTGAGTTCCTGGAGGAATGTCACTTTGCCTGTTTCAAGGACTTGTCAGTGGGATGGAATGGAAAGACTTTTCTTCCACTTTTGCTTCCCACATCCGTGAAGAGGTTCTTGGAATTGTCCAGACAATGGACTGCTCTTTTGATGGTGGTTTGGACTAGGTATCTCTGGTCAGAAGTGGTTGATTCTTGAAATAATTTGAATTTAGAGCCAACAGGAGTTACTGATAGATTGGATGTGTAGTAAAAGAGAAAGGAGACAGTGATGGTGCATAAAGGTTTTGAGTGGAAGTTTGGGCAAAGAATGGCAGGTAGGAAACTAGGAGTGGTTTGAGATGTCTTTTGGACATCCCAGTGGAAGTATAAGTAGGGTAGTTGGAAATATGAGACCAGAACTAAAAGTTCAGGCCAATAGAAGAGAGAGACTGGGGGCTATAAAATGGTTGCAGATGCAGGTAGAATGGTATTGTGGTGAGGTGAGAATGGGAAAATTCTGTTGTAATTGCTTCTAATTTTTAAAAAAACTGAAATACCAATAAGATCATTAACTTAGAGTTGGTGGGAAGGAGGTAATGGAAGCTTGAGGACAGAGATGAAAGTTTGAAATGGTGGCCTAGGAGAATGAGAGTGATTGAAGTAGGGAAATAAAATATACCAGAAACATTAAAAGTCCACAGAATTCAAAGTGAGACCAGCCAGCATGGTTAAATGTTTTGTTTTTATCCAGCCACTTTCTCCTGCCTAAATGTAGTTGTAGAGTTGGATTTATTCAAAGGTGGAGTTTTTCAGTTGGAATTATTACTGAGAGAGAAAGACGTGCAATTGTGGATTTAAATGAGTGAATAAATATAGCAAAGACCACACAAAAGAGCTGGGAACAGAAAAAAGGTAATGTGGTATAAATGAGTGATAGACTTGCAAGTCATATATACTCCATGTGTATTAATCTTCATCACAACGCTGTGAAATTAAGTGCTGTTATTTTACCCATTTGATGTATGTTGAAACTGAGCAATAGGTTAATTTGCTGAAGGTCACATAGCTATTAAGTGGACTTTGAATCTTAAGTGGTGTGGCTCTAGAGCCTGAGCAGGGATCACTGGAAGAAAGGAAGGCAAAGATCTGCTAGGCCAGGGCATTAGTCCTCATGAAAATGAGTGGGGTTTGGGTACGTCACCTAGAAGTTACTACAAAAAAGAGAAGTAGTAATACCCACAAGTATCTGTTTCAGAGAGGAGAGGGAGTCATTGCAATGACCATGAGTCAGCAAGGTCCAAGGAAGGGCATATACCTATTTCCTGGTGTCTTCCAGTGAGATGGGAAAGGAAACAGCCATCTTAGGGGAGACAAGATTCAGTTAGAGGAAAAAGATGAAAGAAGATTTGGTAAAGAGATTGAGGATCTAGTTAGGATATTTTGTTGATGGCAGGTTATGAGTTCCAGAAAGTGCTATGGAAAAGGTATAGGGAAGGCTGGATATGGGGTTAGATTAAAGAGCAGTAGAACCACATGAATGAGAGTTCTGGGTTCTTGGGCTTCTTGCAGTGAAGTAAATTAATGGGAATGATGGGATTGATAAGAATGGTCTCCAAGGCAGAACTGTGGCTATATGTTTTGGGAAGAAGGAAGGAAGTACAGGTTTTACCAACAGTAACACTTCTATCCATGGCTGTGGCAAGACCAGGAGAAATGTAATTAGAAGCAGTCTTTAGTAAGAAGACTACCTAGAGAGACTTAGGTTTCCTCTTTTAAAACACCTTGATATAATGTGAGTAAATGAGCATTGGAAAATTAGCAAATGTTCTGAATATCTGTGAGCTCTTTTAAGAGCTCTTACATTCATTATCTTATTTGATATAGTTTTTTTTTTTGTGAGTTATACATAAAATTTGAGATTGGTACTTTTAAACCTTGCTTACGGATTCTTTGAAAATTTATTTTATGTGTGTGTGTGTGTTTAAAAATACTTATGCTGTATCATATCATTTTTGCTCAGGACTGTTGAAAGTTTTCCCATTTCATGTAAGGTAAAAGCCCAAATCCTTACAATGACTTCTAAAACCCTATGTATTCTGGTTCCCTGTATTTCTCCTTCATAACCTAACCACCCCTTGTAGAATTCCTCCTAATTAGTAGTCTCTTGTTTGCTGTTGCTTGAGCATGCCAATTGTGATTCTACTTAAAGGCCTTATATTATTCCTTCTCCCAGGACTACTCTTTCCTCAATTGCTCCCTTATTTTCTTCAGTACTCTGTTGAAATGCTCCCTTATCAAGGGACTTGCCCTAACCTACCTACATAAATAATGTATCTCCCCAGCATTTCCTGTTACCCTACTCTATTTTATTTCCATAGTACTCAAAACCATTAAGCATACATATGAATTGGTTTATTACATGTATTGTCTCTCTCCCCTCAGTAGGATGTTCAGGTTTCATGAGAGTAGAGTGTTTATTTTGTTCAGTGGTATATACCCAGAAAAACAGAAGTATCTGGCTCTAACTGAATATTGATTTATTGAATTCATGAATCAGGCAAGTGAGGCAGTTAGTCTCAGAGGTTATAAGATTTGTTTAACTTTTCATTCTGAGAATGGGAGATCAGAACCTTTTGATTCCAGGTTCAGTGTGCTTAACGTTGTATCACATGGCCTCTCAAAACTGTATTTCTCGTTAAAAGGGTACTTAGTTTAAATAGAATTTAGCTTATTTGTATATCACAGAACGTTAACCTATATTGCTTCCCCCCCCCCTTCTAATGTAGATGCCAGAAGAAGAAGCTTTCTGTGTATTTGTTAAATTAATGCAAGATTATAGACTTCGTGAACTTTTTAAACCAAGTATGGCAGAATTGGGCCTTTGTATGTACCAGTTTGAATGCATGATACAGGTAAAATTGTAGTATTCACAGGCATATTGCCTTTATATTTTTGTCATCTTGGTTTGAGTGATGACTAAGTAAACTTAATGTTTAAAGTGTTACAGCAATTGAAAAATCAGTGTTTTAATCACATGATCATTCATTGGTTAACACAATTTAGACCTACTTCCCAGTTAGATACTGTTTACAAGTAGATCACAGTCTGGAACTCGACTGCCGTTCTCATATTCAAACTTTACGCATTTGTGCCTAATCTGTCACAACCACATTGCCTGAATGCATGAGTTTCCCCTTTATGCCCTATTGTATTCTATTGTTATATAGACTGTGCTCTCATAGGAGCTCCTGACATTATGACACTGACATCAGTTCATTTCCTTTGAGACTTGTCTGTTCTGGTTCTTTCAGTCCTCTCTCCTGCCTTTCTTTTTTTATCTTACTTTTTTGCTAGCCTGTAATCTGTTCTTAAAATAAGGCTTTTATGTTCCTAGTTTAAGACTGAGAGTCTAGTGTGAGGGTGTAGAGAAGAGCAGAGGAATCAAAATCAAATGAAAAATATTCTTTGTAATATTTTTCCTTTCTGGAGTTAATTTATATATTTATATGTAGTAAACTAATATATATATTGTATTAACTAATACATATATATAATAATACATATACATAGTATATATATAGTATACACACACACGTATATATATATATATATATATAGTTTACTATATTGTCCTTTAATATAATAGTGTATTTTCATTTACTTAAATTTCAATTAGATAAGCAGAACTTAAGAATATAGGTTAATGATTCAGCTGACATGAGAGCCACTTTTACAAGTCTCCTTTTCCTGGCGGCCTTACCTGCAAGAATTTTAAAATCCTTTATCTTTTGTATGTGTAGTGGGAAAAAAGGGATATGCAAAGTGTTTGCACATTTTTTTGTGTGTGTTTGCACATATTTTTAAAGAAAAAGAGAAGATAAAGTCTTGAGATGATTCTTAAATTTTTCTTTCTGAAATAGTAGGCTTTTTTTTTTTTAAGATTTTATTTATTTGAGAGAGAGAAAGAGGACATGAGGAGGGGAGGAGCAGAGGTAAAGAGAGAGAAGTAGACTTCCTGCCAAGTAGAGAGGGAGCCCTATATGGGGCTCAATCCCAGGACCCCGAGATCATAACCTGAGCTAAAGGCAGACGCTTAACTGACTGAGACTTGTCACCCAGGCACCCATGTAGGCTTGTTTTAACCAACCTTAATCTTTCTTGGTTTATTTTCAGTTCAATGTGTCATTTATGTTTTGAATTACTAGAATTGAGGGAGCATGTGTGTTTTGGATGAAAAGGTAGGAAGGTAAGGATAGATAGCACCTGAAAGTGTTTCAGCATAGCATTTCTTTCCTTTACAATTTTTTTTTTGGAGGGCAGCCGGGGTGGTTCGGCAGCTTAGCGCCACCTTCAGCCCAGGGCATGATCTTGGAGACCTGGGATTGAGTCCTGTGTCGGGCTCCCTGCATGCAGCCTGCTTCTCCTTTTGCCTGTCCTCTCTCTCTCTCTCCCTGCTTCTCCTTTTGCCTGTCCTCTCTCTCTCTCTCTCTGTGTATCTCTCTGTCTCTCTCTCTCTCTCTGTGTGTGTCTCTAATAAATAAATAAGATCTTAAAAAAAATAAAATAAAAAAATTTTTGGAATTATTATAGTTTATAGAAAAGTATTAAAAATACTAGACACTGGTGTTTCCACCAACATGATTAAGCAAATATTAAAGTTTATTTACTTGTTTTAATTATTTTTATTAATAAATATTACAGATACAGCCTAAGTTCCAACTCTACATCCTTTTCCCCTTCTTCCCTTCCCTGATAGTAACCATCATCCTGAATATCAATTTCAACATCATAATTGATGCCTGATCTTTGTTTTTGATAAAGTCTTTTCTAGTATATACACAGTAATCTGGTTTAAAATGCTCAATTTTATTATGTTTTAATTAATTCTTTTCTTCTCTTTAGGAGCATCTTCCAGAGCTCTTTGTACATTTTCAGTCTCAGAGTTTTCATACCTCAATGTATGCATCATCTTGGTTTCTGACTATCTTTCTTACAACTTTTCCATTACCAATTGCAACAAGAATATTTGATATCTTTATGTCTGAGGTAAGCTAATGGGCAAGCTGAGCAGAGTAATCCTTGGGTTAATCGTTAGAGCAGGACATTGAGGAGAAAATAAAGGAGATCCATGTGTTCCATACTAAACTACTCATACGGATATTCTCCTTTAAACCTGTCAGTACGTTTAATGGATGTTAGATAAGGAAGCTGAGACTTCAAGGAATGTTAAATAGCTTGTCTGTGGACACATAGCATGTAGTAGTAGTGTAGTAACTGTTGTTCAAATACAGGCTGTCAAAATCTGGAGCTCACACTCAAGCAAACCTCTGTATCACTTCCTGAATGATTCAGTGAGAATTAGTGAGAAATGAAATTTGCCTTATAGTTAATATTATTGCACTGCATCTGTTACCCAAAGAGCAAGAAGTAATGAATGTATAATTTTCTTCTATTCCATGAATATATTGCAGGTAGTCCTTTTAATTGTCATTGTCATGTTGTAGTCATCCTTTGTCTTTTATTCTGTATTTTGGATGATAAGGTAGGAAGGCAAGGTTAGGCAATGAATGGTAGCACCTGGAAGTATTATTATTGTTAATAACATCTTAATCAGGGGGTGGCTGCCTGGCTCAGCTTGGGAGAGCATGTGACTCTTGATCTCAGGGTCGTGAGTTCAAGCCATGTTGGGTGTAGAACTTATAAATGAATAAACAAAAAAACACACAAACAACATCTTAATCAAACCCAGTGTTCATTGTTATTAATTAGATCTGGGGAAGATTAGTTTATTATATTACCTAGTTAAATTAGTTTAGTTTGGAGCCAGCAAACTGTGATTCATGTACTGACCACCCTGTTTTCAGGTACCAAATCTGTCCTACCACTTATTTTTGTACATAAAGTTTTCTTGGAACATAGCCATGCCCATTTGTTGTGTTATCTCTGTCTGCTTTTGGGCTTAGTGGTAGAGTTGAGTATTTGTGATAGTAACCAAATAGCCCACAAAGCCTAAAATATTTGCTATCTGACTTTTTTACAAAATTTGCCAATTTCTAGTAAGATCACTAAATGTTTACCGTGCTGTTCTTTTGAATGATTATTTTTTGTCAATGGCAGAGTAAGACAAATTTGGCTTTAAAATGTGTTTCCACAGGGTTTAGAAATAGTGTTTCGAGTAGGATTAGCACTTCTTCAAATGAATCAGGCAGAACTGATGCAGCTTGACATGGAAGGGATGTTACAGGTAGGTCAGTTCATGATTTCTTGAGTGTGTTTAGATATTACTGCCAATTAGTTAATAATAAGCAACACTAAGTAGTTCTTATGCTTTTCTTTTATTGTGTTTTATTAGCACTTTCAGAAGGTCATTCCACATCAGTTTGATGGTGGGCCAGACAAATTAATCCAGGCAGCTTACCAAGTCAAATATAACTCAAAAAAAATGAAAAAGTAAGTATTTTATATTTTGATTTTTAGTCATGAGTGTTTGTTGAAGCATATAGGAGATTAACTAGAAGTGTCAAAACAGTCTAGTGATAAGTGCAGTTTTCTTCCTCAGTTCATAGAACTGTAGCATTTTAGTTCATTGTGTTGGTTTGTAGTAACATAAATTTAATGTTGGAATTTCATACTTCTCTTAGTATTGGTGCTTGGGACCATTATGTATTACCTATAAAACTGCCCTTTCCCATTCCACATTGTCTGGAATTAGGAACCTGGTAAATGTATATACGTGAGTGTGCTCTTACTTTGAAAACTACTCCTGTGGTGTGATCCACTTCACTGACATTCTTTTATGCTCAACTCCAGAGTGTCACTTAAGTTCAGGATTAGTCTAACCAACGGGATAGGCATGAGGTATAGATTGAGAATTTAAGTTTTTGTTTATTGTGAATTATTATTATTATTATTTTTTTTTTTTGTGAATTATTTTTGAATAAGGCTTTTCTTGATATGTTTTTAATGGAAGTTCAAGGAAATCCCAAGGATTAATTTTTTGAAATGTGGTAAAGATAATTCAGAATGATAGCTGTTGGTCCTCCAGCCTCCGATATTTAGATAAATCTTAGCCAGAGGTCATAGTTACCACTCCTGATACTAGTTTCTATGGCACAAGATACTTTAAAATGATAGCAATACTATATGCTAACAGTTCTCAGTATCTTCACTGTTGTAACAAAATTACATTCATATCTCTTACATACGCCCATGGATGTTCCTACCCCAGAAAGTATATAAGTGAGAATTATGTTATTAAAATTAGCTCTAATTTGCAAAAACAAGCAAATTTATGAGCTTTCACTAGTATTAATAAATAACTTGTGAAGTTATTAAAATTAGCTCTAATTTGCAAAAACAAGCAAATTTATGAGCTTTCACTAATATTTAACTTATTTATTTAACTTGTGAAATTTCTAAATCACATTGCACCATAATGTTGAGACATTATTGACCAAAAAGCTATTCCCTTCTATAATTGATAAAACCTTTAGGAACCATATCAACTTTCAGCTCTTGGTAAAACCACATTTAAATCACACTAGCCAGGGATCCCTGGGTGGCGCAGGGGTTTGGCGCCTGCCTTTGGCCCAGGGCGCGATCCTGGAGACCTGGGATCGAATCCCACGTCGGGCTCCCGGTGCATGGAGCCTGCTTCTCCCTCTGCCTGTGTCTCTGCCTCTCTCTCTCTCTCTCTCTGTGTGTGACTATCATAAATAAATAAAAATTAAAAAAAAAAAAAAACATTTAAATCACACTAGCCAAGAATAGAATTTATTGTATTTTAATTACAGAGAACAACATAATTGATTTTCCTTTTAGATTTTATCACCAGTATAATCCCATTTCTGAAATTTTATTCTCTATACTTATCAAACTTCTGACACCCTAGTTCTTTCATTCGTACTCATATGATGTCTCTGTTCAACTTTAAGATCTCTACTCTGATGTTAGATAGCCTTCTTCTGATCCAAATAAGTATACCTCTATGTTTTGTACCCTGTATTCATGTAGTCAAGTGCTGGAGAAAATTGCATAAACAGATTGCTGGCAGTAAATTGTATCTCTTTGCCATTTCATGTGTATTTTTATTGACCTTGATTAATTCTCCCATTCCCCATGGTGATTATTTCAAACTTTGCCATTTCCCTAGATTGTGTCCCCATTTTTGCCCTAACTCTTTGGCAGGTTATTTTGCTTGTTAATTAATTCGTCAGCCATCATTTTTCAAGCTCTCTGAACCTTTTCTCCTATAATTTGCAGCTTGCAGAATTAGCCATATTTCTTTTCTTCCCTTTTCAGAATATAGTATTTCTATTCCTTTACAATGCTAATTCAGTATGTTATTTCCATCTCTTCCAGGTCTTTGCTGAACTAGTTGTTTCTACTTTTATCTTCATCCCTTCTTTCTGTTTCATTTTCTTCAATGTACAAAGGTATTTTTGATTTCTGACTTAAAAGCGTCAAAACAAAACTGACCTCAACATAGCAATTCATTCTCTTTTTATGAAATTTAATTGTGAAGGAAAGAATAATTTATTTATTAGCTTCAGATCATATTTCATCTGCTATTTTTTTCCATTTGGGACATTTTTCAAATATACAGAGACATAATGGAATAGTAAATATCCATATGCTTATCATCTAGATTAAACAGTTAATATTTATCTTCTTAAAAATTTTAATTCTAGGGCAGCTCAGGTGGCTCAGCGGTTTAGCGCCGCCTTCAGCCCAGAGCCTGATCCTGGAGATCCGGGATCGAGTCCCATGTCGGGCTCCCTGCATGGAGCCTGCTTCTCCCTCTGCCTGTGTCTCTGCCTCTCTCTCTTTCTCTCTCTCTGTGTGTCTCTCATGAATAAATAAATAAAATCTTTTAAAAACTTAATTCAAGTGTAATTAACACAGTGTTATATTAGTTTCAGGCATACAATATAGTGCAACATTAATACTTTGTCATTTACTTACTTCATCTACATTATTAGATAAAATTCTATTTTATTTGAAAGTAAATTACGGATATTATGACATTTCACCCCAATATTCAGTAGAGAAAAGCGGGATGAAGGACATAGAGTGATGGAGTGCTATTTTAGGTATAGCACTCAAGGATAGAACACATAAATTGATAAGGTTCCATTCGAGCAGATACTTGAGAAAATTGAGAGTGAACCATGTGATTGTATTCCATGTTGATAGAAGAGTAAATGTAATGATGACTGAGGCCAGAATGTGATCGATATGTTTAAAGGACAGCAAAAAGCCAACGTGACTGTAGTGTAGGCAAATAGGAGTGTGTTGGCTAATGAAATCTAAAACATAGTAGAGAGCAAAGGATATTTAAAGCTGGGCTTTTTTTATAAGGTAGTTACTACCTACATGTATCTACTAAAATTTTTAAAACTGAGGATTTAATTCATCTGTTATATTAGCCACTTTTCAAGTGCCCATTGTCACTTACATTTGGCTAGTGGCTACCATATTAGACTCACAGATCTAGAACATTTTCACTATTGTAAAGTTTTGTTGGACATACTGATCTCCTCAGGGACCAGACTTATATTTTAAGTCTGAGGGAAGGCATTAGAGAATTTTGACAAAAGTGACATCACCTTATTTTAAAATTTCACTCTTTTTGTTGTCTAGAAGAGTAGGTAGAGGTTGACAAGGTGAAGAGAAGGAGGGCATTTTAGGCAGAAAAGTAATATGTACAAAGGCTCCGAGGTTCCTTTAAGACAAGAAATTTGCAAGCAATCATTCTTAGGCTTTGTTTTTTTGTTGTAATTTCATTTTGGTATATTTTTTTTTTCCATTTTGGTATATTTTTAAACCTTTTAAGAGTTATAAATAATATGTGTGCATGTAAGTAAAATCCATATTCATTTTTAGGGGATCCATTTGAGAGTAAGTTAAGATGCTGTGCCCTTTTTTCTTAAACACTTGAATGAATGTGTACTTCCGAAGAACAAGGACTTTTATTTTTTTTTAGCAGAATCTAATAGTTAATTGAAATCAGAGAATTATATAGATACAGTACTATTACCTAATTCCCAAAGCATGTTCAAGTTTTATCACTTGTCTCAATAATACTCTTCGTAACTATCTCCCCTTTCAAATCCCCACCTAATTCTCTCTCCTATCCAGTCCCTACCTTTCATCTCCTAGATTTTGGATCCACTTTAAGTACTCCAGGATCATGTATTGCGTTAATTGTGTCAGATCAATCTCCTTTAATCTGAAACACTCCCTCTATTCTTCTTGTGTTCTTGACCTTGATAGATTTGAAGAGTACAAGCTAGTTACTTTGTGGAAAATCCCACAGTTTGGGTTTTTCTGACATTTCCTCTTGAATAGATTCAGATTGTGCATTTTTGGTAGGCATACCAATGATGGGTCTTCTCAGTTAACCATGCAGTGGGTATATGATACTGGTTTGCTCAGAATTGATGATGGTATTTCTAATTACTGGGTTAAGGTGATGTCTGCCAAGTTTACTACAAAGTTATTATTTTGTATTTTATTATTAAGTATTTATATCCAGATGCTTTGAGATAATATAATATCCTGTTCTTTACACGCCTTCCCTCACCAGATTTATATCCACTTACGATTTTCTCACTCCCTCATTCCTTCTTTATTAATTGACATTCTACTCTAAGGAAGAGCTTTTCCTTTTGATATATTTACTCATTTATTTATATAAGTGTGAACTTGTGGGCTCTTTTTTTTATTTGGTGAATTATAATTCATTACTCTCCAGTTACCCTGCTTTGTCTAGTAGGAGCCCTTTCAAGCTGGCTGTGGTGTCCTTTTGACATGTCCCCATGGCTCTTTGAGAATTGCCTTATTGTAAGGCAACAGAAAGCTCCAGACTCATCTTGTGCCTTTCCTGTTCCTGCACAGGAGCAAATCATTTCTCCAAAGGGCCTTGATTATTTTTAGTAATAAGCCTTTTAAATGTAGCCTGAAGGTAATGGATAAACACTGAAGCAGTTGAACTCCAGGAGTGGCATGATCCAAATCGACATTTATAAAAACATTATCCTGGTAATAGTGTGCAGAAAAGATTGAATTATGAAACTGGCAGTAGAGAGGACAGTTGTCAGATTCCTCTAGTAATTTAGTCAAGCTATAATGAAGGCCTAAAAATGTTGCCAATACAAGAATGATATAGCTCTGTAGTTACTTTGAAGTTGCTTTGTAGAAACCTTATAAGCATACCTAGGCCAACTGATGATCAGGGTCAACATCAACAGTGATATCTGGTGAGAATTTGTACCCTTGATATTATGTGATAAAAATGGGACTGATTTCTGTAGTCTTCTTCCTCCAAACCCATAACCCCAGTACAATCATTAGCAAAAATAAGATAAATCTCAATTGAGGAATATTCTTCAAAATGCCTCACCAGTACTCCTCAAACTATCAGGGTCATCAAACATACGGAAAATCTGACAAATTGTCATAGACAAGAGGAGCCTAAAAAGACATGGCAACTTAATGTAATATGATTCCCTGGATGGTATCCTAGAATAGGAAATGGACATGAGACAAAAATTAAGACATCTGAATTTAGTATGGACTCTGGTTAACAGTGTATTAATATTAGTTCATTAATTGTTACAAAGGTAGTATACTAATGTAAGATGTTAAACATAGAACTGGGGATGGGGGTATGCAAACTCTGCACTCTTCTCAATTATTTTGTAATCAAAATCACTTCTCAAAAATAAAGTTTATTTAAAAGCCATCAGTGCAGTTGAAGAAGAAATAATGTATTTGAGAGCATTGTTAAGAAGGTTGAATTGAACGTGTTTGGTGACTGAATTGGGAAGCTAAGATTAAATGATGATTTCAAGTGTTTTAGGTACATGAGTGAGTAATGATAACATTTATCACCTAATACATAACAAAGCAGGCACTTGTGAGGACTATAAACTTACTTCAGCAGTGCAGCCATTGTTCAAACATTCTGTACCTCTTGAGAGTCTTGTAAATTCTTTTGAATATATTACTCTTTTAGATACACCAAAGTAATAGACATGGTAGTGTAACAGTCAAAGGTGTGACCTTAGGCAAATTTCTCAGTCTTTCTAAGCCTCCAAATGGGCATAACAACCAGCATTAAAAAGTCATTGTGGACAGAGGATTGTAAGAAAATGGAGTAGAAATCGCCAGGGATCGGTCTCCCACCTAGAAAACAATTGCGGTGGCAGAATCTGATGTAATTGTTTTGGAACTCTGGGGCTTACTGAAGAGTAACTTCTAAGGGAAGGCTTGAACTGAATTGTGGCTAATTTAGTCAATTTCAGTTCTTAGCACATTAGTACCCCTTAGCACCATCCTTCTTCACCCTTCAGCCCATGGTATGCAGCTGTGCTTGTATTTCTGGAGCAACTTTCATGCAACTTGGAACCAGGGTGGGCACAAGTGACCTTGTCTTCCAGGTACCTGGAATCTGTGTGCTCTGATCTGATTGCTGTGCCATTTCTGATCACAGGTGCAAGGAAGGTGCCATTAGTGTTGCACCACTTTCCATTGTTACAAGTCCCCTTATCCTCCAGCTGAAATAATTGCCAAGAGATTTGAAGGGCCATCATTCTTCTCTTCCCTTTATTTTTCCCTTTCCCCCTTTGTTTAGTTTGTAACAGGCACCTGGGTGGCTCTATGGTTGAGGGTTTGCCTTCAGCTCAGGTCATGATCCTGGGGTCCTGGGATCGAGTCCCGCATCAGGCTCCCCGCAGGGACCCTGCTTCTCCCTCTGCTTATGTCTCTGCCTCTCTCTGTGTGTCTTTCATGAATAAATAAATAAAATATTTTAAAACAAAAGCAAATATCTAGCTTATAACAAAAATCACAAGGCATATTTTAAAAAAAGGAAAGTATGGCCCAAAGGAAAAGAATATAGTTGACTCTTCAACAACATGGATTTGAACTGTGCTCATCCACTTATATGCAGATTGTTTTTGAGAAATGCAGCACAGGACTGCAAATGTATTTTCTCTTACAATTTTCCCTATAACTCTTTCTTTTCTGTAGCTTCCTTCATCTTAAGATTACAAAATATGATACTTACAAAAATATGTTGACTACGCTATTTGTAAGAGTTCCAGTCAACAGTGGTGACGTGTTTGGAGAATCAAAAGTTACACACAGACTTTCAACTGCACAGGGATGTCAGCACTTCTGATTCTCATGTTGTTCAACGGTCAGGTGTAAATAGAAACTATATCTGAAAGCGACTCGATGGCAGATAAAGTAGACAAGTAGAGACTTTAAAAGAAGCTCAAAGAACTAAAGGAAGATGTGGGGAAAATCGAGAAAAAGATAGATGAACAAAATGGAAATATCTGTAAAGAGATAGAATACGTAAAAGCGAACAAAAAAAAATATTCTGGATCTGAAAAGTCTGGTAACTGAAATGAATGATTCACTAGAATGATTAAAAAGTAGATTTGAGGGCAGCTCCGGTGGCGCAGCGATTTGGCACCGCCTGCAGCCTGGGGTGTGATCCTGGAGACCTGGGATCGAGTCCCATATCAGGCTCCCTGTGTGGAGCTTGCTTCTCCCTCTGCCTGTGTCTCTGCCTCTCTCTCTTTGTGTCTATGACTAAATAAATAAAATCTTAAAAAAAAAAAAAAAAAAAGTAGATTTGAGCAGGCAGAAAAATAAGTGAACCTGAAGGCAGAGTATTAGAAATTGCTGAATTTGAGAAACAAAAAGTTTCAGTTTCATAAGATGAACAGAACAGTGGACATGCTGGTGGTGATGGCTGCACATTATAAATATACTTAATAACAGTATACCTAAAAATGGTTAAGATGGTAAATTTTGCTAGGTGTATTTTATCACAATAAAAAAAAGTTATTGTGTGTTAAATGAAATTTTATATATAAATAGTAAATAATGGGTTTTTCTCCTTTAAGGGAGAATTTGATTTTTGATGGCAGGTGTAAGTTTTTTAGGGGCCTTGGCTTGTTAGTATTAGGAGAAGTTAAAGTTACTAACATTTTTGGTCCAGAGTAAGATCTAAAAGTAACTTGGTGGGCGTAATTTTTGTATGGTCTATAAATTTTTGTAAAGATGATTTTACACTTAGAGTCGCAAAAATAGTACATTGCATTTGTTTGTCATTTCTTACTCTCCTACAATTAGTGACGGTTTTTCAGTCTTTACCTTTTGACCTTGATACTTCTGAAGTGAGCTGGTCAATGGATTTGCTAGTTTGAGTTTGTTTGATGACTTCTCTTGATTAAATTGAGGGTGTGCATATCATGGAAGCGAAGTACCCTTCTCAGTACATCTAAACAGGGGATGCATGATGTCCGTATGTATTATTGATGGTGTTAATCTTGATCAGTTGGCTCAGGTGCTATCAGGATACCAATATACTACAAATTTACTATTTTGAGAGAAATATTTTGAGACTGTGCTTAAGTTTTTACCCATTAATTTTAACATCCTTTGGTTTTTCTTGCCTGTGGGGATTATTGTGGAATTTTAATGGTGTTTTTAATGTTTTATTATCATTATTTTTAATGGTGATTTTAATATTTGCCTCATTCTTTCTATGTTTAGGAATCCTTTTGTTGGGAAGACTCGTTCTGTTTCCCCCATTATAAATTTTACACTCAGTTTTTAGTACTTGTTTTTTTTTTTTTTTTTTTTTTTTTTTGGTTAAAATCCAGTTGAACTATATCAATGTATTTTAATTTGAGGAAGAAAGATGGTTCTTTTCATAAGTTTAGGACTGAATAGAATCTGTAAACTCACTTCTCTGGTGCCTTGTATATTTCACTTTCGAAAGTTTTTTGTGTGGTTCTCATTTTTACTTGTGAAGTAATTTTTTGATAAAATTCCATGTAACTATTCAGATGATTTTTCTAATATCAAGTATCTCAAGTTAAAAGTTGGAATCTGCTGAAATTATATTTTGTGTTAATATGTAGTTTTAAATTTTATAATTTAGTAACTACTTTGGAGTAAAAACATATCTTTGATTTTTTTTTTTCTTCCTCCTCTTAGGCTTGAAAAGGAATACACTACAATAAAAACTAAAGAAATGGAAGAACAAGTTGAAATTAAAGTAAGCATCTCAGGACTTTTAAAAGTGCCAAACATAAACTTATTAAAGTCAGTTGTTTGTTTATGTTGATATATTTATTTCCTGTAGCAAATTTAGCAGTGATGTTTATTACTACTTACTGATATTATTTACATCTCACTAGGTTATAGTTTAAAATAGACCTTTCAAAAACCAGAATAATATAACAAGTGATTCTTATTGTAGCGTGAGAGCAGCAGTATTTCTGGATTTGTTGTTGGGTCATGAAGAGAAAATACTTCTATGGAGAAGATAATTACCACTTAATTTAGGCATATTTTTAAAAATGCAGAGAAGTTCATCTATAACATGCGTAGATTAATAGAACAAATATTTGCACCAAAACCAATTACGGATGCCTTAAAGCTGAAGGAAATTTTGGCTAATTCTCTTAGCCAATTTTCTCATCTCTAAGCAAAGGTTATACTTTTGAAACTGTCTATGGAAACAGGTAGATTGCCAGTTTTAAGGGATATGTAAATTCCTATGTATATCTCAAAATTCTTATATGTGCCCCCTGTAGGCTAGAAATTCTTAAGATGAGGATCTTTGGCATTGTTTGAGCTGAGAGTTAAGGAAAGTTCTATAGGCTTTATGCTGATATTTCAGGATGAGGATAATGAGTAAAAGCAGGAGTTAGTGAAGAAACTCTGACTTGCTGATCATTGGGTCTTATCTGTCTTATATTCTCCCCCTTCCAAAAAGAAAAACCCACAAAGAAACAAAAATAAAGCAAGTTTTGAGTGACTACACCTTTTTTTTTTTAAAAAACTCTACATTTGGATGTGTCTGAGAGTTTTGACTTGAACCTGGCAAGACGTTAGATGATCACCTTATTTATGATTCTTTAGCCATGTCTTAATTCACCATTGCTATAAAATACCTCTTCATTACTCACATCTACAGGCCCTTTTTACACGAAGGGAATAGGTTTTATGAAATTGATATACTTTCTTGCCATGGTCCTTCTCAAAAGCCTTCTTGGAGACAACCTCTCCCTTTTTTATGTGTGACCTCTCTCTCATCTGTCTCCCTTTTCTAGATGTTTTATTTTCATTTCTATCCATATTCCCTATCAATAGGAAATAGATACTTCTACATTTTTCAGAGAGAGAAAGAAAAGACCTTTGTGGATGTTTTTCCCTCCTTTTTAAAAATTCTGTCACCCAACTGCTGCTCTACCATTTGCTTTTCTTTTAGGTCCCATGAGTAAGAGTAACATTAAATCATACCCTCCACTTCAACCTACTAAAAGTGGAAAAGTACGTCATCCTGATGAGTGGGGAAAGAGTATGGGTTATCGCATACCACGAATATTCGGAACTGCAAATCAAGAATCTGAGGATGGGAAGCCATCCTGTTCATTTCACCATGCTATGATATTGCAAAACAAAACACAGTTCTATGAACAATTTTTGCTCTTAAAGAAGTTTCTTCTAAAATTAAATCACATGAATAGTAGGAATACCAAGAGGCCTTTTCAGAAAGATCTTTAGCAAAATTTAGCTTGTATTTGCAGTTTTTCTTGAAACTTCAGTTTTGGGGGAAAGTTATAGTTCATATACCTCACAGAGTACTTTTGAATGCCAGCTCCATGTGTCTTAAGGAAAAACAGATGGCACAAGTGTTTATAGAGAAGAAATGGTGGGGGGAGGGGAGAAATGAAAGTTCAAAAAGTTAGAAACACATTGGGTAAATAAAATCTGCTGATCTCAAAGATAGTTTGTTCCTTTTATATTTTGTGGTTTTTTTTTTTTTTTTTTTAATTTATGATAGTCACAGAGAGAGAGAGAGAGGCAGAGACACATAGGCAGAGGGAGAAGCAGGCTCCATGCAGGGAGCCCGACGTGGGATTCGATCCTGGGTATCCAGGACCGTGACCTGGGCCAAAGGCAGGCGCTAAACCGCTGCGCCACCCAGGGATCCCAGTTTGTTCCTTTCATAAAATTTTGTTTCCACATAGTGTTTTATTACTCTCATACCATTTGCATCTCTCTCTCTTCACTCCTCTGGTCACCAAAAATGACAAAGCCATGATAATTTTTGTAGGACTGTCCCCCCTCTTTTTTTCCTTTATATAAGCTTGGGTATGTCTGATATTTGACTTGGCAGCTCATCTCAGTCACAATCAGATGACCACTGCATTTACAGATAGTGAGCCATGTATTATTGGAGCCTTTCTCTATAATAGGACACGCCACTTCCTTAGTCACACACTCTTCCCTTCTCCCCGAGGTCCCTTTTACAAGGAAGTGAGTTCTCTTAAATTCATACTTTCTTGTCTTGGTCCTCCTCAGAAGCTTTCAGCGAGATAATCTTATGCTGTTTTTTACACAAGTAAATGGTATGATCATCAAATTATTTGATGTTTTAATATGGAAGTAAAAAAATCAGCCATTGATTTGTTAACATTTCCCTTTTTTTTAACTTAAAATTCTAAGACCTTTGGGTTGTGGACCTTTTAGTCTAACAGTTATATCTGGAGGCTCCCTGATGAAGATAATAACTTTTAATTATTTTCCAACCCTTTTCTGAAAGTGTAAAAGAAAGATTTTGATAATAATGGTTTCACATGGAGAATCTTACATTTTATTGTGTGAAATTTTTTGTTAATAGAAACAGCTTTCTCAGTATCTTCCAATCTATTGATGTTCCACCTGAGGGGGAGGAGGTAAGAAATATTAAAATTCTAGCTTATATTAGGGTACCTCACAAATCTTTAAAAACGAAAAACTTTTATTCCCCCACTCTATTTAAGACTGACATGAACTGATAATCTAATATTCATATTTAAATTTTGTGCTGTGGGACATATAAGTCCTGCAAATGGGAGGAATTAGAGATTCTGACGGATTTTTAGCCAGAAGGTGGATTTTTTTTTTAATTTAAAAATTATGAAGTATTCTGGATATGTTGACAAACAGAATAATATAAAAACACTTGTGTATTCACTGCCTGGCATAAAAAAGGAAAATATGACTAATGTTATCTGAGTCATCCAGGAGTTATATTTAACAGTGTGAAGTGTTATATTGACACATTTATTTAACACTTAATATGTGAAGGGTCATTTACATGCATCATCTACTTTTATTCTTCTAATAACCTTATGAGAGGGTTCTTATCCTCATCTTCTTGAGCTTCAGGAAGCTCAAAAAATATGCAAGTTGTCATATTGCTAGAAAATGGTGAAAGTCAAGCATTTGAAATCTGATTTATGTTTTTCTAAGACCATATATTCTTCAGTGTATACACTGTGCTGCTTTCCAAAAAAGACTTAATGCATTGTGATGTAAGGTTTTTGGATGCCCGTTTTTCAGTTTCAGCATCACAAACTTTCATTAAATATCTGATGGCTATATAATAATATCCATGGGGGGTACAATAGCATAATTTATTCAAGAAGTCATCGGTTTAACAGATATTTGTAGAGCCTACTACATGTCCAAGCACTGTTCTAGGCCCTTGAAATGTATTGATGAAATAGACCAATTTCTGCCCTCATGGAACTTACATTTTAGTATAGGAGTCAGACAATAAACAAGTAAAATATATAGTACTTTGTTGAGGATAAGTGTTAAACAGAGAAAAGAATATGTCTGGGAAGAGAGGGTAAAATGTTAGTGTTTGGATTAAAAATTTAGAGAAGTTGACTAGATTACTTTTGAATAAGTACTTGAAGGAAGTTTAAGACCTAGGTATATAAATATCTGGAAGGAGAGCAGAATCCAGTCAGGAGTGTGCCCAGTAAGGAAACCATTGTGGATGGGACAGCATACATGATGAGGAAAGTGAGAGGAGTAGGGTGTCATTGAACATGTGAAGTCAATAACTTTGAATCCGGAAAGCCATTTGGGTTTTCAGTGAAGGAGGAGAAGGTAGGTTGAAGGTAGATTACAGGGGACAGGAAGACTAAGTAGAGGCTGATGAAGTACTACAGGCCAGAGATGATGGTGGCTTGGATTGAGGTGGTAAGAAGTGATTGGATTCTGAATAGATTTTAAAGATAAAGCTGGCAAGTTGATTGTGGCGGTGTGAGAGGATAGGAATTCAGCATTTTGGCTTTAGTGTGTAGAAAAATAGAGTTCCCAGTGCCTGAGATGGGAAGTTTATGGGAGGATCTGGTTTTGGGAGGAATATCAGGAGCCCAGTCTGAAGTATTTTCAGTATCAGATGCCTAGGAGATGTTCAAGGAGCCCCTTGAATATTCAGTGTTGAGTGTAAGAGAGGACAGGCTCAAAATATAAATTTTGCAGTTACTGCCAGAATGAGGATAGTAAAAACCTTTAGAGTGGTTGAGATTATCTGGGGATTGAGTATAGATGAAATAGAGAAGAGAGTTCAAGAATTGAGTCTGATCGTAAGCCAACATTTAAGTTAGAAAGATGAGAGCAAAGCAGAACACTAGGGAAGTATAGTGTCCTAGAAGCCAAGAGAAGAGAGAGTTTCAGTAAGAGAAGGATTTTATTTTACTATGTCAGTGCTAAAGAGTGTTTCTGTGAGAGGAGGATGGAGAAATAGTAATTGAATTTGTCAGCATGGAGATAAGCTAGAAAAAAGAGAAGAGGTGGGAACTAAAACTTGAATGAAACTGGAAAAAAATTTTAAAAACTGGAAAAAATTGGATATAGGTTATAAAGAGAAATAGGACAGGCAGTAGCTTAGAGAGAGGGTAATGATGTTGAGGGGATTTTGGTTATTCTTTACTTTTTTGTTAAGACGGGAGAAATAACCATGTTTTTATGGTGATAACCAAGTAGGAAAAGTTGATGATGTGTGAATGGCAGGGAGTAATTACTAGGGTCAGCATGGTTTAGGATTTAGACCGTGGTAGGAGCATTGGTCTATTATCATGGATAGTTAATCCACAAGAACAAGAAAGAATCTAAAATATATGGGGGGAAATGTAGGTAAGATGTAGGATGTTGTTGTGGGAGTTTGCTAAGTTCTGTTCTTATTGTTTTAGTTCTTTCAGTGAAATTTGAAATAGGATTATCATTTAGGAGTGATAGTGAGATGAAGGGTTCCTGGGTTAAAGAAAGAAGAGTAAGTACGAAATACGACCTGAGAGGGTGAGAGAAGGAATGGCCTATGGAAATACATTATTACTGCTACAGTGCATTAGTAGTCCAACTGAATTTAGTGATTGTTAATTTAAACAAACTTCAGTGTTTTATTTTTCTTCAGTTATATGTACCAGCATAGGTGCAACACAGAGTTATCAGTACGCTGACCCAGAGTGGTGGTTTTACCAGGCAAGTATGCTAACTCCTAAGGGAGAGAGTGCAGAGAGGAGGATAAAAGCAAGGAAATATCTATCTATAACGATTGGAAATTAAACTTTGTAAAGAAGGAAGGGAGCACATCAGATGTGGGACAATGAAAAGTTGATAGGATCAATGGATTGTCCCCATAAGGAAAATTATTGTGTTTGAGTTATTTCATAAAATGAGTAAGAATAAAATGGCAAGAATAAAGTGAGTTGTTAGAAACTGAAATTTCCCCATTTGGAGATATTTAGTTTTTTTTTTAAATCATTTTTCATTATTAAAAATAGCACCTATAGTTAGCATGTTTATGTATAAAGTTTTCTGGCACCTTATATTTTTTTAGCCAGCTGTAAAGAGTAGAATAATTGTATTATAGGATATTAGTATTTTTCAGACTTTTGATATGTACTAAGTAAATTTCCTAAAGAGTATTTCCAGGGTATGTTTTTTTGGGCAGCAATTTTCCATTCCACTAACATCTTGCCTACATTGGTTATTTCATTTTTGCTGTCACATTTCATCTCATTTTTTCTTTTCTAATTTGGTAGGTCAAAAAAGTCTCTCCCTCTCGCTTTCTTTTAAGTATATGCATCTGTTAGTCTTTCTCTGTATAGTTTTCACTTTAAAGTTTAGAAAACATTCTTAATTCACTCTGGCAAATGTGATTAAAAAGACAAATACTTAAAAATTAGAATTCAGTCAAGTGATAGATATTAGATACTCACTTTCCTATATTTCAGCAATAAACATTTCCAGAATATCTTAGAAAAAGAAATTCCACTTAAAATAAGAATAAAAGCATATTTAGGGATCACCTAAATGAAAAATAGGATAGAGCCTAACAAATTATCACTGAAAAACTTTGCATAAAGGCATTTAAAAAGGATGACTAAAGGGAAAAAACAAAAAGAAGTCTGCGTTAAATAAAGTTATTTCTCCATCAAATACATATTAACACATCCAGTCATTTAATTCCCCATGATTTTGCAGAACATTAAAAACATCTAAAGATAGTTGTAAAAAATAGAGAAAAATGATAAAATACTACTCATGCCTGACTTAAAGAATGTTATGAGCATTGTTTATCATTAATCAAGCTCT
Organism: Vulpes vulpes; assembly: GCF_048418805.1. Classification (NCBI taxonomy): domain Eukaryota; kingdom Metazoa; phylum Chordata; class Mammalia; order Carnivora; family Canidae; genus Vulpes; species Vulpes vulpes. Next base: position 131,227,081 of record NC_132782.1, read on the forward strand.
TGGTATTATGTGCAGTAATTCTTCCCATATCATTGCAGGCGTTACTCTAATTTTCTAGATGAGAAAATGGAGAGTCTACAATATTGAGTAAGGAGCACAGGTGTTAATTTTAGAGTGAGGATTTGAACCTACAACCCATCTAACTTCAAAACCCATTCTCTCAACTAATTTAATATATTAGCACTTAGGATTTGGGAAGGATAAACAAAATAATATAAGAATGGGAGAAATTAGCTCCACCAGACCAAAAGGAGATCGCAAAGCTATAATTACCAGAATACTGTGGTACTAGTCCAGAAAAAGAAAACTTGTAATTTAATAGGTAATCCTGAAATAGTCTTTAATAACTGATAAAGTTTATCAATTTGTGATGAAGTAGATGTCACATAAATGGGGAATTGGTTTATTTAAAAAGTGGTGTTCAGACATTTGAGTGTATGTGTGTGGGAGAAATCAATTTAGACTTTAATCTGTAGCAAACATTCAGAAGATTTATAGGAGATGGAGAGGGAAACCCAGATGAATGTTTTTAGTTCTAAATTTTATATTTTAGCATTATTTCTGTTGTAACATTAACTTTATTCACTCAATTGTCTGGTTGAACTTAGCTTTCTAAGTATTTTGGGATAAACAAAAAAATTTTTTTTTTCTGATTAAGTATGTTGAGAACATTTTGAGAATCACATTTGTTTCTTTGGACTTGCAGATTTTTAAAGGCATTTAATAATTGCTTATTTGCCTAGACCATTGTGCTACACATAATATGTATAGCCAAGAAATGAGAAACCTTTTCTTCTTAAGCTATTTTGTAGTCTGAAATCACACATAAAATAATAATGATTTCAGACCACCTAAATATGTTGTAAATATGTGTCTTCCAAGAATAAAATCTAATTTGCAGATCTTTATAATAACTCTTAAGATTTATTTCTTCCAATTTGTGGTTCACTTAACAAGATACAGTAATTCATAGAATCTCTATTTCCTTGGTCTGAGACTTTATATATTAACTATATTTTAGTCTTTACTGGAAAAATGGTAGATTGAATTAATAGAAATTTCTGAGGAAGACATTTTTAAAAGCAGAAATATAGAGGATGATAGGGTTGGAAGAAGGCTGGATTGAGTTCTGGAGTAAATTTGTACAAAAGGTAAGGGGAATTTGAAATTATAATGATGGCAAAATGAAGGGGTAACTTAAAAGATTCTAAAATGAAAGAATAACATCAGGATTCATACAAAAATATGTTGATGGAATATGCAAAAAGGCAGTTTTTTTATGTAGAGTGTTTTAGTTTTGATACTTAATAGCAGTAATTTGATAGTTTAGGGAGTTGAGTATTGAGCCATTAGGTGAAGATTTTTTTAAATCTGGTTTTACTTTTTTTTTTTAAAGATTATTTATTTGAGAGAGAAAGAGAGCACAAGAGGGCGGAGGGGCAAAGAGAGTCTTAAGCAGACTCTGCTGAGCGCAGAGCCCAACTTGGGACTTGACCCTGAGATCAGTCTCTGAGCTGAAATCAAGAGTCAGGCTCTTAACCAGCTGTGCTACCCAGGTGTTCCAAATCTGGTTTTGCTTTTTGGAACTATTTTAAAATGCTAGTAATCAGAAGTGTGTGTGTATGTGTGTGTGTGTGTGTGTGTGTTTAAGTTTGGTGGTGTGTTGTTTTTTAATCTTTTTTTTTTTTTAGTAGGCTCCATGCCCAACATGGAGCTCGAACTCATGACCCTGAGATCAAGAGTCACATACTCTCTGCTGACTGAGCCATTTTTTTACGTTCAGAACAACTCGTAATTAATTTGATGACAGTAACTCAATCTTTATATTTTCAGAATGTGAGGAATTTTGCAGCTTTCATATACAAGGCATAAATGAAGGCTGGTCTAGTTCTGAACTGACTATTTGGTATTTTTTCTATGAGCTGCATTTTTCAGATTTCTTATTTATATGATAAACATTTGAATTCTATTTGTATAGATAGTCTTTATAAGAGGTAAATGAATTGGAATCTTTTCTATATGATGGGGATGTTAAGGTAGATGAGAAAATACTGATTATGAGTCATGGTAGGTACTTTAAAAGAAAGGGATTATTTCTGTATGTAATGTAGCTTATATTTAAAATGCAGTCACAGCTGGATTGATTAAATGTCATTTTCTTTACTATGTATTTCCTACTCTGAACCTGTAAGAGGTTGACAGATAATAATGTAATCATTCCTTAGACCGTTGCTATTTATTAAAGGTGGTACATTTTAAGGGCTATGATTTAGGAATCTTTTCCTCTCAGGAATGCTTGCAAACAAACCTCTTGTTTTGTTTGTTTCTTTTTTTTCTTTTTCTTTTCTTTTCTTTTCTTTTTTTTTTTTTTTTTTTTTTTGCAGAGGTTACGCACAGAAAATAGACTTTTAAAACAGCGCATTGAAACATTAGAAAAAGTAAGTAAATAACTACTTATGCAAGTTTCTGTTGAATGCACAGCATTATTTTCTATTTTTAATAAAGGCTCAAGAACTCTATCACAAATCTCCAAAAGTTGTGGCATTAACTGCTTAGCTTGCCTAACTTACTACTTAACTAAATAACTTGTCATTAATAAAAATTGATCACTATGAGTCCTTGAACTTTAAGGTTAAAGTTTTAATTAAGGTTATTATTAGAGTAACATATTGATATCATTTGCTTTCCTTATGTATAATCTCTTTAAAAGTATGCTCTTTAGAGGTAACCTAATTAAGAATTCATTCTGTATAGTATTTTGAAAATGACTTTAAAATGTTGCCCTGACTTTCTAGCCACATATTAAATGTGCCAGTGATTCCTTTAAAGCCTAGGATTCCTTTGAGTTAAGTCAGAATGACTGATTTCTCCTAAAAATTCACCATGTTGTTGGTTTTCAACACAGGGGAATTATGCTTAAACATTTGATTCTCAGACTTATTTTGATACTACTTATTACCTCTTTCTTCCTCTTTGTATCATATAAAATAACTGGGCAGATGTGGAAAGTTTTGCATTATTTTTGTAGTCTTGCTCTGATGCTTTAAGAATATATTGAGTAATAAAAGTATAGTCTAAGAGTTTTGGTTTATTAAAAGAAAAACCTGAATTCACAGTCTTTTGGTGTTGGAGGGGCTTTTTTTTTAAACCAAAGATGAGAGTAAGTAGGTTTATAAATGATATTGCCAAGTATCTTAAAATCTTCCCTGAAAATCTACAGATTGGTAAGAAAGAAGACATGAAGAAATGGATAGTTTGGATATTTGTGTTTTGTTTGAAAACGTTGCACTACACACAAGGATAGGATGTTTATTACATGTCTTTTTGTTGTATAGACATTTCAGGTACAATATATTAGATAAAAAATAGTTTGCCTGTATTTCCTTCATCTTGTTAGAGTTGCTTTGAGGATAATTCTACTTTTCTGGTGACTCTGCAAAAAAGGATGAGCTTAATTTAGTTTTTAAGTTCTAATTGCATACTGTTTTTTCCATTAAATACTCAGTTTATAAATATCTGTCTTCTTAGGTGGTCTTTTATCTTTGGAATGAGATATTTTCACAGAGAAAGTGTTTTCATTTCATTGAACTGTCAGAAAGATAAAGCTGTAGGAAAGTGTTAAGTTTGATTTTACTTCTAGAAAATTAAGTACCTTTCTGCTGGCTTACATGGCCTAGGTCTGTCCTTTAGCACTTAGAATTCTACAAATGCTTAGGTATCCATTAAATTCTGTAACTAAAATGTTTACTTACTGAGTTATTGCTAGTTTATTACGGTGAGCTCATTAATTTCATTTGTCGTATTTTCCTCGCTTTGCTTCTTTGGAAGTTGCTGTTATACAAATTGCTGTCACACTTTATAAGTGGAATTGCTTACTCAAATTCCTTCTCCTTTTCCTATAAGTGGTTTGACAATATGGCTGACTCCCAAACATGAAGAGTTAAAAGTATGCTTTAAAAAGAAGCTATTTGCTTGTCCCAAACGATGAAAAAACCTCTTGTGTTTGGTCTTCTAGAAGCATATGATTTTTGGTAGTCTATGCTTATTTTGATATATTTTTCTTAAGGGTTAAGAATAACAGACACAGTAAAAAGTAAAAAATTAAAATTAAAAAAAAAAGCGTTAAAAATCAAACCTAAACATTGATTTAATTACAATGAAAAGTAGATGGAATTTGGGTATGCTTTGTTTCTTCTTATTCCTAATTTTATGCACCTTTATTTTATTTCTTTCTCTTAAATTTCTATCTGAATTTTTCCTTTTGTAGGAAAGTGCTTCCTTGGCAGATAGATTGATACAGGTATAGTTTTTTTGTTTTTGTTTTTTAGCATTTTCTCTAACTTTACTTCTAAGGAAAGTCCTAAACCTAGAGATTCACATTTAACGCATGCAATTTTACATGCATTTTCCTAGAAATAATTTTTTGGGCTGGTATATATGCGTGTAAACTTAATTTTTGATAACAGTGTTATCCTGGTTTATTAAACACCTTATGCACGTTTTAAAGCTAACTTTATTTAAAAATACTTATTCCAAAATATCAATCAGTGGATTCTGCAAAATTAACTACTATTCGTTGAAAATTTTAGTCCTGCATGTACTCAGTAATATTGCATGAATTGAATTTTTATTGACTGAGAGAATTGTTCTTAAGATTATCAGATGAATTTTTAAATTTAGTTTCCCCAAATTTGCTGGAGCAATAATGAGCTGCTGGTTAATAATTACTCAGGCTGTTCTGTTCTCTGAGGTGATTTTTTTTTTTAACATGTCACAGTAAATAACTAAACCTCACAAAGGTAGTCTTTCTTGAATCTATCCTAAATTGCTTTACACACACACAAATTATGTCCTAAGGGACAAGTGACAAGAGCCCAGGAGGCTGAGGAAAACTACCTCATAAAACGGGAGTTGGCCACCATCAAACAGCAGAGTGATGAGGCCAGTGCTAAACTGGAGCAAGCTGAAAATACCATCAGGAAGCTCCAGCACCAACAACAATGGGTAAGGAGTCTGGTAGTGCTTTTTCTCACCTTTCTCATCCCTTTTCCTTTAAACTTTTTTTTTTTTTTTTTTTTTTGGAAAGCACAGCTTCTGTGCTCTTGTTCTAAGTAATTTTGTTTTCTACTTTAATTGAATTCTTAATTTTATGTTCTATAATACTGAGGGATCTTACTGTGGTCTAAAGACTCTTCATTCTAACATTCTTTCTCTGTCCACACAGTTTTGTTAGAAATAGGTAATCTTTTCTTACGTTATATTTTAAGTCACAGAAAATAAATGATGTTTGTCAGACCGGTTTTTTCGTTTTAGAAATCTGTTTCATGTTGGTATTTTGCTATGGGTAATTTTTGAGTCTTAACTCCAGCTAATTCTTGTTAATTGTGCAGATGAAATATTATCCAACATAGAGAATATATGTAATTACCTCATCAAAGTTTTGATAATTTGGGGATTTATGTCTTGTGAAAAACTACAGCCTTAACTTCCTACATCAAGACATCAAATAATGGATTAAGATATATGCTTACATTTTTTCAAGAAGAGAGAAGTCTCAAAATGAAAAAAATGAACTTTTAAAAAATTATGTTAAGTAATTTAGGTTACTGATAGCTACTGATTTTATCTTTTGCAACTGAGACATCACTTTCCATTGGCAAGTTGAGACTAGTGTGATCTTGAGCAAGGATATGAGGGCTAAAAAGGCCAACTATGTATTTCTAAAAAGATATTACTTCTTGTTTCCATTTTCTGCTCTCAGGTAAGAGTTGGATTGTAACAGGAATAGGCAGAAAAAGTTATGCTAAATGTAGAATTCTGCACAAGTCTGGAAGGCAAATAGAATGACTTCAAAGTTGGACTTAAACTTTTATTCAGTAAAATTAAGAAACTATCATAAGTTGGCTATGAATATCAGAAAATTGAAAGCAAAAAGAAGAAATTGACAAGCAATTTTTTTCTCTTTAATGAAGGTATTAAGAAAAATTAATACAAAGGAGTAAAAGAATACTAAAACATTGGGAACTCTAATATTTTGTTCTGCCTTTGTATGAAATGTCAATATCAGAGCATAAAAAATAGAAAAAAAGAATTGGGGACATCCTATTGGGGATTAAGTTGAGCTGAGTTATCAGTGTAATGTGATTTTGTTATAGGGAAAGATAGTATTATTTTTGCATTTAGTATAAGCTACAGTGCTAATACATTAGAATTATCAATTACTGTTTTTTTTGCATAGTTTTTCAAGTATTGAGACCTTTGGACATAAAAATAAAAATGTTGGTTTATAATGAAAAAAGTAAAATGGGCAAGCAAAATTGGCCAGAATGAACTGAAGCTTTTGAAAATAAAATATAACAAAAGAATCTTTGTGCTGTTTCCAGGACAAGATAGTCTCACATTATGGGTCTAAAAAGTAACAAGTAGAATGCAGATCTCTACTTTGATTTTGTTTATATTTTTTTTCTCACTTGGCAGACTTTCTTCTAAACTGGAATAAAATGTAAAACAAACATAGAAAGCAGTGATGTACAAAACAGGTGAAAGTAACAGAGCCTTGGTTAAATTTCCAACTTCAAAGCAAAGTGCATATCTCTAGATAATAAACTAATTTGCAGAATACAGGAATATTATTTTTAAAGGATTTTAGAAAATAAGAGATACTAAAGGCTTTGAGGTGAGTCAAACATAGCTCTTTAAGTAATAATAGTTAGATATCTAAAAAGAGAATCAGTGACTTTGATGATGCTTCATTAAAAATTCCTAGAACATCTGGTTTGTGAACAGTTAGAAAAATAACTTTTACGCATTAAAAAGGAATTTACTATGTATAAGTCAGAACAAACTGACTTTGTTTCTGCAATAAACAAAAACTGTGCCATAATTGCAGCTTTAAAAGTTGTTAGGTACTCTCATGGTATCTTTCTAGTCAAGGTAGAGAAATATAGATGAAAGTAGTAAACTTAAGTGGTTTTATAGGTAATTAACCATATCAAGAGGTTGTCTATTTTGAAGCAAAGAGATGTCAGATATGTTTTGTCTCCTAAACCTATGCTTCCAAGTATTTTAATGTTATTAAACCCTTATGTGCAAGGTATGTTTAAGAATTTTATATATGAGGGGCAGCCTGGGTGGCTCAGTGGTTTAGTGCCACCTGCATCTCAGGGCCTGATCCTGAAGACGGGGGATCGAGTCCCACGTCGGGCTCTCTGCAGGGAGCCTGCTTCTCCCTCTGCCTGTGTCTCTGCCTCTCTCTCTCTCTCTCTCTCTCTCTCTCTCTCTCTGTGTGTGTGTGTGTGTGTGTGTCTCACATAAATAAAATCTTTTTTTAAAAAAAAGAATTTTATATATGAAATACTTCAGGGCAGCCCTGATGGTGCAGTGGTTTAGCACCGCCTGCAGCCCAGGGTGTGATCCTGGAGACCCAGGATCAAGTCCCACGTCAAGGGGACGTGGGACTGCATGGAGCCTGCTTCTCCCTCTGCTGTGTCTCTGCCTCTTTCTCTCCCTGTGTTTCTCATGAATAAATAAATAAAATCTTAAAAAAAAAATACTTCAGAAATTTAGTTAATATGTTGCACAATGAATCAAGATTCCAAAATATATTTAAAGTATATTTAAAATGAGAAACTAAAATAAAAGGTTATTTTACCAAAATAAATCTTCAGCCTTGCCCTTAAGACTCATATTCAGAGAGATGTCTTAGTGATACTTTATGTAACAAAGACCTAGAAATATTTTTAATTAACAAGAAATCAGGAATTAGCCAATAACATAATATGGGTTTACCCTCTCCTCCCACCAATCCGAAGTAGTCTTTCTAGAAGTACAGTGATCCAATTTAATTTTAAGTAGCTTGCAGAAAATTTGTAGTGTTGTTTCTAGTTTGAATACCAAAACTCATGTGAACTGTTTTCATGCTGTATTATGGCCAGATGTAGGAAAGACTGTGGCAGCTCTGGATGTTTTTAGACTACACTAAAGAAGACTTTATGAGAACATCATAGATATAGTCATTTAAAAGTATTTGAGAGGTGATCTTATAGAAGAATGATTAGCTTTTTTTGATATTGCTTCAGAGGCCAGAATGTATTTAAGGTCGACGGATACAAAATCTTATGCATTGGGATTTTGACAAATGGAGTAGTTGCTTGAAAGTAGTGAACATCAGTTGCTACATGTTTTGATTACAGCCTTCCAGTATAACTTCATGAATTCTTCAGAACTCAGAATAAAAGGTTTCAAATCTCTATTCCAGGAGGAGGTATTGAATTACCAATGTAACTCTTCCACCACCATCACCCTCTATTGCTAATAGTATTATTTTATATGATATAAAGAGCTTTGGATTTCATTTATGGGACTGACTTCTAGTCAGATTGTTTTTGCTAAATTGTGTGATTTTGATATTCAAGGACTTAGGCTTTCTTTTTCCTCTAAAATGATTACATAGGGGAGCCCAGGTGGCTCAGCGGTTTAGCGCTGCCTTCAGCCCAGGGCCTGATCCTGGGGACCCGGGATTGAGTCCCACGTCAGGCTCCCTGCATGGAGCCTGCTTCTCCCTCTGCCTATGTCTGTCCTCTCTCTCTCTGTGTGCGTCTCTCATGAATAAATAAATAAAATCTTTTAAAAAAATAAATGATTGCATAGGGTTAGACCATCTGAAGTCTCTTTGACTGAATGAACTTAATTTGAATGAACTTAATGAATTTGAATGAACTTAATTGAGTACATTCACATGCAATAAAATTCATCCAATTTAAGTGTATAGTTTAATGTGTTTTAACAAATATGTCTAGTTGTATAACATCACCTCAACCAAAATAGAGTATGTCTCTCACCCCCCAAATTTCTGTCTTGTCCCTTCACAGTTCATTTCTCCACTTCTAGCAGCCGTTCTGCTTTCTGTCATTGTAGTTTCCCTTGTTTTAGGATTTCATATAAATGGAATCATAAGGTATGAGGATTTTGTGTCTGACTTCTTTCAGTTAGCATATACACTCACTTTTTTCTTTTTTGGCAATTTTTTCTTTATTGTGATAAAATAGATAAAACATAAAATTTACCTTTTAGGTGCACAGTTCAGTGGCACTAAATATATTTTACAGTGCTGTGAATAATAACCACCATTTATTTCTTGAACTTTCTCATGATCCCAAAGAGAAGCTTTGTATCTATTAAAAAATAGTCTCCCCTTTCTCCTTCCCCTGATAATCTCTGCTCTCCTTTCTGTCTTGTATGAATTTGCCTCTTGTAGGTAAGTCATATAAGTGGAATCTTAGAATATTTGTCCTTTTGTGTCTTGCTTATTTCACTTAGCATGGTATCTTCAGGGTATAATAATTTAATTAGAAAAAAAAATAAAAAAAATTTAATTAGTTTTTATGGTGGTTGAATAATACTTTATGGTTATACCATATTTTGATTATCCATTTGTTCATCTTTGGTCATTTTGGTTTTTTGCCTTTTGGCTATTATGAATAATGCCACTGTGGTCATTAACATGCAAGTATCTGTTTGAATCCCTGTTTTAATTCTTTGGCATATATACCTAGAAGTGGAGTTACTGGATCATATGGTAATTCTGTTTAACTTTTTGAGGAACCACTAAACTGTTTTCCACAATGGTTGTACCATTTTAATTCTCACCAGCAATGTACAGGAGTTCTAATAAATTTTTTTTACTTCCTCATCAATTCTTGTTATTTTCTGTGTTTTTGGGTTTTGTTTTTTGTTTTATAGTATAGCCGTCCCTTAATTGGCGGTGATATTTCATTGTGGTACCTAGAAATGAATCTAACCAAGAAGATGAAAGACTTGTACTGAAAACTGTGAATCATTGTTTATTCATCTGTTGATGAAAGAAATTAAAGAAGACCTAAATAAATGGAAGGATGTCTGATGTTTAAGAATTGGAAGACTTAATATTGTTAAGATATCAACACTATCCAGTATTATCCACAAAACTCTAATTGTCTTTTGCAAAAATGGGAAAGCTGATCCTGAAATTCACATGGAATTGCAAGGAGCCCTAAATATTAAAAACAATCTTAGAAGAACAGATTTGAAGGGTTCACATGTCCCAATTTGAAAACTTACTACAATGCTAGAGTATTCAAAACAATATGATACTGTCATGATTATAGACATATAGATCAATGGGTTAGGAATTTTGAGAGTCCAGAAATAAACCCATGTTATCTGTGGCCAGTTGATTTTTTAACACGGGTGCCAAGACCATTTGATGAGGAAAGAATAATCTCTTTGATAAATGGTGCTGGGAAAACTGTATATCTTCATGAAAAAGAATGAACTGGGACCCCTACCACAGAACATGTAAAAATTTAATTTAAAATGGATTTAAAAAGAGATTTTATCATTTTAAAATAACTTTTATGGTTTTAAAGCCATATAATATTCTTAGAATGCATATGAATAAATCATCATAACCTTGAATTTGGCAATGGATTCTTGACTATGAGTTTTTTCATACCAAAAGTATAAACAACAAAGGAAAACAGGTAAATTGGACTTCATTAAAATTAAAACCTTTTGGGCATCAAAGGACATTATCCAGAAGATGAAAAGGCATCTTACAGAATGGTAGCAAATACTTGTATCACCTATTTGATAGAAATTTAGCATCCAGAATATATAAAGAACTTTTAAAACTAAAAAAAAGACAACACAATTTTAAAATGAGCAAAAGATTGCTGCATTATTTATGGTAATCAAGACATGGAAACAACCTAAGCGTCTTATGAATGGATAAAGATTGTGTACACACAATGTACATATGCACATGTGTGTGCATGCCACACACACACACACAGAAATACTACTCAGCCACAAAAGAATGAAATCATGCCATTTGCAACAACCTTGGATGGACCTTGAGGGTGTTAAGTGAAATAAGTCAGAGAAAGAAACAACATGTGATCTCATTTATATGTGAAATCTTAAAAAAAAAAAAAAAAAAAACTCATAGAGAACAGTTTGGTGGTTGCCAGAGATGGGGAGGGGGAGGTGAAATCAGATGAAGAGGGGTCAAAAGTTACAAATTCCTAGTTACAAATAAGTCATGAGGATTTAATGTACAGCATGGTGACTATAGTTCCTGTGTTGCATGTTTAAAAGATAATAGATCTTAAAAGTTCTCATTACAAAAAATTTGTGACCTTATGGTGACAAATGTTAACAGCATCCACCACTTGATGTGATCATTTCACAATATATACAAATACTGAATCTTTACATTTTACACCAAAACTAATATATGTCAGTTGTGCCTCAAAAAATTTTTTAAATGAAGAAAGGGCTTGACTACACCTTTCTCCAAAGAGAATATACAAGTGGAAAACAAGAATGTGAAAAGAACTCAACATCATTAGTCATTAGGGAAATGCAGATTGCAAAGAGGTACCAATTCACACTAGGACAGCTATAATAATAATTTTAAAAAATCAATTGTTGGCGAGGAGATAGAGAACTTGGAATCCTTGTACACTGCTGGTGGAAATTAGCGGTTCCTCAAAAAGTTAAACAGACTTACCATATGACTTAAAATTCAACTTCTGTGTATATACCCAAAATAATGGAAAACTGATACTCAAGTATGTGTACACACATTTGTAGCAACATTATCTACAAAAAAAGTAGACATAGCCCAAAAGTCTATCAGTGGAAGAATGGATAAACAAATTGTGGTATATGCATTCATGAAATACTTTTCAGCCACAAAAAGGGTTAAAGTACTTTACTATGGATGAACCTCCAAAATCTTAAGTGAAAGAAGCCAGACACAAAGATCACATATTGCATGACTCTATTATATGAAACATCCAAAATAGATAAATCCATGGAGACAGCAGATTTGTGTTTGCCAAAAGGTTAGGGTGGGAAAGGAATGAGAAGCTGCTTTATCTGTAAGAGGTTTTACTTGAAGTGATGGAAATGTTCTTAGAACTAGGTAGAATTGGTAGTTGCACAACATTTTGAATGGCCTAAATGCCACCTAACTGTTCACTTGAAAATGGTTATTTGAATTTTACCTAAATGTTTAAAGAAAAAGAGTCTGCAGAAGTCAAGAAATGTGTCTCAAGAAAATGACACATTTAGTTTGTGATTGCAGTAGAAGGTGGGAATAAGGGAAAATATATTAAATTGAAGTGCTGGAACCCATTGGTTAAGGTCAGAGTAGGGCCAGAAGCAAGTGAGCTAGCTTGCTTGTATGGGGAGCCTGAGAAGAACGGGAGCTTCCTCAGGGCTGGGGTTGGGCATGTGTCAATCAAGAGTTATGGTCACATTGAGATGAATATTGGAAATTTAGATAGCATAGTAGCTAATGCGGGTGACTCCCTCACAGTGAATTTACAGGAGTGAAGGATCAAGGAGGTCTACCTATAACTGTTGGCTACAACTACTAGTTATGATTAGGAAAAAATGTAAAAAGATGAAAAAAGATATACTATGCAAACAGCAGAAGGCTGGAGTGTCTGTATTAATATCACATAAAGTAGACTGATTTCTTTCTTTTCCTTTTTCTCTTTTTTTTTTTCTTTTCTTTCTTTCGAGAGGCAGAGACACAAGCAGAGGGAGAAGCAGGCTCCCTGCAGGGAGCCTGATGCAGGACTTGATCCCAGGACCCCAGGATCACGACCTGAACCAAAGGCAGATATTCAACTACTGAGCCACCCAGGTGCCCTCGTAGACTTCAGAACAAGGAATAGTTCCTTGATAAAGAGAGACATTTCATGAGTCAATTCACAAAGAAGACATAATCTTATTTAGGATTGTATGTATTTAGGAATATATGTATCCTAATGTGTGCTCCTAGCAATAGAGGCGTGTGAAGCTGAACTGGTAGATCTGGAAGGTGAAATGGACAAATCCACAGTTACGGTTATGGTTATCATCTTCAGTATATCCCTGTCTCAGTAATGGATGAAACAAGTGGTTGGAAAATCAGTATGGATGCAGAAGACCTGTGCAACAACTTGCAACTATGCCAACTTGACCTGTTTGGCATAACATAACAGCAGAATACATACTGTTTTCAAGTGCACATAGAACATTTACAAAGATAGATCATATTCTGGGCTATAAAATAAATGTTAACAAATTTAAAATAATTGAAATCATACAAAGTATTGTCTTTAACAGCATTCAGTTAGAAATTAATAATATCTGGAAAATCCCCCAAATATTTAGAAATTGATGCATTTTTATCCATGTGTCAAAGAGAAAAATCTCAAAGGAAATTAGAATGTATTGAATTAATTGAAGACACAGCATTATCAAAATTTGTAGGATTCACCTAAAGCAGTATGTAGTGGAAAATTTATAGCATTAAATGCTTCTATTAGGAAAGGAAATAAGTCTCAAACTAATATTCTAAGGTTAAGAAACTAGATGTACGAGAGGAAATTCAAACGAAAGCAGGTAAAAGGAATAAGAAATAAAAAGAGTAGGGATGCCTGGGTGGCTCAGTGGTTGGGTGTCTGCCTTCAGCTCAGAGTGTGATCCCAGAGTCCGGATCGGGCTTTCTGCATGGAGCCTGCTTCTCCCTCTGCCTGTGTCTCTGTGTCTCTCATGAATAAATAAATAAAATCTTAAAAAAAAAAAAAAGTAGAAATCAGTGATACTGAAAACAATACAAAACAAAAATGGAGAATATCCATGAAACCAAGTACTGATTCTTGGAAATCATTAATAAAGTTGATAAACTTCTGTCTAGACTGACTAATTAAGAAGAAACAGTAACCAATGTCAGAGATGACTTTGACTTCTGATAGATGGAGTCAAGTTTCATATTCTGGAGTTGTTCTTCATGGTATTATATTTACTGTAAATTAGAGTCAGTTAAAAAATATTAACACCTAAATGATCAATAATGTTGTGAATTTCATTTTGCTTTAAATCAGGAAGCACATAACATAAGTTGTTCTCACTGTAATGATACTGAGTTTGAGTATCGTGTTGAGTTTACCACAGACTCTCTGCCTTGTAAAAATAAGATTTCTTCTTTGCGACTATTAAGTAATCTATTGGGAAATACTTTTGTGCCACATAAATATCTTGTCCTCTATTCACCTTTTACCTGATGGTTTTAGTATCCACTAACTAGGTTACCAAAATGGTGATTTTCGTATTTTTCTCATTTTTTCCTACACATATTAGCTAATGTTCCTTTATAAAGTCTTTCTTTTTTTTCCTCCTTAATCTTTCTTTTTTTTTAAGATTTTATTTATTTATTCATAGACACACACACACACACACACACACACGCACACAGAGAGAGAGGCAGAGACACAGGCAGAGGGAGAAGCAGGCTCCATGCAGGGAGCCAGACGTGGGACTCGATCCTGGGTCCCCAGGATCACTCGATCCTGGGTGCCCCAGGATCAAGTGGCACCAAACCACTGCACCACCAGGGCTACCCTCCTCCTTAATCTTTTATATTCACTTATTATGTACTCATATCACTCCAGATTCATGGACTTTAGTTTGTTTAATGTTTTATGTACTTTTTAATGATTTTTAATATTGTTGTTATAATGATATGCCATACTTATTTCACAGTAATAAATTTAACTTTTGAGCAGCAGTTTTTAAAAGGTAAATTTTATTTTTACTTAGTTTTGATCCTTGATGTTCTTTGAAAAGCATTTCTTTATTTTCTTTAAAGATTATTTTAGAGAGAGCACATGTGCCCAAGTTGGGCAAGGAACAGAGGGGCAGGGAGAAGAAGGGAAAAGAATCTCAAGCAGACTCTGCATTGAGGTAAAAGTCAGTGTGGGGCTTGATATCACCCCCCCAAGATCATGACCTGAACCAAAACCAAGAGTTGGATGCTCAACCGACTGAGCCACCCAGGTGCCCCTGTAAAGCATTTCTGCAGTCACAAATACTGAATGATTGCCTTTGACAAATCATTGATTTCATTTTGTGCTGGCTTTTAGTAGCTTAAACCTGATATTGTTGTTTTCAAAAATGATCAAGTGAATTTATTAGCAAATTTACTAGTTAGGACATTAAATAAAATTTAATACTTAGTATTTAGTAGTATTACATGAAATATTAAACGAGCCATAAGATAAAACCAAACATTAAGATTAAACTGTTCCTTTAAGTATTTGTTTTACATGTTCCATGAACCCCCTAGAAATAGAAATGATCCAGTGGTATTTTTTTTTTAGATTATTAATTTATTTATTCACGAGAGACACAGAGAGAGGCAGAGACACAGGCAGAAGGAGAAGCAGGCTCCATGCAGGAAGCCTGACGTGGGACTCAGGCCCTGGGCTGAAGGCGGCGCTAAACCGCTGAGCCACTGGGGCTGCCCGATCCAGTGGTATTTCATATAGTTGCATGTTTGACTCTGACCCTTTTGAGTGTGGTGGGGCATAAATGTATTTTTAGACAATATTTCCTGGTAACCAATGGTCTTTGAGTCTTGCTTGAACTATTTAAGTTTTTTAACCTATACCTGAGAGCTTATCATACAGGTTATTCTGAAGAAGCAGTTTTGTCCAGCAGTTTGTTGACTAGGATCAAGCATCAACAAGAATTGTAACAGTTAAAACTGCTGAGTGCTGAAATGACTGCCTTTTGAAGTTCTCAGGACCTTTGTACTTGGGAGTACTTAAGGGGAGGCTAGAAAAGATTTCTTCAGACAGTCCTTCCTTTTCCTAGAATTCCAGAATAAAACATGAAAGAATTATGTAATACTTTTAAGAACCAAGGATTTGGGGCACCTGGGTGGCTCAGTCAGTTAAACGTCTGCCTTTGGCTCAGGTCTGATCTCGGGGTCTGGGATGGAGCCTCTCTTGAGCTACCTACCCTACTCAGCAGGATTCTCCGCCTCTCTGCCCCTACCCCCTGCTTGTGCTCTTATACTCTCTCTTTCAAATAAATAAATAAAACCTAAAAAGAAAAAAAAGAACCAAGGATTTGATATGAGCAATAAAAACTCATCTTACCTAAAATGAACACACAAAGGTTAATAAACTAAAACCAACGGTTTTTCAGTAGAAGTTATGAAATCTTCTAGATGATTTATTTTAGAAAAAGTGTTTAGCAGCTTTAGGAATTGCCTCACACCTGACTTACGTAGTGGATTACTTTTCTTTAGGAATATGGAAGTTAACGTTTAACGTCTCTTCCTGCATTCTAAACACTCTAGCTCTACTTCAGGGACATTTCAAGAAAAAGGCATTTAATTTGTAATTATTAGTAAGTTTACATAAGTCTTTTTTTCAAATAGAGTAATGATTTTACAAATTTAGCAGACTCTTAACACTGCTCATCAGTATGCCTATACATGTGGACAGGAGTCCCCCCCCCCCCCCCTTTTTTAAGAAGTTTTCTTCCAAAACTAATTTTGACATTAGTCTAAAATTAAATGTTTTACATTCATATGTGGTCATCTTTTTTTATCAGCTTAAATGATAAATGAGCATTCACTTTAATGGAAGTAATTGTTTTTTTTAAACATTTTCTTCAGCATTAAAAAAAAAATCCTTGCAGTTTGAGTATATATATATATATATATATATATATATATATATGCAGAGACAAACTTCGACCTTAAAGGATGTATATAATTTTTCAGATATTGGGAACAAATCATTTTAAAAGGATATACCAATTTTTCAAAAAAAATTCAGTGTATTAGATCTTTAAATAGTACATCCATATTGCTTGAATTTTTATAATTTTTAAAGATTTTATTTGAGTTTCAAAAGAAATTCAGTGTAGTAGATCTTTAGTACATCCGTATTGCTTGAATTTTTATAATTTTTAAAGATTTTATTTATTTGAGAGAAAGCACAAGCACAGGGGGAGAGGGAGAAGCAGGTTCCCCACTGAGCAGGGAGCCAGAGTGGGGCTCCAGCCCAGGACCCTGGGATCATGACCAATGCTGAAGGCAGATGCTTAACTGACTGAGCCACCCACATGCTTTGGATTTTTTTTTTTTTTAAATAGCTATTTGGAGCTTATAGGGAGGATTATAGAAATCTTCTTGGGGTCATATGCTGAGGCTGAGAGCAAGACATAACATTTTTTTTAAAAAAAATTATTTATTCATGACAGAGAGAGAGGCAGAGACACAGGCAGAGGGAGGAGCAGACTCCATGCAGGGAGCCTGACGTGGGACTTGATCCCGGCCGGGTCTCCAGGATCAGGCCCAGGGCTGAAGGTGGTGCTAAACCACTGAGCCACCCGGGCTGCCCCATATAACATTTTTTAAAAATTGAAGTACAGTTGATATATGAAGTTAGCTTCAGGTGTGCAACATAGTGATTCAGTAATTCTATACATTACAAAATGCTCATCACAATAAAAGTATATCACAGTATTATTGACTATATTCCTTATGCTGTGCTTTTCATCCCATGACTTGTTTATTTTAAAACTGGGAGCTTAATTCCCTTTACCTATTTCACCCATCCCTCCTCTTCCTCCCCCTTTGGCAACCACTCACATTTATGAGTCTCTTTGTCTCTTTATTGTTGTAAGATAAAATTTTTTACTTAATTTTTTTGTTATGATTTTGTTTTGTGATAAAAAAAAATCCTAGTCTGGACTACTAGCCTTGTGTAATAATTTTTCAAGTGCTTTAGATGTGACAGTAGAAATGTACCATATTTCCATATTATTATAAATTTTATTTTTGAAACAAATAGATTTTATAAGTTATTTTTGCAACATTCAGTTACCACTACCTATGTTTAACATACAATATATAATAGAGGGAATGTTGATGTTATTTAATCAAAGTATAGTTGACATATTAGTTTCAGGTATACAATATAATGATTCAAAAATTCTATGCATTATGAAATGCTCACTGTCACCAAAGTTATTATTGACTGTATTCCCTGTACTGTACTTTTCATATTGTTGGTTTTTTCTTTTCTTTTTTGGGTGGGGGGAGAGACAGAGGGAAAGAGAGAGAGGATCTTAAGCAGGGTGCATGCCCAGCATGGGGCTCAGTCTCATGATGCTGAGATCATGACCCGAGTCAAAATCAAGAGTCAAATGCTTAACTGACTGAGCCACCCAGGCCCCCATATTGTTTTTTGAACCAAGAGTTGAGTCGCTAATTTATTCACTAAATATTGTTTGCTCACTTACTATGAAAAGCACAGTTTAGTTCTGACAGTACAGTAGCAAATCAGCCAAACTTCCTGGCACTGCTTGTATATATAGAGGTAGATATTTTAAAAATTAATTGTATACTTAATTATTTAGAGTTGTGATAAATACTATAAAAAAGAATATAGAGTTCCATGAAATGTGGGTTCCTGAATAGGACACATAATTATCAGGTTTTGAACTTAGTTGCTTGATACATAATTAAATTCAGGGAATATTTGATACATTTGTGTAGACAAACATTTTTCCAGTTGGAATTTTTTTTACTTCATAATACAAGAACCTCTCCAAATACAAATTTTTGCTTTTCGTTATATCACTCATGTATCCTTCAGACATTAAATGTGAAAATCTATTTTTTTTTTTTTTTTTACCAAGACACAAGAGAAAAAGGTTACTAAGGGTTTTACTGTAACTCATCCTACCTTTGTAACTTTTGTAACACCAAAAAAGCATATGGAATTGAAAAGCAGAGACTTCACCTACTAAAGACAATTTGTTTCTTTAGAGTGGGATTGCTGGTATCACAGAAGCATTAAGAGACTCACTGACAAAAGTGAATTTGATGTTAAGTGTAAAGAAGTCATTCATTATTTATAGACTTTTGAATAAATTGTCCCTTGCTGACTTAGCCATTGTAATTGTAGCAGTTTTCATTTGATAAATCATATATTTGTCCAGGTTACTCATGTGAATATGAAGTACATTTTTCATATTAAAAAAAAACCTTGTTTTATAGTAAGTGGAACAGAACATCTTAAAATGAAACAGCACATCAGGAATGGTCAAGGTTTGGACATGGCTAGATAGCTGCTTTTAAATCTCTGAGCTTTTCTTGGCTTTGATGGTTTTCTTTCTTCCTCTCAAAAGTTTATCATTCTGAACTCCAGTCGACCTCATAGAAGCCTAGTTTTTGTTTTGGTTTGTATTTAAGGTTTTGCTGTAATGTTGTTGGTTTCAGGATTTTGGTTTTTTGTCTGTTTGGTCTGGAAAAACTATAAAAAGAGGTAGATGAGCCATGTTAAGTTCTCCTAAATAGACATGGAACTAGGGATTTTTTGTTCCTCAGTGTTCACCTGTTTCACAGCCTCTGCCCCTTATGGCACTTCCTCCTGGTAAGGAACCAGCAGTTGCCCACATGTGCTGCATTTTTTTTTTTCAGGCTTAGTGGTACCAGTCACCTTTCCTGACATCTCTATTTCTACTGTGAGTGAGTTAAAAGGCTTCACAAAAACAAACCAAAAAAACCACCGTTTTGTAAATAACACTTTCTTTTTTCCTGTGTAAAATTAAAAACAAACCCCTTGAAACAGGTAGTTTACATTCCAAAGCAGCGTATTTTAACATTGCCACATTGGTGCCAATTCTTCCACTCGCTGGTTGTGTGTACTTAAGGCAACTTACTTAAATTCTTTGTGGTATAGTTTGTCCTGTGTATAGTTGAAGGTTGTTGAGACTTAAGGGAGTTGGTTCTCTTGGGTAATGCCTGGCGCATAGTGAGTGTTAAATAAATGGTGTACTTATTATTAGGATTAGTATTAACATTTTTCCAGATAATTAGTTAAAAAAAAACAACATTATTCCATTATTTACCAACTTGCTTGGTGAATGTCATAGGCTGCTAGTAATAAAAACCAAAACTTAGGGCTAAAATTGACAAGGCAGAATTTTTAATAGGCTGAATATTGACAGAAGTATCACTTTCCTGACTGCATGTAGAACAGCAAAAATTTGAACCAAGAAAAAATAATTTGAATGAAAGAAATTGGAAATGGTGGAAATTATGACCAAAAAAGTATTCAATTGCAGAAGCTCTAATGGGTCAAATTTGAAATGGATCAAATTCCAATCAGTGAGTTTAATTCTTATTTGTAAAATTTATCATACATTAGTCAGAGTTCTTCAGAGACACAGAGTCAGTAGGGGAGACACACACACACACACACACACACACACACACACACACACAGTTTTGAGAGTAAAAGTTCAAAGGCCGAAGAACCAGGGAAGCTGATAGTATAAATTCCAGTCCAAGGGTAGGGGAAGACCCATATGCCAGATCAAGCTGGCAAGCAGGCAGGGCATGAATCCTCCCTTCCTCCACTTATTGTTCTATTCAGACCTTCTATAGATTGGATGATGCCCACCCACATTGAGAGGGCAATCTATTGAATCATCTGGAAACACCCTAGACACACCCAGAAATAATGTTTAGTCTGGGCCCCCTGGGGGCCCAAATTTAAGTTGACACACAAAATTAACCATCATTAAGTCCAACTCTTGTCAACTTGGCAACCATGTGCATCTCCATATAAACCTACTTAGTCTCCACATAAAGACAACAACAAAGTCATAATTTGGACTAGCATGATATGGTTAGCCTGTGCACAACTGAAAATGCACTAATGCCTTCCCCAGAAGAGAAGTTAGTCTTTCAGTGATGTTTTCTTGATATCCTATAACTTAAATACTATGATGTAAAACTAACAATAAATACTTGGATATAAAGTCAAGACATTTTATATAAGGAAATGAAAGAAAACATATTCATAGCAAAATTAGAAGGAAATACTCATGACAATTACAGTCCTCGTTTCTGTCATACACTCATAGCTTCTATATCTACCATCTTCCACTATCCACTCTATTCCTTTTGCTTTCAACAAGCACATCAGCTGATCATGATTCTTTGGGGAGGTAATCCAGACCTTCATTCCTGAAGGGTCTGGGCCATTATTAATCCTTCCTAATGTTTCATTGACCTTAATCACAGGGCATGATAATGCTAAGAGACACTAAAGGATCTTCTGTGTTCCACACATATTCTTCATTTCCACCTCTTAATTCCTGAGTTTGTGAATTCTGATTGTGGGAGAAAAGGCACCATATATTGGACACTGATTCAGAGCACATTCATCATTCTGGAGAATCTTGCCCCAGCCCAAGATATTGCCATTTTGCTAGCACTGTAATTTGGTCTTCAAAAGGTCATTCCACCATTGTATCAAGCCAGCTGCTTCAGAATGTTAGGAAACATGGCAAAACTAGTGAATTCCATGAGCATGGGCCCACTGATGCACTTCTTTGATATTAGGTGAACTTCTTGATCAGAAGCAATGCTTTGTGGAATACCATGATAATGGATAAGGCATTCTGTAAGTCCATAGATAGTAGTTTTGACAAAACCATTTATGTGCAGGGAGGACAAATCTGTATCTAGACTAAGTATCTGTTCCAGTAAGAACAAAGTGCTGCCCTTCCATGATAAAAGCAGTCCAGTGTAAGCAACCTGCCACCAAATAGCTGGCTAGTCATCCCAGGGAATGGTGTCACATCAGGGGCTCAGGGTTGAAGATGCCTTTGCTGCTGGCACATTGGGCTCTCAGCAGTGGCCAAAACTTTGGTGAATGGAAGTCTAGGTTGCTGAGTCCATGCATAACCTCCATCCCTCCCACCATGGCTGCTTCATTCATGAGTCTATTGGACAGTGATCGGTGACTGAGGAAAAAAGCTGACTGATATCCACAAAGTGGGTCATCCTATCCAGTTGATTTTTAAAATCCTTTGCTGAGGTCACCCTTTGGTGAGCATTTCCATGGGGCACAAAGAAATGTCTTAATGTTTTTTAGCCCATTCAAAGAGATCTGTCTACATCTTCCCTGAATTTCTTTGTCATCACTTTTCCCTTCTACATTAAACCAAGGCATATCTGGCATTTCCAGTACACTCACTGTGGGCCACATTTTGTTCCATGTTTCAGACAACCAAACAAATGCTAGAACCTTTTCTTTTTTCTTATTTTTTTAAAATTTATTTATTAATGAGAGACACAGAGAGAGAGAGAAAGAGAGAGGCAGAGACACAGGCAGAGGGAGAAGCAGGCTCCGTGCAGGGAGCCCAACGTGGGACTCGATCCCGGATCCCCAGGATCATGCCCTGGGCCGAAGGCAGTGCTAAACCGCTGAGCCACCGGGCTGCCCGCTAGAACCTTTTCTAACTCCCTAAGTCTAAATGTAGACTCTCTGTTTATTGAACCTATATGAATATTAACTGATTCCAATGGAAGTACTTTTTGTTCAGTAAAAATGCATATGAATATAATTGGACAAGGCTAATTGCCATTTAGAAAACTGATAATTGGGTGAAACTGACTTAGTAGAGTTAGACTCATTCTGAATACTTTATTAAAGTGTGTTGATGTTTATATAATTTTCAGCAACATATTAATAAACAGAATCAAAACTTCCTCAGACTCAAAACAGTAGGATCACAAAACACATACCTAGTCCAGGTGGTAGAATTGTAAGAATGCCTTGTTTTTATTATAATTTACAATGAGATGTAACAGAATATTAATACCCACTGTAAGTGCTATAATAGGAGGGGATTTGTGTAAGACTATAGCAGCAGTTCAGAGAAAGAGGTGAGGGCATGAATAAAAACAAGGATAGTAGAGATTAGAGGAGCAGACAAATTCAAAAGATACCTGGAAGAAAAATTAAGGTTTTGTGATTAGTATGGGTTAAATAGAAGAGGGAAAGTTTTGACTTGGTCAGTTGTTACATGGTTGGATCCCTAGCAGAAGAGTAAATACTTGAGGACGAAAAGATGGGGAGTTCAGTTTTGACATGTTGAATGTGAGGTGAATTTGAGATGCTTTGAGCCAGATAGCAGAGACTAGTAACAACTTATGAATATGGATCTGTAGCTTAGTAGAAAGATCTGGGCTGGTAATACAGATTTGAGTGTTATGCACTCTATGTACTTATGTGTATACTGTCCCTGGAATTTCATCATTGTATGTTCTCCCTCTTACTGTCCCTCTTTCCCTCTACCTTCCCTTTTTAACTGTTACACAGAATTTTCCTTGGTGAGTTCATCCACTGCCTGTTGATACTGCCTGTACACAGACTATATTAGATAGTGGGTGAAATCACATAGGGTGAATCTACAAAATTAAAAAAAAAAACAGATTGACAGAAAACAATATTGAACTCCTGGGGACTGATAGACACATATACATGTACATATAGTCATATATACCTATATGAAGTAATAGAGTTGGCAGAGGCAGCAGAAAAGATAGGATAGTAGAACTATGGAGGAGTAGCACCTCAAAATCTAAGTAAAAAGTTTTAAGAGTGATCAGTTGTATTAAATTCCATATACTGTCTAGTGAAAGTAAAAGCCGAATAAAAGGGCTTACCATTGACTTTTTATATCGTTACTGTATATTGATGTTGTTGGCGATGAGATCAGTTTCAATACGGGATAAGAACTAAAGCTAGTTTACAGTGGATTGAGGAACAACCCTCAACTCAATGTGAAGTATGAAGGAAGAAGTAACATATAAACTGTGGAATTTATAATTTGTACCTTGAACAATAGAAGTCAATTAGAAGTTTTTAAAATTTTATTGATAAAAACCTGTTCCCAATATTAGTACAAGGGTCTTTTTGTGCTTGGGTATATCAGTTGGTTTACACCAGATCAGTGACTCCATTCTCTTTTGGGCCATCAGGGCTTGATGTTTTCCTGGGGATCTCCTAATATAGAATCTTGGCAAACACACCTGAACTACAGTTGTCAGGGCTTTAGATTAGGGCAAGAAATTCTAGTATTACTCATGGAATAACCACAGTCCCATTAAACAAAATTTGTGGCACCTGCATTTTGGATGTGGTTATTCCAAAAGAGTCCCTTTTCCCTATTTAGTAAGGTAAGTATTTACTAAAGAGATATACTTGTTGCACATATACTCCTTGTATAGAAATACTGTTTAAAAAAAAATAGAATACTGTTTTAATCGTACCAGAAAATTACTAGGAAAAATAATGTGTAATACATTGAATTAAAAAGCCCTCCTTTGTTTAATAAGTCAACTATTCATTTAAAAAACCATCTTTTTGAGTAACTGGGGTAAGGGAGTATTATGTCTTAATTAAACATTTAATAGTTTTTAAATAAAGTTTTAATTTGACATCGGTCTTATTCCTAATGTATTAAAGAGTAAACTATTAATTGAAGAAGGAACTATTCTTTATTCAAGCTAATTTATTAGGAGATGATTCTCTGTGACTATTTTGGAATTTTGAGTTGTTTCTTTACTATGTGATTTAAATGTGAAATGATAGTTTCTTTTAAGAAGTCTTATATAATGGTGAATTAGATATCTTTTTGCTTTCTTAGAACAGCTTTTTATAGAAACTGGCTTAAAAAGGGATTTCTTAAGTGGCTGCATTCACATTAAAGAGCAGGAAAGGAGATGGAAAGGTTTTGTGCTTCTGTGGTTAATTTCTTTGTGCAGCATCTTCTTTTTCTCGGTTTCCAGCAGTGATTTTCATGCATATCCTTAAAGAGCTCTACATTTCTAAGAGCAAATACATTTTTATTCTGTTGGGATTTAGGATGGTTCATGTCATTTATGAATGCCTTATTTTTATTTAAAAAAAGAATTACTTTAAAATAGAATTTTCAGTAAATGTGTACCTGTGTAGTGTATAAGAGTATTGTCCCGTAGCAATAGAATGTGAGCCACATATGCATTTTAAAGTGCCTTATTAAAAGGAGTCATAATTATAGATGAAATTAATATTCTTAAACTCAATGTGTGTAAAATATTATTTCATCCTGTCATCAATATAAAAATTATTAATGAGATATTTTGTGCTTTTATTTCATAATAAGTCTTCAAAATTCAGTTTGTATTTACACTTACATCCTTTCTTATTTGGACTAGCAACATTTCAAGTGCTGGGTAGCCATATGTGGCTAATGGCTACACTCTCATACAGGGCATGTCTGTAGAGTCAGAACAAGTTCTTAGTATCTGGATGGATGGACAGATAAAAGGAGATATTTATCTTTCATGAATTGGATTTGATTAGTATAATAACTGTTTACCAGTAAAGAGTAATGTGTTTTATCCATAGATACCATGACTGGACTTTTTTATTCATTGGAAAGTTATTTGGAGTAGATAAACTAGAAGTAATGGGGAGATCAGACTTTTACATTTGATTGCTCTTAGTAACTGTATTGTGTAATTGCATTTATTTTTATTGTATGTACATGTTCATACTTTATGGAATTTCATTATATGCCTATAATTTGTAGCATAAATGCAATTCCAACTACAATGAAGATTTTGTGCTGCAACTAGAGAAGGAATTGGTCCAAGCCCGTCTGAGTGAAGCTGAGTCTCAGTGTGCACTAAAGGAGATGCAGGATAAAGTCCTGGATATAGAGAAGGTGAGAACAATATAAATACTGTCATTCCCAAATTAGAGGAGACATGTGATAGATGTACTTATTGAACAGTTAAATTGGACTTGGTGTTTTTCTACATTGGAAACCTTACACATTAGTTACCATAAGAGAAAAGGAGAAAGAAAATAAGCTTCTCACTCTTTGTTGTTGCCATACTACTCAAAACCCCTTTTTTAAGGGTTTAAAAAAAAAATTGGAACACTTTTAGAGGAAAGCAACCACGGTAATTTTGAGATGATTTAACATTTAAATGAAACTTAGGGGATACATATTAATGGTTGTCTTCAAATAGTATATCTTTATCTGTAAGAGATAGGATATGAGTAATACATAAACATTTCAAAAAAATTTCATCCGAGTGTTACTGTTAAAAATTTCCAAGCTACTATAAGCCACCTCAGGACATATGGGAAGATCTTAGCCTAAAGTGTACTTACAGAAGCTAATTTACTTCTTTTCAAGGTTACTAAAGAACTTTAAGGATTAGATAAGTAATAGAAATAGAAATGTTTTTAGGTTTCTCATAGTTTTCAGACTTGAGAGTCTGTGTTCTAGATCACAAACCCTGAATCTCTTTTTGTCCTCTATAAAATCATTGGTGGCTTAGGCTCTTTGTTCTTTTTACCAGGTAGTATCTAGCTATCAAATCAAAGACTTATAAATAATGAACATGACAGCCTCAAGTTGTTCCTGTTTCTTAATGAAATAAAGCAGGGTGTAACAACCATCAGTAGTGGAATATTTGGGGCGCCTGGATGGTTCAATGGTTGAGTGTCTGCCTTCGGCTCAGGTTGTGATCCTGGATCCTGGGGTCGAGTCCCACATCAGGTTCCCCACAAGGAGCCTGCTTCTCCCTCTGCCTGTGTCTCTGCCTCTCTCTCTCTGTGTCTCTCATAAATAAAATCTTAAAAAAAAAAAAAAGTAGTGGAATAATTTTGCTAGAGATCTGCTTGCTATTTTTATATTATTTTTAGAGAATTTATTTTCCTATTTGTTGAGAAAAAGGCAGCAAGGGAGTTATAAAAAATGCATAAGAGAATATTTGGTTTCTAAGTTAGGAGTACTCTGCGTACCATAATGTAGATAAGAATCTCAATTTGTTAGTTTTGCATATGTGGTAGAAAGAAATGTCGTTGGATCCAACTTAGAAATGGAGTTCTTAAATAGGTCTGTTGGTATTCATATTATAGAGAGGAAATTAGAAGTCTTAGTGCTTCCTATGGTTAATTTCTTCTTGCAGGATTCTTTTTATGCATATACAGTAAATTTCTGGTATTCAATCGAGAAAGTATTTATAGTCCACCGTAAAAATGTGTAATTGGCAAGAATAACTTTATTCATTATCTCTAGGAGCTAAAATCTTCATGTCCTACTGTGAAATATTTTAGAGTTATAAAATTTCATAGACTCAGTGCTTGAAATCTCAGTATACCCCACTTTACCCAAGGAGCTTTTACTGTGGCCTAATTTAGGATCTGTTGGTCATAGCCCAGAGCAGTGTAATAGGGGCTATCCTGTATCTAGGCTGGGTCTTTCAGTGGAGTAAGAGATTAGTCTAGATCTTGTACTCTTTAAGCAAATATGTAGATCACCTTAGTATTAATTTCTTAATCTTGATATAAATAATAACTAATGTTCAACGATTTTATACTCCTTTCCAAAGTGACATGCTGAGAAAATACGTTTTGTATTTTGTATTGTACACAATCTATTTTACAAATAGATTTTGGATTATTCTTTTCTATAAGTCTTTAAAATATAAGTGATGTTCATGCTTTGTTTGGAGTCCTAATCGGACGTTAGTAAGCTTATTGCCATGTTAAAAACATTTTAATGTAGCATACACACACAATGGAATATTATTTGTCAAAGAAAGGGATGAACCTTGAAACATGATAAGTGAAAGAAGCTAATCATAAAAGGTCAGATATCATGTGATTCCATTGTTATGAAATGTTCAGAATAGACAAATCCACAGAGACAGAAAGTAGTCTAGTGGATGTCAGGGGCTGAGGGAGGGGAAATGTGGAGGGACTGCTAATGGGTATAGGGTTTCATTGTGGGGTGATTAAAATGTCCTGAAATTAGATCATGATGATGGTTGTACAATTCTGTGAATACTCTTAAATCCACTGACTAGTGTACGTTAAAAGGGTAAGTTTTATTGTTTGTGATTTATATTTTAGTAAAACTGTATAAAATTAAATATAATTATGTATGGGACAAAATAGTTCTTACAGCATATGTTTTATTTCATTTTTTAAATTTAAAAATCCCAAAAAAATAAAATAAAATAAAATAAATTTAAAAATCCCAAATTTTCTCTTGCTATAGAGAAACAACTCTTTTCCTGATGAGAATAACATTGCAAGGCTTCAGGAGGAGCTCATTGCTGTGAAACTGAGAGAAGCAGAAGCTATTATGGGATTGAAAGAACTGAGACAACAGGTTAAGGATTTAGAGGAACACTGGCAGGTATATCAGTATACTTTGCGTGCGTTTTAAAAAGCAGGTGAAGCCTAAATGTTTAATTTGTATGAGTTTGAAGTGCTGATGATCATCATTAGGATTTGAGTTTAAAGTGAGACTCTTTAAATGCAAAAATATGAAGGCATTTATAAATTGAAAGAACCTTTAAGCTGTTTCTTCCTTTTTAATTCATATAATTAAAAAGATAAAATAGAGATCAAGTCAAGTTGTTGTTATTGTACCATTGTGATTTATGTAACTTCTTCTAATGAAGAGAAAAGAAAATTTTCCTTTATATAGGACATTTTTCTGTTGATATTAAATCCATTGGTCAGTATGAAACAGCAGGATGACACCAATATAAATTTGTCTATACATTTGTAAACTGTTTTGAAAATTGGTTGTTTCACAAAATCAGGCATTTATATGCCCACAGATTTTTTTCACATATGAGGAAAAGTGCTGATAAGGAACCAAAAAACAGAATCTAGAAGCAGGAGAGGAAAATAAAAAACACTACATATCATTTCAGATTAGTGACTTTGGTTTGAATTTGGGGTAGGGTTACCTCTAGCAAAGATTGAAATTAGTCCTTGATATTGCCACAACATTTTTCTTTTTTTTCCAGAAGTATCAGGCAGCAATAAACTGTAAATTAAAAACAAAACCGATGCTTCACCATGGATACTTTGAGAACATTTCTAATATTCCTTAATTCATGAATGGCCCCGTTTTTTCTTTTCTTGGGATTTCATTAAAAATTTGGAAATCTGTCATAATAAATTTAGGGTGGAAATTGTGTTCTATACAATGATCCACAGTATAAACAGATTTGAACTATATCTGAGCTTGTATTTCAGGTCTGCCATTTACTGGCTATATTGACCTTTCTGAAGTTACTTAATCACCATTTCCATTTTCTGACCTGTATAATGAAGATAATAGTACATAACTATTAAAATTTGCTGGGGATTAAATCAAATAATGTATATATAGTGCTCAATATAGTACTGGACATGAAATAAGTTCCAGGAAAGTTAGCTCTTATTTTGATACTGGGAATATTTGTTGCAATATAATTTTTTCTGTCTTTTAGCGCCACTTAGCTCGTACTACTGGGAGGTGGAAAGACCCACCTAAGAAAAATGCTGTAAATGAGTTACAGGATGAACTGATGACCATTCGACTTAGAGAAGCTGAAACTCAGGCAGAAATAAGAGAAATTAAACAAAGGATGATGGAAATGGAAACACAGGTATGATGGGAAAGCCCAGTACCTTTAAAAAATGGCCATTAGCGTGGGGCACCTGAGTAGCTCCATTGGTTAAACTTTGGACTCTTGATTTTGGCTCAGGTCATGACCTTAGGAGTACAGGTGTGGAGCCGCCTTAAGATTCTCTCTCTCTCTCTCTCTCTCCTCCCCCCCCCTCTTAAAAAAAAAGTCATGAACAGGTCAAAATTTATGCACAGGTTATATCATCTCTAGAATAGATGTAGAATAGATATAAAAGATGGATATATGAAACTGTCTAGACTATAATTTCCTAGCCCAAATGAAAAGGGCTAAAAATTGTAGTCTTTGATATCAGAGATTTTAATGTTTTCTTTGACCCAATCGGCAAAGTTTAAGCAAGTCATAAAACTGTATTTAACTTGTTGCCTTATTGCACAAGTTGAGAGGAAATATTCATGTAGAGCAAAATTTCTCAACCTTGATTCTTAAGATTTTGAACCAGGTAATTCTTTATTTGGGGGACTGGCCTATGCATTGTAGGATGTTTACCAGTATTGCTGTCCTCTACCCACTAGATCCAATTTCACTGTACTCCCCACCCCAGGTTGTGATGACCAAAAGCATCTCCACACATTGCCAAATGTCCTTAGGGGACATAATTGCCCCTGGTTGAGAATAATTGGCGTAGAATATAATGTGAATGATGCTTCCTTATGTGTAATACGGTGATTCTGAGCAGTTAATTCCAAAATTATACTTCTTTTTCTCAAGTCTCCCCTTTCTGTAATAAATTCTATCTTAAATATACTTGATTTAAGATCTACAAAATTCTTTTAATGGAACTCACTTGCATTATAAAGTACATTTAATTTTTATGTGGTACATTTGTGTGGACCATATTCTTTCTGTATTCTCTGTAATGTTAGTTGGTTTTCTAAGTACTTAGTCAGTAGGGGGCATAGTTAACTCACGTATCATTCTGTATACCTGTAGGTAAAATTGTCTGAACTTGAATATGGTCACATGAATCTGTAAATCCTTTAGGTTAAACAATATACCTTGTTTTACACTGTTCAAAGTTATTTTCTTGTATTTTTCATTATAATTAAAAATAACAGTAAAATTTTGAAAAGTAGAAATCTAGCTTCTGGGACGCCTGGATGGCTCAGTGGTTGAGCATCTGTCTGCCTTTGGCTTATGGCATGATCCCGGGGTCCTGGGGTCGATTCCCACATTGGGCTTCCTGCATGGCGCCTGCTTCTCCCTCTGCCTGGGTCTCTGCCTCTCTGTGTCTCTCATGAATAAATGAATAAAATCTGAAAAAAAAAAAAAAAGAAATCTAGCTTTTGTATTGGGAAGTTTTATTTCATAAAAGATTTTTATCTCCTTGTACACACATTAAAGATGCAATACAGCCTTTAAGCCTATATTCAGGGTTTTTATCGTTCTTTTTTTTTTTTAAAGACTTTATCTAATTTGAGAGAGAGAGATCATGAGAGCACACAAGCAGGGGGAGAGGGAAAGGGGAGAAGCAGGCCTCCCACCAAGCAGGGAGCCCAAGGCAGGCTCAATCCCAGGACCCGGGGGTCATGACCTGAGCAGAAGGCAAATGCTTAAATGACGGAGCCACCCAGGCACCCCTAGGTTTTATTTCAAAGTGGTGAACGAATCAAATTCACAAACATCGTTTTGAGAACTTTTGAATACAAAGCACCGTCCAGCCATTAGAAAACTTAGCACATGGGAAATCAGGCATGCACAAAATACATTTATTATAATTCACTATATTACATGATGGTTGTTAAATAATCATTTCACACTATATGTAAATCAAGTCATTATTCTGTATACCTTAGACTTACACAGCACTATATATATCAATTATATCTCAATAGAATTGGAAAATGTATAATTTAGAAATTTGGTAATTAAAGAGTTCAATAGAAATTGCTATGGAAAATAGGAGGGGAAAATAAATTCCAACTAGATAGTTTAGGGAAAAGCTTGAAGAATTTGTACTTTGAATTGTACCTAAGTGTGATTTTGAATGGATTTTGCTGGAAGAGGAATGGCATAAGGCACTTTTTCCTAAATGCCAGGGCTCGAACTAGTGATGGTCCATACAGAGCATCCAGATTAAGAGATTTGTCCTTGTTGATACATGTAGTTTCAGTTCCTTAATTTTAGTGCCTTTTAGAAAATGCCGAGGAAGTACATCTTAGTTTATTGAACCACACACTCTTCTTTCTGTGTGCCAGTTTTTGCTATTACAGATAGTGCTGTTCTGAACATTCTTGCACATATTTCCTAGTGGATAGCTCTAAGAGTTTCTTCAGGACAGAGATTTTTTTTTTTTTTTTTTTTTTAATACCATAAACCCCTTTGGCAGTCTGGAGCCTCTGGACTCTTTCTCAAAAATAATGGTTTTTAATGCGTAAAGTAAAATACAGAACTGCAAAGCAAACTAGTTATATTGAGGTACAGTTGTCAGTATACAGGTACAGAGATGTACACAACGCATTCACATGGCTGGATTCAGGTTTTTAATATTTTGGATTTTTTTGTACCTAAGTTAAAATGTACAATTTTTCTTTTGGGGGGGCTTTTACTAGTTTCAATAGAAAGGTTATAAAAAGCTCATGGAATTAATTGGATTGTATTTTATCTTTTTTTGTTATAGTTTGTAAAATACTATCTAAGATTTGAATTACTTGTCACTTCAGTATTTACTGGAATCCATTCTTTTTGTTTTGTTTTGTGTGAATAGTAACTATCAGTCCTACTTACTGAAAAGTTACAAGTCTTTTCAGGTTTTCTGTTTTTTTTTTCTTGAGTCTGGTTTGGTAAGTTAATGTTTCCCTTCCATTTCATCTAAATTTTCAAATTTATCACTTAGAGTTGTTCAGAGTAGTTTTTAAAGAAATATCCTTTCTTTCTACTGATCAATATTTGTCTCTTTTTTCATTTCTAATAGTGTTTATTTGTGCCTGTGTATTTTCTTGGAAAGGCACAGAAGTTGACCATATTTTTTTTAGAAACTTGCCATTTTTATTAATATTTCTAAAGACTGGGGGCAGCCCGGGTGGCTCAGCTATTTAGAGCCTGCCTTCGGCCCAGGGCATGATCCTGGAGTCCCAGGATCGAGTCCCACATCGGGCTCCCTGCATGGAGCCTGCTTCTCCCTCTGCCTGTGTCTCTGCCTCTCTCTGTGTCTCTCTTGAATAAATAAATAAAATCTTAAAAATATATATATTTCTAAAGACTGGGTTTTTAGTTTTTGTTGGTCCTCCACGTTAATACCATTGTTTTCTGTATAATTTAGTTCTATTCCTTATATATTCTTTTATTATATGTTGCTTGGGTTTCATCTTTTTCCCCTTTCTTTGTACTCCTATTATGTTTTCTTTTATTTCCAGAAGTATAGATTTCTGGTTCACTTCATTAGTAGTTTATGTCATTATGTTAACTAACTTGCTTTGTGGTCACAGAATGTGGTCTGTAGAGTCTTATATTAGATCAAACTTCTTAATTATTTAATGTATCTTAAATATATTTAATGTATTTTTTGTATTTTCTATATCCTTCCTAGTTTTTGTGTGTGTCACCTTATCTTTGAAATACTAACTAGTAGATATTTTCTGTTGTGATTATGGATTTGTTTATTTCTCCTCAGAATAATAATTTTTTTGGCTTAAAATATTCTGAGCCTCTTTTAGAAGGACATACAAATGTATAATTGTTATTTCTTTTGTGGTAAAATGAATCTTACTATATACTGATCCTTTTTATCCTTCATGATGCATTTTGATTTAGTCTGTTCATCTTAACATAGTTATTTAAGCTGTTTGTTGTTTAGCATTTGCCTTAATATATCTTTTCCATCCTTTAAATTCCAACCTGTTTATTACATTCTGATGAACTTCATATAGGTATGTATTTTTAAAAATCCAGTCTGACAAATGATCATACAACTCTGTGAATATATTAAAACCACTGAAGTATAGGTACACTTTAGGTGAATTTTATGATGTGGACATCCCAATAAAGCTATAAAAATGCAGTCTCGGTCTCTTTTAGCTGTCATGTGTAGTACATGTTTGATGATTCAGTTTGGATTAATATCTGTCAGCTTGCTGCCTATCCTCTCTTTGTTCCATTATCTGTATTTTTTTTCTTCTTTTTTCTACTTTCTCTTGGATTTTGGGCATTTATTATAATTACGTTTTATCTCCACAATTGTCTTTATTTATACTCCATTCATTTTTTTTCTTTTTTACTAGTTTCTCTAGGTTTTTCAATATACATCTAATCAGAGCTTGTCTTCAAATAATATTGTACCTTTCACACATAATAAGGACCTTTCAACAGTATATTCCCAGTTCTTCCCCCTTTCTTTGTGCTATAGTTCTCATATATTTCACATATAGTCAACCATGTCATGTGCTACTAATTTTGCTTTAATCATTACCTTTCAGAGAAATTTTTAAAAATTTTAACATTTTCCCTTCAATTATTGCATTTTGGCATTTTATTTTTTTGTATAGATTTGCGTTTCTGTCTGGTGGCATATTCCTATTGCTTAAAGAACTTCCTTTAACATTTTTGTACTGCTGGTTAGCTGGCAGTACTTTTATTTCTTTGGGAAAGTATTTCTTCAATTTTAAAATGCATATTTGCTGGATATTGTATTTGGAGTTGTTTCTTGTTGTTTTTCTTCAACGGTGTAAGTTATTCTTCTTGTCAGAAACCATGCAAGCCAGAATTCTGGTTTTCTTCATCTGCATGTAATGTGTTTGACCCTCTGGTTACCCTTAAGGTTATCTCTTGTTTTTAGGAGCTTAAAGATGAAATGACTTTTTTTTTTTTTTTTTTTGCTTTGTTTTTATCCTGAGTTTCTTGGCCCTGTGTATTTGTGCCTGTCATGAAACTTGAAAAATTCTTGGTTATTCTTTCTTCAAATATTTCTTCTGTCCTATCCATACTCTTTTCTCCTTCTGGGATTCCCATTACACATATGTTAGATTATTTGATATTAATGGTAACTCTTGGATGATCTGTTCTTTTTTTCCCCCTCATTATTTGTTCTTTTTGCATTTCAGTTTCTATTGACTTAAATATTTATATTGACTTATCATTAAGTTCACTGATTATTCCACTCTGTGAGTTGTCTAATGAGCCATTGAAGGCATTCTTCACATCTACTACTGTGTTTTTTCATTTCTAGCATTTCCATTTGATTCTTTTAGTTTTTATTTCTCTGCTGATAGTAACTATGGGATCTTGCATGCTTTTCACTTTTTTCTTAGAGCCTTTAGCATATAATCCCAGTTATTATAAGTTCCCTGTCAGGTAATTTTAATATCTGTGTCATATGTGAGGCTAATTCTGTTGATTACTTTGTCTCTTGGTAGTGTTTTGTTTTTTCTTATCTTTTCCTATTCTTTGTAATTTTTTGTTGAAAACTGAATATCTTGTGTAGGACAATAGACTTAGGTAAGTAGTTTTTATGCCTGGAAATGGGCATACCTTTTCCTCTGCTAGGCCTTTAATGTGGGGGATTTGAGTTAATACAGTCAGGAGTTGGGCTGGGTTTGAGGTTTGTTGTTTCTGTGGTTACCCTCATTGCACCACAGGCTTCAAATTCCTCTAGCATGATCTTATTTTTAGAATGGGGGCTGGTTTGCCAGAGGGTTTTCTTAGTGTCTTTAGGTCTTCCATTTGCATAGTACTTCAGAGAGATTCAGTATTCAGAAGTGTTCCACTATTACTTTTTACAGGAAGTTGGAGGGGCAGAAGTGTTGCCCATTTTTCTAATAAAGCCTCAGTCTTAGGCTGCATAGCGTCCCTGGATCTAGAGTGTTTGACTTTCTTGGTGCTCCTGCCCTACCACCAGCTATAGTCCTAGGTCCACAATATCGTCCTGTTCCTTCCTCACATGTAGTGGTTTCTCCAGTGCTCTAAGGGCAATAGTGTTTTTTGCCCCATTTCAAGCTTATGTTCCCTAGAGGAGACAAGCAAGGTTTAATGCTCCTTTCGCATTGGCTGTTATTCTCCTCCCTCAAGCCTGCGCAGCGGAGATCTCTTTTTCAAGACTCTCATCTGTCTTTTTTGTGTGGTCCATGAAGAAAAAGTGTGTAAGAGCTTGTGAATTCTCCTGCTCCCTTAGGCTCCACACTCTCTAGCCAGTCAACACTTGGTCTCTACCAATTTGATTATATTCTGGCTGAATTATTCTTAACAGCTTTTGGCTTCATCTGTCTTGTCTGTCCTTATATTTTAGGGATAGTTAATTGCCTTGTGACCTCACCTCTCTGATTTTAAGAGAAGTCATGAATTTAGATTTTGGCTTGCTTTTTTTTTTTTTTTTTTTATTGAAAGAGTGAGAATAATGCTCTTTCTATTCTACAACCACATCAGGAATCCAAACTCTTTATTATGATGTATTTTAAATTGTTTTCTTTTTTTATTCCCTTTTTTCTGTTTTTTCCCTCCTTTTTTATTGGATTAATTTAGATGATGTTTCTTTTTCTGCTACTGGTTTGACTTTTATAATTCCTTTTCTGTTAGCGTTTGTTACCTACATAATAAAAAATAAAAAATGCTCACCTGACTGAACAAAGTTTGATGTTGATAATTATCCCCATCTTCCTTCTAAGTTATGTAAGGGCCTTGGAAGATCTTCATGTGCTCTTCTTTCATTTTCCAATCCTATATCTTACTATTATTGTACATCTTTTTTATATCTCCAAATTACAAGACATTATTGCTTTGTGGAGTCAGTGCTTATTTGGATTTGTCTGCCTGTTTGCTGAGTTTTTGCTCTTTTCTTTAACAGTTTTCTTTCCAATTTCAATCATGAGTTGTAAAGTCTCACTTTCTTAACAGTAAATATACTTTTTTCTCACTTTTATATGATAGTTTATTTGAATACACTAAAGTAGGATGAAATTTAGTTTTTAAAGCACTACAG
The DNA here is from genome assembly GCF_048418805.1 of Vulpes vulpes. NCBI lineage: Eukaryota > Metazoa > Chordata > Mammalia > Carnivora > Canidae > Vulpes > Vulpes vulpes. The sequence goes on from NC_132782.1 coordinate 131,263,182, forward strand.
AGTTTTCCTGTTGCAATGTCTATTGCATATTTCACCTTCCCTTTGCACAGATACTCAGTTTTGCCCTTGATTTGCATCTTCGTTAGCATTGTTTTGTTAAAGTGTGTCTTAGTGAGGGTTTATTTGTATTTATCCTGTTTGGGACTAGTTGTGCTTCCCAAAATGTAGATTCATATATATATCTTTATCAGTTGTAAAAATTGTCAACTATAGTCAACTCTTAGACAATCATATCTTACCTTTTTCTTTGTTTTCTGTTTTATTGTGAAACCCCCCATTGGGTGTATTTTGTACCTCCTTACTCTCTTCTGTGTCTTCTGACCACTTCTGGAACACAATTTTTTCAGTGTAGCTAATCACCTACTTAACCCTTTAATTTTTAAAAATTATTGGCCACATTAACTTCTAGAGATTGTATTTGATTATTTTTCAGATTTTCTAAATGTGGGGTTTTTTAAAGATATTTATTCATTTGAGAGAGAGAGACAGAGAGAGAGGGAGGGAGAGCATGCATGCATGAGTTGGGAAGGAGCAGAAGGAGAGGGACAACTGACTGAGGCCCCTGGTGCAGGGCTCCATCCCACAACTCTCTGAGTTTATGAAGTGAAACGAAATCAAGAATTGGAAGCTTAACCAATGAGCTACCCAGGCGCCCCCAAATTTGCTAAATGTTTTTTGATAATTAGTTGTTCTTTGCTTAGGTTTTTGCTCTCTCTTTTTATGCCTAATAATTTTAAATATACTATTTCATATAAGTCCTTACATGATTATTTTCCAACTAGAGTTTTTAAAAAATCTATTCTTTTGTCCTGTTGTCTACAATTTCTCACTCATTGTCAATTTTCAGTTTTGCTTATGTGTGGAGTTTTATAATTTTGGGTCATAGACTTGTATTGAGGGGTGGAGGAAGAGTTCTCTCTGTGAGAATTCTTTGAAGCTTATGTTGAAGGTATGTCCTTCTGAAGTATTTAGTGGTAGGAAAGAAGACAGTAAAAAGAAGTTGTGGAACATTTTGAATCTAAGCACTAAGTACTTGAGTACTAAGAAGTTCATTATTTTGTAGACAGGAAGATGAATAAAACTAAAGATGAAGAAACTGAGAAGTGGTAGAAAGTTTTGGACCTTAAATCTATTCTATGATGCAGATTTTTAAAAATCAAGGCAGGGTTGTTTTTATTGAATGAGATAGAATAGTTATAATAAAGGTAACAACCAAGAATTTATTAAGTATCTGTTTAATTTCAGACATTATATGAGACTCCTTTCATAAACTTTTCTCATATGATTCTTAAAACACAGCCTTTAAAGTCAAGTAGTAGTTTCTGTGCTTATACCAGTGTACTGAAATTTGTTGGGATTAGATAAGTTTAGCAAGGTTGAAAAACTAAAATGAGGAGCCAGATTTTTATCTTCGGTTATAAAATCCCTACTGTTTCTTTCAGATCCCTAATAGAATATTTTGGGGTTAAGAGAAACAGGCTATGTGAAACCTACATGGGGAAACTACCTCATGTCAGCCAATTTAAGGCCTATATATATATTTTTAGCATGTTCTATAATTGTAACACATTAAGTAGCTAGCATTGATTGAGTTCTTTCTATATATTAAGCTCTGTTCCATGTAATCTCTCATTTAATACTGAAGACAATCAAATGAGAAATAGGAAGTATTTTTATATACATTTTTCAAATGAGGAAATAGACTCAAATATTATAACTGGTTTGCCTAATCATCAGATAAAAAGTCAGAATTCAAAACCAATTCATGCTCCATAAAAAGACTGTTCTGTATGTTAGAGGAATATAGAACTGCCTATGACAAATTTCATGACACCAAGGATTTTACAGTTCAGTATTTGGTGATGGTACTTTTCAATCCGTCTGTGCTTTCTTTTGGAAACTGGAAACATTCTGTGTAAACATTCTTAAAGTTTGTAGATATGTATTGTATAAACAGAAAATTAGGAAGAGTTTGTAATATGGACCTTAAGTATTCTTTTGGATGACTTGATTTTTAAGCATGTTTTATAACTTGTTTTTTTAGTATTGAACTATTAAATAAAATTCAACTGTAACTAATAATATCATTTTATAAAATAGGGAGATAGAAATTTGTAGGTTTTTTGGAGTCTTTAATGTCTGAGTATTTACATTTTTAATTATTAGAATCAGATCAATAGTAACCATCTTCGAAGAGCAGAACAAGAAGTGATCAGTCTACACGAGAAGGTGCAATATCTTTCAGCACAGAACAAAGGACTGCTTACTCAATTAAGTGAAGCAAAACGCAAACAAGCAGAGATTGAATGCAAGGTAAATATATCAGCTACCTATTTTTTTGTCAATGTAATAATGCCTTTTTGTTTTGTCTCTTCATTATTTAAAACCAGATAAAACCAAAAAGAGCTAATTTTTTTCCCCCCACTTTTCCTGAACTGGGTTTAGTGGTTGCTTTCAGACAGGGTTAGTTCATCTTGCTGTGAGGTGGATTTCAGGCAGGAAACCTCATTTTCACCCAGTTGGTTAAATGCCAGTGTAGGAAATTAAGTTAAACAAGTAGTTGAAAATTGCTATCTTTCTGCAATTTTTCTTTTGACTTGTAACCCTTTAAAAGAAAAGCTTTTAAAATTGCAACAAAAAATATAGGTGATTTAGAGAGGTGTGTGAAGTGTTTGGATTTATAAAGCATCGAAAAGTATTTGAATGCAGGTAAATTTTTTTAAAAATCCATTTACAGTACAACAGTGGTGAGAAAGTAAGGGGGATAAGGAGTGGGGTGGGATGAGGAGGGAGGTGGAAGGAGAGAGAGTGAGTGTTAGAGAAAGAAATAACTGAAGAGATGACTATGGTCTGAGCATTAGAGTAGATTACTGAGGACTAGTTATGGGATTTTAAAAATAAACTAGATATCCATCTTTTCATGATAGGATAGCAGGAATGATGCTCTTTAAAGATTCCAGCCTTATTATTCTATGATAAGAAATAAGACTTTCAATGGTACATATGAAGCTGTAATTCCATCAACTTGTTCTGGTGTCATTAAAAACCAAGAATGAAGCTTGAGTGGTTTATCAGTGTCACTGAAATCCAGAGATGAAATTACATCCTAATAAATATGCATGGCTATTGCAGTTTACACTGACAGAAATCTGTAGGCAGTACTGAAATTTGTACTAACTTAAAATTAGTTCCTTTAGAATGATATGACTAATTTAAAAATAAAATTATGTGACATGAGGTTATATCAGTTTGATTTGCCCTTCTAATATGTGACTGAATTTTCATGATGCCATATTGTCTGTGCTGATTTATTTTTAATAAAGAGCTAAACTTAGTCTTTTTTCATTATTGGTGTAAGTTTTCCTTAAACATAGGTTGTTCACACTGTTACTGGATTTAATATTCCTCTCAAATGCTTTAGCACCTTTTAAGCAAAGTGTTCTTTGGAAATAATCTATGGGATTTGCTGATAAAAAATATATATTCTTTTAAATTTAACTAATGGACTCAGATTCCGAATTTTAGAAAATTTTAAGAACCATTATGAACTTTTATTTAATTTTTAGCAGTTCATTAATAATTCTGTGAAATATGTTACAGATCCTGACTTTGATATCTCCCCGTATTTACCCTGTGTATTGATTTATTCAATATTTTATAATACCATTTGCAGATTTTGAGAATGACCAGTGTGTTCATTGTTACCGTAGCACCTAGTACATTGTAATTAAGTATTTTACCTTGTTACACTTGAACAGTTCAGGAACAAACCCTAACTTTTTCAAGGAAGTAAGTCCTTCAATTATAGAAACTCTGATTCGTTTTCATTCAGATTTTTTTATAGATTTTATTTATTTGAGAGAGCACGAGTTGGGAAGTTGGGAGAAGGGGCAGAGGGAGAGGGAGAAGCAGACTCTACTAAGCAGAGAGGCCAACTCAGGGCTTTATCCCAGGACCCTGGGATCATGACCTGAGCCAAAGGCAGGTATTTAACTGAGCCACCAAGAGCCCCTCATTTAGTTTTATATGATTATAGTATAATTTGTTGATAAATAATTATTAAATTTCATTTTATTTTTTATTTCATTTATTTTTCATTATCAGGATATTGTTTTTAATATTAGTGTTATTTCCCCCTCTATTACTGAATTTGAATGTTTCCACTTAAAGGTGAAAATAGTGTAAGTCTGTCATCTTCAATATGAAAATTCAAAACACTGAAACCCAAGCGTTTCTCATAAATTTCAAACAAATTCATTTGAGTGGCCATTTATAGTTTTTATTTTATCCCACTTTGTATAGATATTTATACTTTATGGTTTCTTTGTGTTTAGCATTGAACATAGTATTTCATTATGGATGCTGCCACTGGATCATATTAATGTATGGTTTATGTACCTTATTATTTTTCTAAAATCTAAAAATTCTGAAATTCCATGACATACCTAGCCCCCAAGATTTTAGTAATGAGATTGTGGAATTTTCTATATAAATCTAAGTTTGAAGATTATAGAAAGATTTTATATTCTCTGGTTCTATATATGTATAGATATACCAACATAGATCTGTATATATCCATGAGAAAAGATATATTAATTCATATATAAATTTGTAAAATTGTATGATAAGTGATTTTAAGTGAAGAAAATCAAAATATTTTACTTTGATTATAATATTGTGCATATATGGAATAATGACAGGAAGGGAGCTGGAAGAAAAGAAATCTGGTGCTTATATGTAATATAAACTTAAATACCTTAATACATACACATTTTTTCATAATGCTTTGATTTTTTAATTTGAGTATAAATGAAAGCATTGCTCACGCTCTTTCCCCTTTTATCTCATTCTCTTCCTGACTCTACCACATACCCCTTCTTTTATTTTTTGCTAGGTAACTGCTTTTATTATTTTCTGATACATCTTTTCAGAGTTTCTTTTAGGCAAATACTATAGAGTAAAAGTACATATTTTTTCTTTTCATTTTCTTACATGAAAGTTAACATACTGTATGTTCTTCTCTTTGCTTTTTTTGTCACTATGTTTTTATGTCACCATGTTTCGTAGAACTTTCAATATTGTTTCAAGAGTCTTCTCATTAGTTTCTAAGGTACATTGTTTTCCATTGCATGGATGTACTTTAATATACTTAGTAACTGGGTCGTTGTTGATGGGAATATAGATTTTCCCAGTGTTTTGCTGCCATAAGGAGTGTAGTGACTGACTTTGTACATGTATAATTTCAGACACATTGAGTTATATCCACATTCCTATGGAGGTATATCTACACATTCCTGTAGATTTTTTGGTTAGTGGGTAAATACATTTGTACTTTCATGAAATTTTGTTAGATTACACTCCTTAGGATTGTACCGTTTTGTACTCTTACCAAGCGGACATGATAGTACCTGTTTCTCCATTATGTTACTTACAAAGCATAGAGCCAAACCTTTTCATTTTAAAAAGATATAACTTGTGGGATCCCTGGGTGGCGCAGCGGTTTGGCGCCTGCCTTTGGCCCAGGGCGCGATCCTGGAGACCCGGGATCGAATCCCACGTTGGGCTCCCGGTGCATGGAGCCTGCTTCTCCCTCTGCCTATGTCTCTGCCTATCTCTCTCTCTCCCTCTGTGTGACTATCATAAATAAATAAAAAATTTTAAAAAAAACTTAAAAAAAATAGATATAACTTGCATATTTTAGGACAGTGATTCTCAAGTAGGGATGGTAGGAGATGAGATTATGAGACTTCAAAGAATAATGGCATCTATTTACATATTCGTCAAATACTTAGGCAGCCCTTATTTTTCAGTCTTAGAGGTTCTAGGGATTCAGTAGTGAAGAAGATGAGCACAACGTTTAGTGAGACAGGAAGTAAAAAATACATAAGATCATTCCTAATGATGTACTATAAAGTGGGAGGTAAGGGGAAGTGGTGGTTAAGATGGAATGCCAGGTGGTGATTGTGAAAGCTGAGAGACATGAAGAATAGGAAAGAAGCAGACATATGAAGAGCCAGGGGAAGATCCTTGCAAGAAAAGGGTCACAGAATTTAAGATCCAAAAGCAGGAAAGAAGTTGGTTGTTGAGTCTTCTATAAGGTGAGAAGCTAGGGGTGCCTGAGTGGCTCAGTGGGTTAAACGTCTGCCTTTGGCTCAAGTCATGATCCCCGAGTCCTGGGATAAAACCCCATGTCAGGCTCCTTGTTCAGCAGGGAGCTTGCTTCTCCCTCTCCCTCTGCCTCTCTCCCCTGCTCATGCTCTCTATTGCTCACTGTCTCCCATAAATAAATAAATAAACAAACAAACAGTCTTTTAAAAAATAAAGAAAAGCTAATAAAATAAAACCAAGGAAGTAGGTTGGAACTCCATTTCTTGCCATGTAAAATTTTAGAGTCCATACTAATGAATTTGGGTTTACTCAATTTGAGAGGCCACTGAAAGGTTTTAGGCAGGAAAACTATGATTTTTTTTTCTGTTTTGTTGTATTTGCTTCAGTTTTTTTTTTTTTACTTTTGAAATATTTTTATGTTTACAGAAAAGTACCAAAAACAGAGAGTTACCATATACCTTTTAATCAGCTTCCCCTAAAGTTAACATCTTACATAACCGCGATATATTTTTCAGTACTAAGAAATGAATAATGATACAATATTATTACTAAACTATAGACTTTATTTAGATTTCCCCATTATGTCTCTGTCTCCTCTAATCTGTGACAGTTTCTTAATGTTTTCTTATCTTTCCTTACCTTGATTATTAAAAAATACTGGTCAGGTATTTTGTAGAATATCCTTCAGTTTAGGATTGTCTGTTTTCTCATGACTAGACTGAGATAATGTATTTTATGAAAGAGTACAGAGTTGAAGTGTCCTTCACGACATATCATGTTAGAAGACATATATTAATATATCGTATGGTTAGTGCTGTTAACCTTCATCATTTAAGTTGATGTCTGCCAGCTTTCTCAAACACTACAGAGCTTTTTTCCTCTGCTACTCTTCTTTACAAGCAAGTTATTAAGTCCAGCCCATAGTCCAACAGCAGGCAGGGCTGTTAAGTTATACCTCCTCAAGGAGAGAATATCAAAGAATTTATGGATGTATATTAAAACCACCACAGTAATTAATAAATATTTGGGGGGAACTATTTTGAGGCCGTGCAAATATTTGTAAAGTTTCAGCAATTACTTTTAGCCTTTATTAAGGGATATTGCTTATAGCAATTAATGTAATTATTTTTTAAAAGAACACATATACCACTGGAGATAGGTTTTAGGTGGGGTTGGAGAGAGATTTGATATGAGATCATCAGGAAATAGTACAAGACAGAGGTGCTAGCTTGGGCTTAGATATTAGCATTTAAATAAAGAGAAGTAGATAAATGCACAGTCTGTTTTTGTAGAGAACCGACAAGACTTGGTGATTAGATTGGAGAAGGAGAAGATTAGGGGAAGTTTTGTTTTTTTTAACTTGATTAACATAATTTTGTATGATTTATAATATATACATTTGTAAGTATTATGAATTTGTATAATTCAGTTTATATATATTTATATAAATAATAGTTTTACTTGATATAATTTTTATACAGTTAATTGTATAAAATTAGTAGAGTATAAATGTATTAGTTATCTATTACTATTTTTAAAATTACCTCTAAAACTTAGTGGCTTAAAATAACAATAAGCACCAATATTCTAGAGTTTCCATGGGTCAGAAATTGAGGAGCAGCTTATCCAAATGGTTCTGACTTAGAATCTCTAAGGAGGCTGCAGTCTTCCAGTGGCTTAACTGGAGCTAAAGGATAAGGTGTTTTAGGTGGCTCACAGGCTGAAAGTTGGTGCTGGGGCTGTTGGAGACATTACTGCCCTCAAGGGGATTTCTCTTAGTAAAAGATTTAGACAAGTACACACACAAGCACAATGCAATATGAGTAGTGCTATGATTGAGGAGGTATACAGGGCATTATAATGGGAGTTTAGTGTTAGGGTAATGGTTCAAGAATGGCTAACTGAGGAGTGATTAAAGCATTAAGACTATGTAGGAGTTAAGGAATGACAATAGAGCTCACTGAAGAAAGGGAATAGCATGTGTGAAGAGTAAAATGAGAAGGAACAAGAGGTTGCTTGAACTAAAAAGTTCATTGTAGCTAGAGGTAAGTGTCATGAGGAATATTGGTAAGATACAAGGCTAGAGAAGTGAATAAGGAGTAAAATCATATAGAATCTAGTTTATCAGTATATAAGGACCTGAGTCATTATCTCAAGATCTGTGGAGTGCCATAAAGTGTTTAAAATAAGGTAGTGACAAAATGAGATTTGAATTTTATGAAATATAGACACAGTGGTGTGCTGGTGCCAGCCAGGAAAGGCTTATAAGAACCACTTGTTAAATTTTCAGGAATTCTGTGACTCACTTATTAAAACAGCCATATTAACAATTAAGTTATATAGCATAATTAAATTATAGTAGAACAAAAATAATAAATACTCAAATTTCATCATTTCCTACTTAGTTTTTATATTTTACCACTATCTGTGCTTTTTTTTTTTTTTTTTTTTTTTTTTACTATCTGTGCTTTTGAAGTTATTTATATCTCTTGTATGGTGGAAATAACCATATAATAGTTTTCTACTGCACATTTTTTCCCAACTCAGTGTTCAATAATGTATGTTGGTACCTTGAAAGGAGCCATTTACATCGTAAAGGAGGATTTACATCATATTAGTTGTCAAACTATAAATCAGGGCTGGATTTATTATTTTGTAAATTATCTAGACCAAATGTTGGGAGACTGTAGCTCATAGCCCAAATCTGTTTGGTTGCATGTTTTTGGAAATGAAGTTTTATTGGAATACAGCCTTGCCTATTTATTTATATATTGTCCACCTTCACACTGCATTGATGCTAGGTAGAATAGTTGTGATACATGGTATGGTCCACAAATCTAACATATTTACTACCTGGCTCTTTAAGGAAAAGCTTTTGACTCCTGTGCTAGATTTTTAAATGCAGGTTAAAGTTTAAAAAGGGTTGTTTCTTCGACCTACACATTATGAATAACACAGAATTTTTAAGGAAATTTTCTTTCAGTGTTTGATTACTATTGCCAGGATCAACAAAAAAACTCTCTCTCACATTAACAAATGTGTGAAATTCTAACATAAGTCTTCTTTGTTTCACTTTTCATCTTCTAACAAAAATACTTAACATTTATATCAAAACTTCACTTACTACTTTTTCAACCATTGATGGCTTATGGATACAGTAGTTTAGAAAAAAATCAGTGAAAGCATTCTGTGAGAATATTGTGACTACACAGAATTGGCAATGAGTATTCTTTATCTTATTATCTGAATGTTCTGTATATCCTACGTATCAGTTTATATTAAAAAATATAATAAGCTGATGCTTGAACACGTATGTGTATACACACACACCCCCTCCAGGAGAAAGCTGATTGTTAGACATTTACTAGCACAGCAGTGGGTATACATGTGATCATATGCAAATTGGCAAAATATTTAAAGCAGTGTTTGCTTAACGTCAAGCAGCAATATCATATCTGAGATATAAAAATAAATATGAATTTTTATTTGAAAGTTTATTACACTTCTAAATTTGGTGTTCTTAGAAATTTTGGTATTATAGTACTGTCAGGTGCTAAATTTCTCCTAAGATCACCATGCTATACAATTTTATATGAATAATTGCTAACTTTCAACTGAAGTTAATGGAGGAGAAAAATATTTTTGCATACCTACTGACATATCTTCTTCATATTTTGTTATTTCTGGATCAGTATTATTTGTCATAAATATTGTTGAATAGTTTGGGGGTTTTTCTTAGTGAAATTTTGAGGTGGTAGAGTTAAGTGCTATGCTTTTCCTAGGAAGTTTAGAATTATAATATAATTTTTATTTTCTTTTGTATATTGTAAATACTCATTAACATTGCTTCAGAAAGAATATAATTTTAAAATATTATCTAGCTAATATACTCTCTCAGTATCCATAGTCTCTGTTAATCTGTTGTTCTAGCTATTTTAGTGTTTGAAAGGTCTTGATTTGTTCTTGCATAAAAAGTGAGCAGCTTTCATTGTCACCAGTGATTTGAATTGTTTTAAATAAGTTCATTTTTAATTTTAGCTTTTTATGCAATATTTATTTATATGAATGCTGTTTATTAATGCTTAAAGATGGAATCCTATATATTTGGTCTTCATATTATATCAAGTTCAGGAAATAATGGCACTTTTTCCTCTCATTTAATCATAGATCTATTTGTTATTTTTTAAATTTGAAGCAGGTTTTATTTTGACTTATTGCATGGTTTATTTTTGGTTTATTTTGTTTGCTGCCCTAGAACAAAGAAGAAGTGATGGCTGTGAGACTCCGGGAAGCAGATAGCATTGCTGCTGTGGCTGAATTACAGCAGCACATTGCTGAGCTGGAAATCCAGGTACCATATGAAAATAATAAAGTACACATAAAAATAATGCAGTAGTTTCTCTTTCCTTCTGCACCTGAAGAGTGATTTATATCTTCCTCCTAATGAATGTGATTCTATTTTCAACACATACTCATTTCCAAGTCCTTTTTTTTATTGTGGTAAAATACATACAGCATAAAATTGACCATTTTAAAGTTTACAGTTCTGTGACATTCAAATTGATGTAAAAGTCTCCACAACTCCTTTCATCTTGCAAAAATGAAAGTCTGCTTCTTGAGTATCACCTCATGCCCATCTTCCCGAACCACTGGAAACCACCATTCCACTTTTTATCTCTGAATTAGACTACTTCTAGTTACCTCATATAAGTAAAATGATATGGTATTTGTCTTTTTTTTAAAAGATTTATTTATTCATTTTAAAGAAAGAGAGTGCACAAGGAGTGGGGAGGGGCAGAGGGAGAGAGAGAGAGGGGAAGCTGACTCCCCTGACCCACCAACCAACTACGGGGCTTAGTCCCAGGACCCTGAGATCATGACCTGAGCCAGGATCAAGAGTTGGCCCCCTGATTAAGCCACCCAGGTGCCCTAGTATTTGTCTTTTTATGACTGGCTCTTTTCACTTAGTGTAATGTCATCAAGGTTTACCCATGTTGTAATATGTGAAAAAATTTCCTTCCTTTTTGACTGAGTAATATTCCATATTATATATATATACACCACTTTTGGTTAATTTATCCATAGGTAAATACTTCGGCTGCTTCCGCATTTTGGCTATTGTGAATAATGCTGCTCTGAACATAGTTGTGCAAATCTCTTTGAATCCCTGCTTTCATTTCTTTGGGATTTACCCAGAAGTGGGATTGATAGATCATGTGGTAATTCTGTGTTTAATTATTTGAGGAATTGCTGTACTATTTTTCACAGCAGCTGCACCATTTTACATTCTTGCTAGCCAATACACAGAGCTTTTATTTCTCCACATCCTCACCAACAATTGTTAATTTCCTGGGGTTTTTTTGATTGTTGATTGTTTTTCTATAGTAGTCATCCTAATCAGTGTGAAGTGGTAGCTCATTTGGGTTTTGATTAGCATTTCACTAATGGTTAGTGATGTTGACCATCTTTTCATTTGCTTACTTGCTGTTTGTATGTCTTCTTTAAAGAAATGTCTATGTGACTTCTTTGCTTAGTTTTTAATCAGGTTGTTGTTGAGTTGTAGAAGCTCCTTATATATTCTTGGTGTCAGTCCCTTATCAGATAGATAGTTGGCAAATAGTTTTTTTCCTTTTGGCGGGTTGCCTTTTTGTTTTTGTTTTGTTTTTTGATGCATGAAAGGTTTATTTTGTTTATATTATTTAAATTCAATTTGTCAGCATATAGTAAAACACCCAGTGCTCATCCCATCAAGTGCTCTCATTGATGCATGAAAGTTTTTATTTTTGTTGAAGTCCAACTCTTTTCCTTTTGTTGCCTCTACTCTAAGTCCATTTTTGAGTGATAGTTTACTATATTTGTACATTGCCAAAGCAATTTTCAAAAAATTCAAAATTAACCATTTTGTTGTTATATATCCTGTTTCTTATTGTACAACATAAAGTAGTAAATTTGGGGGCAGCCCGAGTGGCTCAGCAGTTTAGCACCGCCTTCAGCCCAGGGTGTGATCCTGGAGACCCACGATTGAGTTCAATGTCGGGCTCCCTGCATAGAGCCTGCTTTTCCCTCTGCCTGTGTCTCTGCCCCTCTCTCTCTCTCTCTCTCTTATGAATAAATAAATAAGTAAAATCTTTAATAAAGTAGTAAATTTCTAATATGGGAAAAACATTATGTTTGAAATCTTATTTCTTTCAAAATGTCTCATATTCGATTCCAAGCCATAATACAGTTTTTGTTGCAACATCTAGAATTTTCTTCCCACTTGAAATATCCTTTGAATTAAGTTTCAATTTAAAATTTGGTTCATTTCTAAGACTGATATATATTATAGCCTCATCTTTTGATCTGGGTCAAAAGTAATCATAACATACTGTGATTTGTGTAAGTTTATAAAAAATATAGCCTTTATGTTCTTTTTGTAATATTTCCTGTAAAGTAGCACATATTCAGAAAAACTTCAGATAGGTAGGTATTGCTACATGATATACTTGTAATCAGCAATTATATCATGCTATCATATGCAATTCTAGTTTAAGCCTGTAGTTTTCTGATATCAAGAAAACTATAGGGGTGCCTGGGTGGCTCAGTCTCTTAAGCATCTGCCTTCTGCTCAGGTCATGATCCCAGGGTACTGAGATTGAGTCCCCCATCGGGCTCCTTGCTCAACGAGAAGTCTGTTTGTCCCTCTCCCTCTGTGCGCGTGCTCTCTCTCAAATAAATAAATAAAAAATTATAAGATATTCTTAAAATTCTGTACATCTTAGTCACAAACAGTAAGATTTATATCACTGTTTTATTTATTCTGAAATAGTTATTAAAGAGAAGAGCCTGATACGCTGCATGTTTTGTTTAAAACGAAATATAACATGTTCCATCATTTCTGAAAATAGAAAATGCATGGAATTTTTACTGTCAGGAATATATTGGCATAAAATGGCTCTTGATTAAATAATCACTGGAATCCTTATTGCTATTCATTGGAGTTTTTTGGGTATTTATCCTGCTTGAGTTTATCTCATTTGTCATTGCTGAGTAGTCATGCTCTTTATGTTCTCTCCTCCCATGGCTTTCCATTCACCACTCACTTTTGCCTCTCTTCTTCCTTATTGTTTTCAGTCTTATCATTTCTGATTGTATTCCCCTGAGAATCCAAGTTCTTGGCTTTTTAAAAGCTGAATTTAAATGAAGGGTCTCAGTTACATGGCTTAGGAGCCATCTGTACAACAACAAACCTTATGTAAATCCAACCCCTAGCATGTTTCCCCCAAACAATAGTTTTAAAATCTTTTTAAATTATTTTAAAAATTATTAGCACAATATACCAAGAAGTTCATAATAAAAGGCTACATTATAATATGGGTAAACATATTACCCATATAATCACTGCTCAGGTCAAGATACAGAATATTTCCTGTGCCCCAGAAGTCTACCCAATCACACCTCACTCCTTTATCCTAAGTTTTGTGATAATCATTCCTTTACTTTTCCTTAGAATTGTGTTATCTTTGTATGCCTCTCTGATCTGTACAGTTTAGTTTTCCCTGTTTCTGATAGTTTATTTAAAGATTTTATTTATTTATTCATGAGAGACACAGAGAGAGAGAGAGAGGGAGAGAGGAGCAGAGACACAGGCAGAGGGAGAAGCAGGCTCCATGCAGGGAGCCCAATGTGGGACTTGATCCCGGGACTTCAGGATCACACCCTGAGCTGAAGGCAGGCGCTCAACCACTGAGCCACCCAGGCGTCCCCTGTTTCTGATCTTGAATGGAGTATTCTTAAATATTTTTTGGCTCTCCTTTATTCAACATTATTTTAGTAAGAGTAAGCATTTTTATTGTATATGGTCCATTTTATGAATACATCACAACGTATCTATCCACTCTAATATTATCAATCATTTGGGATTTTCCAGTTTAGGACTATTTTGAACAGTGCTGTATTTATGAGCAATCTTATGCACTATACTGACCACATGTATATATTTCTCTAATATGGAATGGTTGTATCACAGAGCATGCAAATCTTCAACTTTATTTTCTAAAGTGCTTGTACCAGTTTAAAGTCCCAGGAACAGCATATGAAAGTTCTTGCTTGTTCCATATTCTCCTCAACACTTGGTGGTGTCAGATGTTTTAACTTGTGCCTTTCTGGTGGGTATGCAGTGATATTTCATTGTGGTTTTAATTTCCATTTACCTGATTACTAATGAGGCTGGCCATTTCGATTTCTTCTTTTGTAAAGGCCTGCTGAAGTCTTTTTGTATATATATTTTCTATTAAGTTTCTGTCTTTATCTTTGGATATATAGTTCTTTATTTATTGATGTTATGTTTTGCAAATATCTATTTCTACTCTTGTCTTTTGTTGTTTTTTAACATATTGTGTCTTTTGATGAGTAAACCAGTAGTTTTAATGGACAATAGACCACTCCACCTAGAAGTTGCACAGGCACGTCAAATTCAACATGTCTAAAATTATATGTGTTCCAGGGTGCCAGGATGGCTCAGTTGGTTGAACATCTGTCTTCAGCTCAGGTCATAATGTCAGGGTTCTGGGATCGAGCCCCATGTCATGCTCTCTGCTTAGCAGGGAGTCTGCTTCTCTATCTTCCTCTGTGTGCTTCTCCTCCTGCTTGTGTGTGTGCGTGCACTCTTCTCTCTCTCTCTGTCAAAAAAAGAAACAGACTTTAAAATTATATATGTTCCTATTTTATCCAAAATTTTTTTCTTTTTTTATCTTTAGTCTTGATTAGTGATGGCATCTCTTACCGAATTGTTCAGCCTAGTAGGAGCTTCACTTATGCCTTTCTTAACGCTGTGTATCAAAGCTATATAGAGAGAATATGTAAACTTTTAACTTTAGTGGATAATATCAAATTATTTTACAAAGTGTTTGTGCTAGTGAACATTACCAACATTTTACCTGCTCACCTATTTTTGTAGTTTTGCTTTCAGATAATTGTTAATAATTCATACAGACTTGCCCACTCTTCAGTTCCTCCAAAAGAGAAAAGTCCTGAGTAAATCTAAAACTAAACCAAAGATAATTTTAATTTCATAAACTTTTCTGTTAATCTCTCTTAGCCTTTCTATTCCCCTAGCCATTCCCTGAATTCTTCAGCCTTACCTAAACTATTATAGTAACTTCCTAGTCAGTTCTCTCTTCTTTAGCCTCAGCAATTCCACAGAGCTATCAGAATTTATTTCTGAAAAATAAAAACTTTTATTGACTGCCTTTTACCTAGCAAATGATATCAAAATTCCTGAGCATAAAATGCTTACCTTTTCATTGTTGCCCAGACCTGCATGTCCTGTCTCATCTCTCAGCATTATCTCCCCATCCTCACTCCCTACCCCTTACACACACGCATGCACACACACACGCGCACACAAAATTTTTACATTCTTTCATAATTCTGTATCATTCTGTGAGCTACTATGTCTTCCTAAATTGCTGTTTCTCTATACCCCCATTCTTCTGCTTTTAAGGTGTTTCTTCTGAGTTCTTTTGCTATTAATACGTTTAGTAAATGTGTTTTCAGTAAACCTCTTGATGATCCAACTATCATTCATTTATTTGCTTATTACAGGCAGATCCATAATAGATTTCTTGCTAAAATCTGAAACTCCTTTTTCAATTATAAGAATAATACATTTTAGGCTATTCTTCGTCATGGAAATGTTTTAGATCATTTTGAAGTTCCACTAGGGGGAGAACTCTGTCAAATATTATGTACTTCATATCTCTTCGGATCAACTCTTCCAATTAATGTGACTCTCATGAATAAAAATTTTTTCCATAAACCAATTTCTCTCAAACTCTTCATTTAATAAATTATCGTATTATATAATCTGTTATTAATATAAGTAGACCTGCTTTAAAGTATTTATGAAAATTATACTTTTATAAGTGTCGTATTTAGATGAGGAAGTACATTAGATGAACAAATAGTCATTTTTATAAACACCAGCTTTCAGTGGTAGATACACTTATGAGGCTGAAGTTTTAAGTTTGATTTCAAAGATTCTTCAGCCATCGTGAAATGTTAGATCTGATTTAAAGTTTATAATCCTTCCCTATGTGATTGAGATATCTACATCTGTAATGTACTTAAGATTTTTATAATCTTTCCCCCCTGTCTTTGGAGGAGCTGTTTTATATTAGTGTCTTACAGTGAAGTTAATCTTTTTTTTTAAGTGTAGCAGTTTGCAGATTTTAGCTGTTTTCTTAGACCTGTTTGAGAAAGTTGTTAGCTGGGTTTCCTCCTTCTCAAGCAGAATGCCACTTTACAGATGGATTTTAGTCATCATTCTATTATAATGCTTGTTTGGAGCAGATATACACCTACGAAATTAAGAGGTTAAACTCTAAGTTTTCATTAAATATAAAAATTATGCCATGTATATCATTTTAATCTTTTGATCATTCAAAGTTACCATTTTGAAATTTTAATACTATGTAATCCTTTCATTTCATTCAGATCTCTATGATTTTACTAGATAAAGTTCCTTTGGCCAAATTTTCATCCAAAATAATACTACTATTCTAATCACTGTGCTCGTCTGTCATTTCATGTTTCTTCAAAAACAATTATTTCTTTCCATAAAAATATACATTTCTTGTTATTGTTGTTGTTCACATTCCCACCAGAGTGGAAGTGCAGTGAGAGGAATTTTTGGCCTGTCTTACTCAGTTGCTGTATATTCCTCAGTGGCTTGGTATATAATGGCTGGTGCATAACCTTAAGTAGTTAAGTGATCTAAACTACTTGTATTCGATGTTAAATTAATACAATAATTAACTCATCTGCTGTTTCTACAAGTGATTTTTACTGTATGTAGAGTATTCAAATTTTTAAAATTCAGAGATCATTACCGTATTCACACTTGCATCATTTTGCATACATTTTTTAGCATTAGGTCACTGATGAGGATGAAAAAATGAATTCATTTATAAATACATTTATCATCTTACACTCCCAAGAACAACATATGATACTTAGTAGGATGATAAATGAGTCACTGAGCATGGGTCCCTCTTTGAAAGGTTGTTGAATAGAATTCAAACCTCTGAAAATTCGTGTACATTTATTGTTGGTGTCAATGGCTTCAGTTACATCTGAGGTGATGCGAGTTGTTACCTTTTAAGGAAGAAATTTGTTTTTTTCTTCCTATCTGCACATATACTTTACAAACTGATTTTCTGGTTGAATGTATCTTTGTTTCTTTAAGCAGCCTGCAAAAATAAATATGATAGAACCTTACCAGAATAAAAAACTTTAAGAAATTTAATTATTATTAAGAGCAAGAGGATTTTAAATCCTACGTGATTCTGTGGTCACAACTTTTTGTCTTTCTGTTTTCTTATTAATGCTAGAGACATCTTATTTGTTAAGAATAGATTTTGGAAAAAAAAAAGTAGATTTTGAAGTCAAATTAATAAGTATCTTATGTTTGACAAGTTGTTTAACCTATTTTTTAATTTACTGATTCAGAACTGAGTATCTGAAAGTTATCTGCTTTACAGTTGTTGGTATTAAATGAGAAAACATTTGTAGGTCATGCAGATTTGGGGAAAGAATTCCCTGCTAAGGTGCTAGTAAGCCCAAAGAGCCTAAGGCCAGTAGCATGTCTGAGAAAAATCCCTGGGTGAAGTAAGAGGGGAAGTAGAAAAGTCTAAGAGGTAAATAGGGCAGATTATGTAGGCCTAAGAACTCTGGCTTTCTGTGAGTAAGTTGGAAAGTCATTTGAGCATAGGAATGATCAACTAGAAGACATTTAACCTATTAAAAAATTTTAATTGAACTTGATTCAGAGAAAAAAATGCTTGTAAGAGTAATTCATAGTACTTAGGAAGGAGGAAATAGTGGTTAATAAGTGTTTCCTCCTCTTATAGTGGAATTTTCCACCTTTATTGATCCAAATGTTATTTATTTGTCCAGGACTTTATATTCACACTAAATAAAACTCACTCTACTTTGCAGATGGTAGAACAAAACACTGAAAAGTTGATTTTTGCTCAGGTAGTTGAAGAAAATAGGTGGGAATTAAAAGCTTTCTGGTATTTAACTCAGAATTGAGTTTGTATTTTGGTTATTATAAAGATAAGCATATTAATTGTCATAGCCATATTAAAAGCTTCTGTGGATCAAGCATATCTGTAAAATGAATGCTGCTTTGTTATAAGTAATGGAAAATCTTAAATTTAAAACAGTGTAGTTCTACTCAAATCCAACTTTTTGTTCTTTCCTGGTACCCAGTAACATTTACCCACTTTCGTTACTTTGCCCAGCAGATAACCTCTAGGGATGCCTCAGATGGGCAATACCCCAACCACTCTTGACTTAAGAAACACCCACTCAAAATTCTGTTCTGACATAAAATGAGTGAGTTAGGTTTAAATCAGTGTGCCCAGATCAGTATGTAGTCTTGGCAGAGATGGAGAGGAAGTGATAAAATCTTTATCGCTGAACTTTAAAATATGTGTTTTAATAATGTTAAATTACAGTGGCATTACTAAATGATGGAGTTTATCATAAAACTTTGTGATCAGTTTGTGCTTTTCAATATTTCCTGAGCTAATTTGTTAGTAATTTCACAAGTGGTAGTTTATATGCCAGCTCTTGGCTAACTTCTTTTTGGAAGATTGTTTTTTTCCCCTTAAAGTATAATGATTTCCGTTTTGAGCAACTTACTTAAATATTAAGGTATTTTTCTTAAATGATTTTCTCAAAATTTTGTGCTTAGATTCTTTGGTATGCAACTTTAGTATGCAGTTAAATATAAAGAAATTAAGTACCTAGAGGTTTTTAAGGTATTGTTGTATCTAGAAATGAAAAATATCATTCAGGTACCCAAAACGAGCTCATAGTAGCATTTGAAAAATTAGTGAAGGAGAATTAGACTCTTAAGTACCATAATATCAGCGATCATCTTGGTCTTATTAAAAGTTAGTTTATGTATGCCTAGCAAACACATCTTGGTTTCTCATACCGTATTCTAATGAAAGAAACCAAGGCTCCTCAGACAAATAGCTGATTCCAGGACTGGGGCAGGAAACATAGCAAGGACAAAGATGAGCCTAGACACTTTGTGATACTAGTGAAAGGAAGGGCTTCAAACAAAACAAAGCAAATCACTACATTAATAGGAGTGTCTTAAAAGGACAGAAGAGCCAACAGAAAGTGCTCCTAATGGCAAAAGTAGGAAAAAATATTTAAAAGTAGTAGTAGATTTTAACTAACAGTATAAAATACCCATGAGTCCATACTGATATAAATAATGATTAAATAAATTAACAAATGGGAAAGACAAGATAAATCTCTATGCAGAACAATTCCAAATAACTGTTGTAGATATTCTGTTCTTAAGGAGAGGAAGAAGTCCTTTTCCTTAAGTGTAGACTGTGCACAATGACTTCTCTCCAAAGGGGACAGTATGGAAAGAACAGGAGAAAGTGAATAACCTTATAGTGGAGAAATTTTTTGTTGTTAAGATTTTATTTACTTATGAGAAACAGAGAGGGAGAGAGAGAGGCAGAGACACAGGCAGAGGGAGAGGCTGGCTTCGTGGAGGGAGCCCAATGTGGGACTTGATCCCGGGACTCCAGGATCACGCCCTGGGCCGAAGGCAGACACCAAACCACTGAGCCACCCAGGGATCCCCTATCGTGGAGAAACTTGAAAAATCCCACCTCAAACAGATAATCAAGGTCAACGTCAATAGTGATCAATCATATTGATAGTATGTACCCTTGATATAGTGTGATAAAAATGGTACTTCTATAGTCTTCCAGTAGCCCTTAAACCCCAATCTTAACATGAGAAGAAATATCTGACAAATTTTGATAGTGGGGCATCCTACAAAATACTTGACCAGCTCTCCTCAGAGTTCATAAAAAACAAGTCCAAGAAACTATCACAGCCAAGAGGAGCCTAAGGAGACATGATAGCAAAATGTAATGTAATATGGTATCCTGCATAGAATCCTAGGACAGAAAAAAGACATTAGCTTAAAAACAAACAAACAAAAAACTACGAAAATTTGAATAAACTATAGGTTTTGGTTAGTAATAAGGTATCAATATTGGTTTATTAATTGTAACAAATTTACCATACTAATAGAAGATGTTAATAATAGGGGAAATTAAGTGCAGGAGGTATATGGGAACTCTCTGTCTTCTCATTTTTTTCTGTAAATCCAAAACTGTTCTTTAAGAAGTCTATTATAAAATTAGTTTATATAATTTCATGATTTTTAGGAACCTAAGAATTATATAAATTTTAAGTTTTTGTCACAAAATTGATTTGTTTCTAATTAAACTACTATTTTTAAGAAATATTCTCTAGCTTTTGGACTTTGTGCAAATCCTGATTATTCGTGTGGGCATGTGGTTGGTCCTATAAGAAAGATTACTCTAAAATGTTTATTAGTGTACATGTTTCTTTTCTCAAATGGAATTAAATCAGTTTAGCATTAAAACATTTTTAGATTTATTTTCTCCCTTCCATACTTTTCAAATTACCGTATTATTTTCTTTAAATATTTATATGTACTTTTTTTTCTAGTTACTAAACCATAAAAAATATTCAAACCTTTTTGTCTGTGACTTTAGATTACAGGAAACTGTTTCAGAAACTTAGGATGGTACATGATATGAGTATGATTTGTTTTTAGATGTTTCAAATGAGTCACCTTGAAGTCACAGAAAGGCTACCATTTACCACATTTACTATTATGATTAATTTTCTTGAGGCAAAGTACAAATCAGTAATAACTTACTAAAGCTTAGTGGTTGCTATTGATGTTTCACTAAGGTTATATTGATTAATCACAGTGATTACTTATCAACTGTCAGGGATTTACTCAAATCATTGGGTTTTCTTCTACTATGGTAACTTCATATGCAGTTATAATTTGCTTAATACATTTTGCTTTAATATATGCATTGAAAATATCAAATTAGGACTTAAAAATTGTCCCCCTGCTGCAAGTTAATATGGTTGTCTCTGTGACCGTTGAGCATAGTTTCATAATATAGCCTTAAAAAAAAGTATTATTTAACCTTGAAAACAGTCAAGATATTGCCTTCTTAATGGAGTCTGAAATAGTTTAACTTTTACAAAGGAGAGAGAGAACTTGGATATATCTTTAGCATAGCCTCCATTTGTGTTACATTTTTCATATGTGAGTGTAATTTAAAATATTTTTAAAATGTAAGCTTTACACTTGCATTTGAGACTAAGCAACCTGCATTGTGTCATGACCCTTCTAATACCACAAACTTTCTGTAATACTACTCCCAGTGAAAAACCCACATCCTATGTATAACCTTAGATTTATTTTGAAATCTCTATGAAGAGAGCATAGAGAGATTACTAATTGTTTCTGTTATTTCCTTTAAGGGTGTGATGCCTATTTGTAAACCATGTTTTAATATGTGAGGCTTAAAATGTTGAAGTATATTTAAGTACTGATTTCCTATTCTAAAGTTATAAAAATGTAATAACTAATTATAAGTTTCAGTTGAGAATTGGGTGGTATATTAGACATATGTAGAACATTCAAGAAAGGAGAAAGCAATAGTACTTCCAGTAGCCAATACTTCTGATACCACTGGCCAGGAGAATACTAGTAAGCAAATGCAAATTTAATGATAAGCCTCTGTTTTTGTTTTATTGTTCTTGTTTGTATTATCTCCTTCCATTATAGGCTTATTTTGTGTTCTTTATGTAACTTCTTAAGATGGATGCCTAAATCCAACATCATTTTTATTATTTAAAAACACTGGTAACTACTCATCAATAGAATTATTAAACTGCAGTAAATCCATAGTTGGAATAGTCTCTGTCTTTAAGAAGAAAGATTTGCAAGACATATTAAATAAGAAAAACAAATTATAGACAGAATGTAGATCATTCCATGTGTGTGTTTTTACAAGTGTATGTGTGTGTATTACTTGTTTTACACATATTTAAATGCGTTAGAGTGTCTCCTGTGAGATTTATCAAAACTGTTGACAGTGTTCCCTCTGGGGAGAGTAGAGGGCTTGGTGCAAAGAGTAAGGGGCAGGAATTCACTTTTTAGACTTTATGAACTTATATTATTATATTGTAATTTTTAAATGAATATACATTTAAATAACTTCTAAGGTAATCATTGCTAGAATGGAAATAAGAATTAGAACTTCCAAATAATCAAAGGAAAATAGCAACAAAGAAAATTTGGTCCACCTGACAAAAGTGCCACACTCATTCTGTGGCTTTGAGGTCCCTGAGTTTTCTGGTTCTTGCCTATTTCTCTGACTATATCATAAATTACACTCCCTTCACATGTTATGCTCTAGCAACACCATCCTTCTTTTCCTTTCTTGGACCAAGGTTATTCATTCCTAAAAGGCTTTTGCTCTTGCTCTACCCTACATTTGGAACACCTGAGCTTCCCCTGGTAGTTCCTTTGCATCATTTTTATCTCAACTTAGAAGCCACCCATTCATAGAGATTTTCCCTGACCACTTTTGTAAAATTGGCCCCTCACACTGTTACTCTCTATTTCATCATCATTTTTTATGTTATTTATGACTACTATCAGAGTCTTTAATTATCTTCACCTTAAGAATTAATTTACTCCAACATATAATATATTAGAACCTTGTTTGAATAAGATAAACATATGGTCAACATATAACAGGTACTCAAAAATAATTGCAGGATGAATTTTAGGGGGCAGAAAACAGCCATGTTTAAAGGAGTTTGATATTCTATGCCATAAGAGGTAGTAGCATGTTCTAAGGACTGTATATGTAAAGATTTGTTTACTTAAAATGGTGCCTCAGAAATAGATTGAAATTGATCCTATATTTTCCTATCCAGCCATGTTATCTAACAAAACAGTAAATAATAGGGTTGTTGTTTTTTTCATTTTGTTTTGTTTTTGTTTTTGTTTTTTTTTAAGGCAAATACTTTTCTACTAAAAGCAGCCTGAGAGGGAAAGGAGCATAGGATAGTATAATAAACTTTAGACATGACAGCTAAGAAAGAAATAGACTAGTCTAGAGCAAAGAGGTCTACCAGGGCTTGGCTTCTAACCTCAACTGTCTCCCTCTCCTATTCTACTCACTGAGCTATATAGGTAAGTCAGCAAGTCCCCAGAGCATTAATTCATATGCCAAATGTGGAGAGAAAGAAAATGAATATATAATTTTCTGACTGAGGAATTACAAAAATTTCTAGAAGGGACACCCAGTCAAAGAGTAAAAAGTAAACATATGAATTTTAACTGAAGTGAAGATCTTAGGGACAACACACTGAATTTGGAAAACTACTTGGGGTTTTTGTTTTGTTTTTTAAATATTTATTTATTCATGAGAAACACAGAGGGAGAGAGAGGCAGAAACACAAGTAGAGGGAGAAGCAGGTTCCATGTAGGGAGCCCAATGTGAGACTCGATCCCAGGACTCTGGGGTCATACTCTGAGCCAAAAGCAGATGCTCAATTGCTGAGCCACCCAGGCATCCCTTGGAGAACTATTTGAACCCTAAACCCAGGTTTTGACTTATATCCCTCCAGTTAGGGAATACAGATATTTAGCAAAATCTCAGAAGAATAAGCAGAGCCCTTGTTTAGCCAGGTTCTTTCCTTCCCTATGCTATCCCCTCAGGCTATAGAAAAGTCAAACTTGAGCTTGGAGAGCAAAGAAAATAGATTTTATATATGGTGAAAGAGTTAATAAGTAACACGTATTCTTAAAGCATTAGGAATATCTGGACAGTCACCTAGCCATGATGCAAAAAAATGACATGACAGCTTGGTTTATATTGTTATAGTGGAGAAAGAGAAACAAATACCATTCAAAAGGATCCCAACCAAGAAGAAAGGTAATTCAAGGATAAGAGAGGAATTACAGTTGCTTCCTACTATAAAATAAACATGAATATAGGGATACCTGGGTGGCTCAGCAGTTAAGCATCTGCCTTCAGCTCAGGGCATGATCCTGGAGTCCCAGGATCAAGTCCCACATCGGCCTCTGGATGGAGCCTGCTTCTCCTCCCTCTGCCTATGTCTCTCTCTGCCTCTCTCTGTGTGTCTCTTGTGAATAAATAAATAAATAAAATCTTTAAAAAGAAAACCGAATTCAATAACATAAATCAAAATATGAAATGACTTTTTAAAACTGAGATAAGGGGAACACCTCGGTGGCTCAGCAGTTGAGTGCCTGCCTTTGGCCCAGGCCATGATCTTGGAGTCCTGGGATCAAACCCCACATCGGGCTCCCTGCAGGGAGCCTGCTTCTCTCTGTGCCTGTGTCTCTACCTCTCTCTGTGTGTCTCTCAGGAATAATAAATAAAAAGTTTAAAAAAAATAAAACTGAGATAAGAAGTGAGATTGTGGGGATCCCTGGGTGGCGCAGTGGTTTGGTGCCTGCCTTTGGCCCAGGGCGCGATCCTGGAGACCCGGGATCGAATCCCACATCAGGCTCCCGGTGCATGGAGCCTGCTTCTCCCTCCGCCTGTGTCTCTGCCTCTCTCTCTCTCTCTGTGACTATCATAAATAAATAAAAAATTTAAAAAAAAAAAAAAAAAAAAAAAGAAGTGAGATTGTACTGCTAAGGAAACAAAACCCAATAAATACATCGTTGCAGAAACAACAAAAGAATAGTCTATTCCATAAGCAATGCTGAAAAGTAGAATATTGGCATAGAAGAAAAGCTTAAGGTAATCATAGTGAATGCAGAGATTAAGAATGTAAAACAAGTATTAGCAAGTATGGTGAAAGGTAGATTATCTAACACTAAGGATAACTGGTGTCCCACAACAAATGGAAAGAAGATATATTCAAAAATATGAAGAATTCCACATGTGAGTAAAATTGTGGTACTTGTCTTTGCCTGACTGACTTATTTCACTTAGCATTACATTCTTTAGATCCATTGTGTCATTGTAAACGGCAAGATATCATTGTTTTTTATGACTAATATTCTATTGGGTATAAATACCATATGATTTCTCTCTTGTAGAATTTCAGAAGCAGGGACACCTGGCTGGCTCAGTCAGAAGAGTGTGCAACTCTTGTTCTTGGGGCTGTAGATTCAAGCCCCACATAAATGTGTTTCTGTCAATTTCAAATGTGTTTCTGTAATTTTCATCTTCATATTTTTTTCCTTTGAATTATTTAAGATAACTGTGTATAATTTTACAGAAACAATTATTTCTCTTTTTTAAAAAACCTGGCTGTACATTTTCCAGGATGGTAACATTGATCATAAAATTGTTTTTTTCTACTATTTTTTTCCCTCAGGCCTTTAAATTCCTCTATATAACACATGAACTCCAAATCATAAGCTAAAGGTGATGAATGTTTGATGGAGGAACATATGCAGGGAGAAAAAAATGGCTCAATAACTGTATTATTCACAGCCAAGCCAAACCATCTCGTTGAAATTGTTGAGAGGGAACAATTTATAGTATGAGTTATTAATCTCAAATGTATAAAATATTATTGGTAATATCTTTATGTAGGCTATCTTTAATTTTATACCTTGTTCTCCCTTGACTTCATATGAGAAGGAATTACTGAATTGATAAGTAATTCTAATTTGGTTTTTCATACTGGCCTTCTCCTCTACTTGATAAAAATGGCTGGGTCCCTATCAAATTCCAATACCTTAATAATCTAATAAGTTGATAATACTTCTTGTTGGCAAAATCGGTTCTTTATGTATCCTTCAAACAAATGAGAAAAGAAATATGCAGCCAAGAATACTTTATCCAACAAGACTGTCATTCAGAGAAAGAGAGTTTCCCCGACAAAAACGAAAGGAGTTCATGACCACTAAACTAGCCCTGCAAGAAATATTAAAAAGGACTTTTGAGGAGGATGAGGGAGACCAAAAGCAATAAAGACTAGAAAGGAACAGAGAAATCACCAGAAACACCAGCTTTATAGCGGCACTAAATTTGTATCTATTAATAATTATTCTGAATACAAGGAAATATTACTCAGCCATCAAGAATAATGAAATCTTGCCATTTGCAACAACGTGAATGAAGCTAAAGTGTATTATGCTAAGTGAAATAAGTCAGAAAAAGACATAATACCATATGATTTCACTCAACTGTATAATTTGAGAAAATAAATGAACATATGAGAAGGAAAAAAGGGGGAAGCAAACCCCGAGACTCTTAATGATAGAGAACAAACAGGGTTGATGGAAGGAGGTGGATGGGGGATGGGCTAAATGAGTGTTGGGTATTAGGGAGAGCACTTGTTATGATGAGCACAGGCTATTATATGTAAGTGATAAAGCACTAAATTCTACTCCTGAAGCCAATATTGCACTATATGTTAATTAACTGAAATTTAAATAAAAATTTGGGGAGAAAATGAGAGAAGAGCATGTTTTATCAGATGAATATATAGGAAGCTGTCTGATAATGTGATGCTAAGGAAGACATATGACAGACTTTGACAGCTAAGGATTGTACTCCCCAGCTTTGGCTTACTATCACTCTTTATGGGATGTCCAGGAAAAGATAAATGAATCAAACAGAAAATTATCGATACCATTTTTAGAAACAATTCTAACACATATCCTGCTGTGGTTTATCTCACAAACATGGAAGGAGTGAAACCTGATTTCTGCCCCTGGCTTTTTCCTAACTAGCCATGTGATCCTTGGTAAATCAGTTAGCCACCAAGTCTCTTTAGTCCTCTAGTGCTGTTGGATCTAGGCCATGCTTAGGTCAAGCCACCTATGAAGATATGCACAGGTATGGGGGCCATGCCAAAAGAGAGGGTGGCTTATTAATTTATCAGTCTGGAAAAAATCCTGCTAAGAGAAAAACGTGGTAATATGAGTGTAGTCTAAAATAATAGGTCTAGAGTATAATAGTCTTCAAGCTGACAGAAGAGGATCTCAAGAAATAACAGTGCTGTGTAGTAGAATGACAAGATGAAGTGATGCTTGCTTAGTTTTAGAAAGGCTTTTGGAAACTAATTCTTCAAAAGTCTCAGTATCCCAAGACAGCACTCCCAAAGGACTTGTCAGGTCTTCACTCAGCCTAGCATGACAGTGTTTATCATTAGTAAACAAGATATCATATATCCTTTCCTCATAGGTGAAAGAGCAAGACAAAAGCTGCTTTATACTTCACAAGAGCACCTATTTGGTGTTTAACTTTGTAGTATTAAAAGCAAAAACAAAATACAAAGCCAAGAAACAAAAGCAGAGATGAATCTTTCACTGAGTGATAAACCTTTGTGAATGGAATATGAGGATATTAAAATATGACAGTTCCAGCCATCCAGAAGATAAATCACATTTTTTTCAGCTACAGAGTTTTCCAGCTGTGAGCACTGTTACACTGAATAAAGTGAAGCTTAATAAGTGGCTGTTCGATGCTTTCCTTTTATGACAAATCCTTTCTTCTTTAGTGATTTCTTTGTGACTAGCCCTGTGCTTTTCCCAGAATTTAAAGTCATCTACTGATGACAG
Organism: Vulpes vulpes; assembly: GCF_048418805.1. NCBI lineage: Eukaryota > Metazoa > Chordata > Mammalia > Carnivora > Canidae > Vulpes > Vulpes vulpes. The sequence goes on from NC_132782.1 coordinate 131,290,777, forward strand.
AATAATTTTGCAGAGACAGAAAGGCTAAAGGCTTTTGTGTGGGTTTAAAGTGATGTGACATATGGAGAGAGTTCTTTGGATCTCCTAAGGGATTGAAGAGTTAAACATGTAGGTTAGTCTCTTAAGGAAATAAATAAATAAATAAATAAATAAATAAATAACCGATATTTATTATGTTTCTCATTTTTATCAAATATATATAAATAAGTAAATATTTACCACTATAATATATAAAATGCTGTCTTCTTATGCTGTTTCTATATATTTTCTTAGTCTTTGGCTTCACATATTTAAGTTTTTGTGCTCCTGTCTTCTATGCTTCCTCCCTTAACCAACAATTAAATATACACTATATTAGTTTTATCCTGCTGCCTATTTGGTTGAAAAAAGGATTAAAAACAGTACTATACTTGGAGTTTTGTTGGAATGGGAAACTTTCAGCTTGCATAATATAGTCTCTAGACTTGGACTCTTAAAATATTGACAAAGTCATGACAAAGCGGAGGAACTATTATAGATTTAAAGAGGGTAAAGAGATATAATAACCAAATTTAACCATAAACCTTGGTTTAATTCTGGACAGTAATAATCCATTTGGGGCCCTTTTAAGGGAATTTGAATAGGAGCTACATATTCAGTGATACTGTGGAATTAAACTGTTACTTTAACTGTGATAATGGCATTTAGTTATGTGGGACAGTTCCTTATTCTTAGAAAATGCATGCTAAAATATATAGTAGTGAGATGTCGTATCTCCAATTTATATTCAAATGGTTCAGAAGATATCTCTACATTTAGAAAGAAAGAATGAAAGCCAATGTGGCAAAATAGTAATTGGTAAATATAGCTAAAGAGTATGTGGGTATTATACTATTTCAGCTCCTCTTGTAGTTTAGAAAATTTTGAAAACTGAAAAGCTAGAAGAAAAATTCACAAGATATAAATAATAGACTAGGTGCTTTTACGTGTTGTTTTCTACTACCTCATCTATGCATCTAGTACATTAACTGGGTATTAACTGGTTAAATTCTCTAAGAAAACCCCAAAACTTCTAAGCAAACTATCTGGTTGCACAGAGTATTAAAAAGCCTATGGCTTGAAACACAGCTTTTAAAATCTGCTATCTTCCTGTCTCTAAGGAAGTGTCCTTCCTGTGGCAAGATAGGGTAAGTTATAACCAGCATTAAAAACATAGATAAAGAAACAAGCACGAATGGACTCTTAGACATGCCTATTACAATTTCGCTTAAAAATTGAGGCTTTGTGAGTTTATACAAACCTGAGACCCTGCCTCCTCTTCTCTCACCTCCACAATATTTTTTAATATTATTAAAACCCCATTTTTTCTTCCAAACACTTAATCAAAGCAAGTTAACATTGTATTCACCTCAGTTTTGCTAGTGGAACACACAAAAAATATACTGCTTATTAGAGCTATAGAGAAAACGTTTCACATTTCTAGCTCAGTGCCCTAGCATGTTTTAATTGTTCAACTTTTTAAAGAGCATGTTGGAATACAGTAGATGTAGGTGACGAAATCTCTGATTAGGATGTACAGTTTCTGGGACACCTGGGTGGCACAGCAGTTAAGCCTCTTCCTTTGACCTAGGGCGTGATCCCGAGTCTGGGGATCCAGTCCCACATAGGGCTCCCTGTGGGGATCCTGCTTCTCCCTCTGCCTCTGCCTCTGTCTCAGCCTTTCTCTCTCTCTGTCTCTCATGAATAAATAAAAATCTTTTTTTAAAAAGTCCACTTTCTACTGTAACTGTATACACATTGCACAAATACATAATCATTTTTTTTCCTGTCGACTATTGCATTTACTGATTTTCCAATCAATCGTAATGAATATGTGACACATCTTGGGCACATTCCATCTCTACCTCATCTTTTCCTGGATTGCAGCTCCCAGTGGTTGTAGGGATAAAACAGATGAATGTATATACTTAAAGTCATTAAAACAGTCCAAGTAGTGAAACACCAGAATCAATGCTCTTAGGAAAATGCTCCTTTACACACATTTATGGTTATATTAAAGAACATAGTTTTCGACTGTATCAACCTGTTACCTGATAAAAAGTTTAACTGATTGGATCCCTTATTTATTGGCATATCCCCTCACAGATATTGATATTTTTAAGTTTTTTTTCTTGATTTTATTTATTCACAAGAGACGCACAGAGATAGGCAGAGGGAAAAACAGGCTCCCCACAGGGAGTCCAATATGGGACTCCATCACTGGGACCCCAGGATCACGACCTGAGCCAAAGGCAGATGCTCAACCACTGAGCCACCCAGGTGCCCCAATACTTTTAAGTTTTTAAAGAATTATTCTGCTAGTCCTCAGATCTTTGGTTTTCCTTCATTCTTATGAACAAGTATTTTAGTGTTCAGTCATAGTGTTCATATATGTGGGTTGTTTTTCTGATCTTTTTAAAAAAACATTTATTCATGAGAGACAGAGAAAGAGAGAGGCAGAGACACAGGCAGAGGGAGAAGCAGGCTCCATGCAGGGAGCCCAACATGGGACTCGATCCCGGAAACTCCAGGACCACACCCTGGGCCAAAGGCAGGCGCCAAACTGCTGAGCCACCCAGGGATCCCTGTTTTTCTGATCTTAAACATTATTTAGTTCCTCATCATACATTACTAAACTTTAAAATAATAATATTTTCTCTTTGAGAGCTAAGTTAACCAAAAAAGGGATTTGAGTTCAAAATTGAACCAACCTCTATAGACAGCGAACTGACCAGCTGAAACTAATATAGAAATAATATGAAGTGAAACTGATAGCAGAATTAAAAGAAATTAATTTAAGAAACCTTACCAGTTTTCCTTTGTTTTAAAATACATTCACTCTTGGAATGTAGAGATTATTTGTAAATAAGTTTATTAGTCTTGGTCATTTACCAAACTTTGTGCTGGTAGTTAAAAGAAATATTTACCTCTTTTTATTTATGTATTTATTTATGTATTTATGTATTTATCTATTTATATGGGGGGATTGTTTTGTGTGCTTTTTTTAAAATTTTTTTAAATAATAAATTTATTTTTTATTGGTGTTCAATTTGCCAACATACAGAATAACACCCAGTGCTCATCCAGTCAAGTTACCTCTTTTTTATATACAAAGGTAGAGTAAGTAAATTCTATAATAAGCATACACTTGTAAAATATTTGAGAATCTTAAAAGGTGAAAGTGTTTCAAAACTGGCATATAAATAAAATTTTGAATTTGTATTCAAAATTTTCAAAGATGGTACAAGCCAGTGTGTTTCTTTCTTTTCTTTTTTAATAATCTTTTTTTTTTTTTTTTTAAGATTTTACTTATTTATTCATGAGAGAGACAGAGAGAGAGAGACAGAGACACAGGGACACAGGCAGAGGGAGAAGCAGGCTCCATGCAGGGAGCCCAATGTGGGACTCAATCCCGGGTCTCCAGGATCATACCCTGGGCTGAAGGCGGCGCCAAACCACTGAGCCACCAGGGCTGCCCAGCCAGTGTGTTTGAAGTATAGATCTACACAATAGCTATATCAGAACTACCACTTATATAACTATCAAAGTGTACAGAATTTCAAACCCCATTTACAGATGTTTAGAATTCATTAGGTCAGAAATAGATTCTCTTAATCTGTGTGTTTACAAAACACCTAACCATTATCATCTTTGGGAGTCACTGTTTTAAGCATTTCCTAGGTTATGTTGTTTGTAGTATATTTGTATACCTTGTTGTTTATGTTATAAATTTTATTTGTATTCATTTAGTTAGTCACATTTTAAAAAATATCTTAGGGCAGCCCAGGTGGCTCAGCGGTTTAGCGCTGCCTTCAGCCCAGGGTGTGAATCTGGAGACCCGGCATCGAGTCCCATGTCAGGTTCCCTGCATGGAGCCTGCTTCTCCCCCTACCTGTGTTTCTGCCTCTCTCTGTGTGTTTCTCATGAATAAATAAAATCTTTAAAAAATATATCTCTTAGGATGTTTTTATTGCAGATAATAGGAGACTCTATTCTGGATGTATTTATGGCTTAAATAATGAAGGAGATTTATTGGCTTATGTATTTGAAAAGTCCAGAAATAGGATATATTTCAGGAAAAGTTTGATTTGGGTTCCAACATGTTTCATTAGACGTGATTCTAAAGGCTTTGCTCTGCTTATCTTTTTTTTTTTTTTTAATTCATTTTAGGAGAGATTGTGTGAGTGGGAGGAGGGGCAGAGAAGGGAGAGAGAATCCTCAACCAGATGCCCTGCTGAGCACAGAGCTGGATGCAGGGCTCAGTCTCAGGACCCCAAGATCATGACCTGAGTCAGAATCAAGAGTCAGTCACTTATTGGACTGAGCTAGCCAAGCCCCCTTCTGCTTGTCATTTTTTATCCTTAGAAGGCTTTTCTCATTGTGTTAAAGTGGCTAACAAATAAGCCTTATACCTACTTATCGTAATATCCAGAATAAGAAGCTATAACCCATAATTTCCAGTAAAAGTTTTGAGAGTCACTATTTGAGTAAGACCTGAACCAGACACACAGTACAAACAGATGTGACTATCCTGTTTGGTTTAAACCCTACCAATCAGGGCCTACCTATGAGGTTAAGGATGGGGATAATTCCTATCCTATGACCACTACATAATGAAGGAGAGAAAATAGATCCTGATATAACAACTGTAAAATCTACTCTAAAATACTATAGAGATAAACTGTAACTCAGCTTGGTCTCTAAAATTACATTGTTTTAATGAAGTACTAATTTATGATTTAATATTTTCAGTTTCTTAAGTTTCTAGTAAAATATGGAGAAAGTTCTAATTTTAGAGCAACAGGTAGATTATAAATGAAGAACCAGTAAATAACCTTTGGGAGATAAATACCTCCCACATATGGAAATGAACTACAGTATGGCCTAAGTGCTTGTTTTCTAGAGGGATGGGAGGCATGTATTCTTTTTGTATTGATGATTTCTTCCAGTATTTTATTATGAAGATTTTCAAACATACAAAAGTTGAAAGAGTTGGACAGGGAATATTCACCACCTCCATATGGAATTAATATTTTTATATATTTGTTTTATCTGTTGCTTTATTAGATACTTACCTATCCACCATTCAAGCTATCTTTTATTTTTTTTATGCATTTCAGGGTAAGTTAAAGTTGTTATACTCTCTCCCTAATCACTTAAACATGCCTATCTTTAGATTTTTGATGAACTTTTGACTAAGAAACTTCTACATGGAACTATAGCTTAAGGCTTTAATATGAATTAGATTATTATGGACATCATGATGATAATTGCTAAAATAATTATTGAAAGATCCAAGAGTGAAAGTGAATTGAAGCCTTTTATAAATATCACTTTATGTTCTCTTAATCTAAAGTCTCTTTTATTGCATGACAAAGCTAATATACTTAAGGTCAGTTCAGTGAAATTATAGAATTACCAAACTTGTTGATGTATTGGAGCTCTTACTTTATTTAAGTGTGTTACTTGCCTAATTAGTTTTGCTTAGGAAACCACTTAACTGGCAATCTGTTGTTACTATCAGCTGAGCCAAAAGAAAATGTCAAGAAAATCCAGGTTAGTGGTAAATTTATTAGTATAGCTGACATTTTCCCACCTGCTTATCAGAAAAGAACCATGTGGACATGATTGAAAATAGAAAACTAAAAATTTTTGCAAAAAACCCTTAAACATTAGATAATTGAATAAACTCAGAGGTGAAATTAAATTGTTACCCACTTTTTATAATAGTTAACTGGATTTTTTTTTGGGGGGGCATTGCAGATGTGTATTTAGTTACCTTTAAGGAAGACCCTAAAGAGCTTCGATTAACATATTTAAATGAGAGCCCATTTGCAGAGCATAAAAATCAGACTTTTAGAGAAAATGTTACTTATATTTTTAAATTTATTAATTAGCATGTAGGACATCTCTCACTTTACTCCACTTCTTGAAGTACCAGCCATATTCCCTTGCAGCAGACTGTTAAATCAGAACCTTATGCAGAGCTTTTCAACCAGTGTGCCTCTCATACTGGCATGCTTGCTATTAAAATGTGGTAACTGTGCAGGGATGGGGTCAGTGCTAGAGTGTAGAGCTGCTTAATTACCCTTCCTTTGCCCTCAGTTTAGTCAGTGTGCCTTACAAGTTATTATTTGGGTGTGTGTGTATTTGTGTGTACCTACAGAAATAATGGTTTGATGGGTATCAGATTTTTTTTTTTTTAAGATTTTATTTATTTGTTCATCAGAGACACAGGCAGAGGGAAAAGCAGGCTCCATGCAGGGAGCCCGACATGGGACTAAATCCCAGGCCTCCAGGATCACACCCTGGGCCGAAGGCGGCACTAAACCACTGAGCCACCTGGGCTGCCCGGCATCAGATTTTTTTGCTAAACTTTTGAATGTATGTTAAAAGCTTTCCAGAGAAACCTAATATTAAGCTTAAATAGTTATGTTTAAATCTAAAAGAACAATTATATACAATTATATTTAATCAAATATATAAGATTTTTCTCTTTGAAATTCTGCCTTTTTTTCTACATTGAATTGAAATTCAAGGAACACTTGATTTTTTTAGTCATAAAGTCCATAAGAGGGCTTCTTTGACTTTTCACAAATATCATTCAGGAGTCTTTTTTTTTTTTTCTTAAGTAAAAAACATTCAATTTCTTTATTGTAAAATTTCTTAATTGCCCTGCTTTTTATTAAATACTGCCTTTCCTCTAAAGAAATCAAGGTGCAAAATTTTTGGCTAAACCTTACTAAGACCTACCTTTGGGAGAAACATATCTTTGGAGTCAGTCACTTTTTGTAAAACAAATTCAATCATTCTTTTTTTTTTTTTTTAAGATTTTATTTATTCATGAGAGACACACAGAATGTGAGAGAGAGAGGCAGAGACAGAGGCAGAGGGAGAAGCAGGCTCCATGCAGGAAGCCTGATGTGGGACTCCATCCTGAGACTAGATCCCAGGACTGTAGGATCACACCCTGAGCCAAAGGCAGCTGCTCAACCACTGAGCCACCCAGGCATCCCAAATTTAATCTTACATGCCAGACTTTTCTTTCATGCAGGTTTCCCTATAGGAAAGAATTGGTATTAATTATGATTATTGGTCATTTGACAGCTTTTCAGACCTAATGTATTTTGCATTCTTGAACTTCTCTCTTACAACATTAGTACTTACTTTGGACATTGTCATTTTATTCATCCTGAGAATTTTATTTTGTCCTGCATGATACTCTTACTTTGGGATATTCAAAATTGTCAAGACCTTTGCTTTCACTGGAGACCAGATTTAAAGAAAACTTTTCTAAATCTAATCCCAAACCACAGATATCTAGCCTTTCCATCTCTTCCATGAGGATTTCTTCCTAGTAGGCAATTATACTTTCCATTTAATCAACTATTTCAAGACAGTTAATATGGCACAATGCTAAAATTAGGCTAAAATTAAAAGCCATCAAAGAGGACAGCTAAACACATAATAACCAAAGGAGTGATTCTTATCAAATTAGTCCCCTTTGGAAGTTGCCATTTCTCATGCCATATATAGAATTTGGAAAATACATTCTATAAAATTAATTTAATTTTCAGTGAATATTCTTTCTCCATATATTTTTTTCTTTTTTCCACATTCTTCCTTTTCTCCCCTCTTGATTCACTCACTACTTTTCCCTTCTACTTGACATAATCTTCTCCTACTTTGAGGATATACAGAACTGAGATGGAATAAGTCTAGAACCAAGGGAAATTGTGGAACATATGAATAAAAGAAAAACACAGCTTCATATATGATTTGATTGGGGCTCTGAGTCGATATCTCTGCTGTTTTGGTTTTGGTTTTTTTAATTGAGTATAATTGACATACAATGTTATATTAGTCTCAGGTGTACAGTTTAGTGATTTGACAAGTTTATACATTATGTTCACCACCAATATAGCTACCATCTGTCCCATTACATTGCTATTACAGTTTCATCGACTGTATTCCTTATGCTGTGCCTTTATTCCCATAACTGGAAGCCTGTATCTCACACTCCCCTTCACTCATTTTGCCCAAACCCACATTCCCTTACCCTCTAGCAACCATTAGTTTGTTCTATTTATAGGTCTGATTCTGCTTTTTATGTGTTTATTAATTTTTTTCTTTTAAGATTCCACTTATAAGTGAAATCATATGGTAGTTGTCTTTCTCAATCTGACTTATTTCACTTAACATTATACCCTCTAGGTCCATCCACATTGTTTCAAATGGCACGGTCTTATCCTTTTTATGGATATGCAATATTCTATTGAATATGGATACCACAAATTCCTTATTTATTTGTCTATTGATGGATACTTAGGTTGCTTCCTTACTGGCTATTGCAGATAATGCTGCAATAAACATAAGGGTGCATATATCTTTTTAAATTTGTGTTTTTGTTTTCTCTGGGTTAATACCCAATAGTGGAAACATTGGATCATATTCTAAGATCCAGTTATTCTATTTTTTATTTTTTGAGGAACTTCCATACTGTTTTCCAAAGTGGTTGCATCAATTTACATTTCTGTCAGTAGGTCATGAGGATTCCTTATACTTCACATCTTGTCAGCACTTGTTATTTCTTCTTCTTTTTAAAAAAAAAAATATAAGTGTTTATTTTGGGCTCTCACATCTTTTATTTTTTTTAATTTTATTTATTTATTCATGACAGACACAGCGAGAGAGAGAGAGAGTGAGAGAGAGAGAGAGAGGCAGAGACACAGGCAGAGGGAGAAGCAGGCTCCATGTAGGGAGCCTGACGTGGAACTCGATCCTGGGTCTCCAGGATCATCCCCGGGTTGAAGGCAGCGCCAAACTGCTCAGCCCTATTTCTTCTCTTTTTAATTCTAGCCATTTGTTGTGACAGGTGTGAGGTGATAACTTATGTGGTTTTGATTTACATTTTCCGCTAAACCGCTGGGCCATCGGGGCTGCCCTCCTTTCCCCATTTTAAATTGGATTGTTTGGGTTTGGGGATAGGAACTCCTTATTGGATGTATCATTTGCATATATCTTCTCCCATTCAGTAGATTGACTTTTTGTTTTATTGCCTTTTTCTTGATGATTTCCTTTGCTGTGCAGAAAGCTTTCTATTTTGGTGTAGTCCAGTAGTTTATTTTTGCTTTTGTTTCCCTTGTCTTAGGAAACATGTAGGAAAAAAATGTTGCTATAGCCAATGTCAGAGAAATTACTGTCTGTACTCTCTTGTAGGATTTTTATGGTTTCATGTGTCCCATGTAGGTCTTTAATTCATTTTGAGGTTTTGTGTGTGTGTGTGTATGGTGTAAGAAAAATGGTTCAGTTCCTTTTTTTTTTTTTGTACCTATATAGTTTTCCCAGCACCATTTATTGAAGAGACTGTCTTCTCCTCATTATATATATACTTGCTTCCTTTGTCATCGATTGACTATATAATCATGGGTTTATTTCTGGGGCTCCATTGATCTATGTGTCTATATATATTTTTTGCCAGTACCATACTGTTTTAATTACTGCAGCTTTGTAGTATATTTTGAAATCTGGTATTATAAGATGTTTGTTCTTGGGGTCCCTGGGTGGCTCAGCGGTTTGGCACCTGCCTTTAGCCCGGGGTGTGATCCTGGAGACCCGGGATCGAGTCCCACGTCGGGCTCCCTGCATGGAGCCTGCTTCTCACTCTGCCTGTGTATCTGCCTCTCTCTCTCTCTCTCTCTCTCTCTCTCATAAATAAATAAATAAATAAATAAATAAATAAATAAATAAATAAATAATTTTTTAAAAAAGATATTCTTCTTTATCAGGATTGCTTTGGCTTAAACCAATGTTTCTAAATTTTCAAAAAATATTTTTTTCTTAAATATAGGCTTATGGCTAAAAATCATAAGGTGTCTGTTTAATATGTTTAAGAAGCCTAGTGCATTTGGAATATAATTGTTGGGGATCCCTAGGTGGCAGAGCGGTTTGGCGCCTGCCTTTGGCCCAGGACGCGATCCTGGAGACCCGGTATCAAGTCCCACATCGGGCTCCCGGTGCATGGAGCCTGCTTCTTCCTCTGCCTGTGTCTCTGCCTCTCTCTCTCTCTCTCTGTGACTATCATAAATAAATAAAAGTTTAAAAAAAAAAAAAGAAATCTTAAAAAAAAAAGAAAAAGGAATATAATTGTTAAATTAGTTCCTTTTTGTAAATAAGATTTTATTTTTAAGAAATATCCACACCCAGCATGTGGCTCAAACTCATAACCCCAAGATCAAGAGCCACATGCTCCAGTGACTGAGCCAGCCAGGTACCCCTAAATTAGACAGTTCTTTGCTTAGATGATAATATGTGATTTTCATGTGTTCAAATATATAAGAAAAGTTTTAAAGCCTGTGGAAGCACCGGCTAGCTCATTTGGTAGAGCATGAGACTCTTAAAGCCTATAGAAACTATAGTTTTTCCTTTATATCTATACAAATATTAGCTAAACTGCTTCAACAGGCCATATTCTAGTGAAAGATTTTTAAGGCAGATTGCCAAAAACAGAAGGAGAAAAAAAAGGAGTTGGCCTGTAAGTATAATTGGATAGGATTTAAAGGGTAGACTAAGGGTACACAAGAATGCAATCAAGGTGAGAAGGACAGTTAATGAAGAAGAGCAATTCTTTTGGAATGGTACCCTGATTTTATAGGGGAGTCACCCATTCTGTTACTGGAGCAATTCTAGTTAGTTCTTCTTTCTGCCAAGGATATTAGGAGAAGGTATGTAAGAAGGAAAGTAGAGCATGTACTTAGCTACAGTCAGAGGACCAAACCAGGTGATGTCTAGGGTCCCTTCTTACTGTGAATGGAAAGATTGCAATAGAGATCTCCACATTGGAAAGTGCTCTGCAGTACAACCTTTACTTTCGAGGTAATTTTATGGACCTACAGTACATTTTTTTTAATTAATTTTTATTGGTGTTCAATTTACCAACATACAGAAAAACACCCAGTGCTCATCCCGTCAAGTGTCCACCTCAGTGCCCGTCACCCATTCCCCTCCAACACCCGCCCTCCTCCCCTTCCACCACCCCTAGTTCGTTTCCCCAAGTTAGGAGTCTTTATGTTCTGTCTCCCTTCCTGATATTTCCCAACATTTCTTTTCCCTTCCTTTATATTCCCTTTCACTATTATTCATATTCCCCAAATGAATGAGAACATACACTGTTTGTCCTTCTCCGATTGACTTATTTCACTCAGCATAATACCCTCCAGTTCCATCCACGTTGAAGCAAATGGTGGGTATTTGTCATTTCTAATTGCTGAGTAATATTCCATTGTATACATAAACCACATCTTCTTTATCCATTCATCTTTCGATGGACACCGAGGCTCCTTCCACAGTTTGGCTATTGTGGCCATTGCTGATAGAAACATCGGGGTGCAGGTGTCCCGGCGTTTCATTGCATCTGAATCTTTGGGGTAAATCCCCAACAGTGCAATTGCTGGGTCGTAGGGCAGGTCTATTTTTAACTCTTTGAGGAACCTCCACACAGTTTTCCAGAGTGGCTGCACCAGTTCACATTCCCACCAACAGTGTAAGAGGGTTCCCTTTTCTCCGCATCCTCTCCAACGTTTGTTGTTTCCTGCCTTGTTAATTTTCCCCATTCTCACTGGTGTGAGGTGGTATCTCATTGTGGTTTTGATTTGTATTTCCCTGATGGCAAGTGATGCAGAGCATTTTCTCATGTGCATGTTGGCCATGTCCATGTCTTCCTCTGTGAGATTTCTCTTCATGTCTTTTGCCCATTTCATGATTGGATTGTTTGTTTCTTTGGTGTTGAGTTTAATAAGTTCTTTATAGATTTTGGAAACTAGCCCTTTATCTGATATGTCATTTGCAAATATCTTCTCCCATTCTGTAGGTTGTCTTTTAGTTTTGTTGACTGTATCCTTTGCTGTGCAAAAGCTTCTTATCTTGATGAAGTCCCAATAGTTCATTTTTGCTTTTGTTTCTTTTGCCTTTGTGGATGTATCTTGCAAGAAGTTACTCCTACAGTACATTTTAAAATTTACTTTTAAAAACTTATATTCAGATAGCACTAAGATAACTTTTACAGAGACTTAAAAACTCTTTCAATCAAAATGTAGCTCTTTTTTACCTATATGTATGTAGTGATATTAAATGATCTTCAGGTTGGTTTGTTTGGGGTTTTTTAGATTTTTTTTTTAAACAAGAGACCCTGTGTGGAGTAGGAGGGGCAGAGAGAATAGGAGACAGACTCCCTGCTAAGCAGGGAGCCTGACCTGGGGCAAGTTGGATTTTTAAGAATAATAGCAAGTGTAGAACAGTGTTTAGAGTGTCTGTAGTATAGGTAAAAATATGTGTGTGTATATAATTGTGTTTGATTACGTATGTACAAAATATCATGAAAAGATTACACTAAAAAAATGTCAATGGTGGTTGTCTCCATTGGAAGGAAATTGAGTGGTTGTGACTATGAAAAGTAAACCAGTACTTTTCTGCTATCAGGAGTTAGTAATTTCAGTAGATGTTTCTGGATCACAGCTTCTTCACATTTTAAGCATCAACTTAAAATAATCAAGAGATGTCATAAACAATTCAGTTTCATCCTCTCATAAGCTCTGTATCTTGAAAGTCACATTTGTTTTCGATGATAAAGAAAAAGGCAGCTTCTCTCCTCCCCGATCTGTATCCCTGGAAAATGGTCACAGTATGGTTCTATATCTATTTGTTATTATTGGAGTACCTTTTTATCAGCTATATCTAGGACTCCCAGCATACTTTCCTAAATTAATTAAACAGAAGAGATTCAGAGCTATCCTTTTCCTTTTAAGAATGGTTGCAGAACCTTTTCTTTTTTTCTTTCTTCTGTTCGCCAAACAAAAGCTAATTCCCAGGGTAGCTGTGGGAGGCCCACTACCTTATCAACTAAGAGTTGAATCTCTTATGGTAGAGATAGAAAATCATTTGTGCCCAATGTAACTGGGAGAATGCCTTTGAAATTCTAGGGTAATTTTTTCACTGGTAGACCCATTCAATTGTTGATTTCTAAGAGTCTCTCAAAAGGTACATTTTACAAGTTGTATTTGTTGTAAACAACTTCCACTAAGCATTATTTAGAAACATTCAGTATAGTTTACTATAAATTACCTTCCAGACATAGTTTGAGAATACCTTCCAGATTAGTTCAGAATTTAGCAGGTAAAGGATATGCCTTTATGCTGTCCTATATCTTCAAATATTTGAGTACATGTTGTGAACGCTGTCTCTTGTTTTTGGTTTGTTCTATTGTCACAAAACAGAAAGAAGAAGGAAAGCTTCAAGGACAGCTTAACAAGTCTGATTCTAACCAGTATATTAGGGAACTGAAAGATCAGATAGCAGAGCTGAATCATGAGGTAAGTGATAAATTTTGATCTTCACATATTTCTTTCTTCCTTCCTCTGTATTGTAACAACACTGTATTACTGGCTGTGGCTGACTCTTTCATGATAAATATTTTCTGTGAATCCTTGATTATGATTAAATAATATTTTAGAAAATTGTCTTTTTAATAAGAATTATTCTTTTACAATATTGAGAATAATTTTCCTTAAGCCTTTTTATCATGATCTAAAATGATTAATATTGGCATGGCAATTTTTTTAAATTGTGATCTGTAAACCTTTGATAGTTTGTCTAGGTGTCATAAGTTACTTTTGTTAAAGTTTTCTTTATACCTTTCTTTATACCTAGATTTGTGTTATTTACCGTTGTGGATAGAGGGAAGTCTTTTTACTCTTGTCTTCTTATTCCCTTCATGGTGGTATTACTGAGATTGCAAAAAAGGATACTTGCCTAATATCAGTTAACAGATTTCTTAGTATCTAAGTACTTTTTAAACTGGCACTACCTTGAATCTATGAGATTTGACTCATGAAATTTTCAAATAGTATTATTAAGTATTCTCCTAAGTAATTTAAATTCATGTGTTTTGATTAGATACTTTTTGTTAATGGGGCTCTAGGTCAATTTCCTCATCCCTTATTATTTTTTAATGGTAAGTACTTATCTAAACATGAATACAAAAGCATATTTCTTATCTTAAATTATTTGTACAATAAGGTTTATTCACAATGATAAGATTTGAGCAGGTAACATAACTTCATTTGTTGAGAAAGAAACTCATTTTGACCACTAAATTAATTGAAACCTCAAAGGAAAAGTTTGGACATTACTCTTTCCTGATATTACACCCTTCAGTTAAAGTCTGAGTGTTTTGGGTAATAACTTCTGGAGGTAGTCAATCTAAGTAAATTCTGAATGAAGAAACAAAACAGTAACAAAAATGATAAATCTTAAATGTGGTTTAATTTAACTTGTCCTAAATTTTGGGAGTCATTCCTGTGATTTTCAACCAATAATAACATTTAAGGAATTCAGGATTATATTTAATTTTTACTTATTTGTGTGCAGTTTTTATAATCTATTCTGATCTAATAGCCATGTTTCAAAGAACAAGTTGCAAATAAGATGTAGAAATTTTTCTTGTTTTGAGAACCCTAGGAATTATTCTTTGTGTTCAAAAGCTTTTCTCAAAGGAAATTTTGACTAAAGCAGTCTCTCCCTTTAGAATTTTTTATAATTTTGATTTAGAGTGATTAGAAAGCTTTAACGATGCTGAATTAAGAAAATTGTACAGGATTGACTTTATTTCCAAGACTTGTCTAAAAATCAGCCAACAAATACTAACTTTGCCTATCATGTAACTTCACTAAAAAAAATTATAATCTCCTCTTCAGGACTGGCAGAAGATGGTTCATGAGAGGTCTCACTTCAATGTCATTTTTTTAATGTATGGCCTGCAAGGTAGTCTTTTGTTTTGAACAAACATGGAAAGGAAATTAATTAATAGAGTAGAATTTTCTACTGTTAAAGAGCTGGATTGTGTAAATTAAAAACTAGAACAGTTTGTGATGAGATGCTAATTGTGCTATTCAAAGTGCACAGGTCCTGGGCATAAGCAGGCCCCGGTAAGAAAACCTATAGAGGGTGAGTACAGTGCAGCTGGGGACCACACAAGAGTGCAGAGGTGAGAGTGAGCCAGCATGGGTGTAGGATTTAGAGGCTAGACTCGATTAAGAATTAATGAAATTAAGTTGTGGTAAATAAGGGTAGATTGCATAGAACCAGCTTATGGTGAATCTTCAAAGCCAGGAGAGATTAAATTTGCTAAATAAGATGAAACCATTATCGGTCTTCAGTTAGAGGTTCCTTTTCATTGTTTTCTGAACAGATTTTAATACATTCACCTGTTTCAAAATTTTCCAACTAAAGAAAGGATAAATGAAAACAAGTGAAATTTCAAACCAATATAATAGGTTATAAGTACACCTACTATACACATTTCCTTTGGCTGGGCCAGTTTCTTAAGAGGGTTAAAAAGGTATCACTTTTTTGTTCTAGTGATTTTCATTCTTGTGCTACAGCACTTCACAATGGGGGGAAAACCATAACCGAAGTCAGTCTGATCTCTACAACTTAACTTTTGCCTTGTGTGCTATAATTTGCCAGAATCTTTACCTTTTTTTTTTTTTTTTTAAGATTTTATTTATTTATTCATGAGAGACAGAGAGAGGCAGAGACACAGGCAGAGGGAGAAGCAGGCTCCATGTAGGGAGCCTGACACAGAACTCGATCCTGGGTCTCCAGGATCACACCGTGGGCTGAAGGCGGCGCTAAACCGCTGAGCCACCCAGACTGCCGGAATCTTTACCTTTCAACATAAAAATTAACTTTAAAATATTCATGTTATATTTGAACATGTGACTGTTAACAGTTACTTTGTTAGCTGATTTTTATACTTCTCAAAATGTTGAAGGAAGTGTTCAGAGAAACTTTGCAGATCTATAAAATAACAGTAGTAGTTACTGTTTATTGAGTACCCCTCTATTGGTCAAGTATTGTATCAGACACTTTATATTTGTTGTTACTAACCCTCATAATAATCCCACATGATGGCAGTATTCTCAGTTGAATAAAAAGACTCACAATAATTAAGTAACTTGCTGGGGTTATACAAGTAGTAAATGGTTGAACCAGGATTGAATCAAGTTTGGTTTATTTTTTTCTGTGCTGTTACAGACATGATATTAGAAAACATGTCATCAATATTTAAAAATCTAGAGTGGAAACTAATGACAGTATTTTAACTGTGTTGTTCCTCCCAGAAACATTACTTTGTATACATTCAGTGAGTGAATTCTGCAGTTGACCTAGCCACAGGAGTCTCTCTCTCCCTGTTAGCATTGCATATGGAGATTTATCTTCACTTCCTGCAGTTTACTGTGATCCGTCCGAGTGCCTTCTCTGACTCCCAACTCCTGCAGTTCCTATCATCATCACCTAACTAATTATGCTCTCAATCTTACCTACTTCACATAAAAATATTTTAATTTGGAGCCTCTTAAACCCTGCCAGGACCCTCATAGAAGCCACTGTGGAAACCCTTGCTGCCCCAGATCTGACAAGAACCTAGGTTAAATCCTCCCCTATCTTTACATCCTATCCTCATGGCATACAAAAAAAAAGAACATGCATCCTAGTTCAAGTACTTTTCTTATTCCATCTTCCCCACCTCTTACAACTCCTGTCCATCTATCATGACAGCCCCTACTAGGCACTTTAGTTTAGAACTGAAGTTAAAGATTGAAATATGGGATCCCTGGGTGGCGCAGCGGTTTGGCGCCTGCCTTTGGCCCAGGGCGCGATCCTGGAGACCCGGGATCGAATCCCACATCAGGCTTCCGGTGCATGGAGCCTGCTTCTCCCTCCGCCTGTGTCTCTGCCTCTCTCTCTCTCTCTCTGTGACTATCATAAATAAATAAAAAATTAAAAAAAAAAATAAAGATTGAAATATAACTCATATCCCTCAACGGGTTCACAGCCTAACAACAGAGATAGGTATACAAATAGATTGTAATATATAATGAAAAATATAGCATTATAGTAGTTAGCATTCATTTAATAGTTGCTCTGTGCCAGACACTGTCCTAAATGTTATACTTACATTGTTTCTTTTAATCTTCATGACATTCCTATGAAGTAGGTAGCATCGTTATTATTCATGTTTTACATTTAATAAAACTGAGGTTCTGGGGTACTAAATAACTCCCCATGGTCATATGCTAGTTAGTGATAGAGGTAATTCAGGTTATATGACTCCAAGCCCATTCATGTACTTAACGCCATATATTATAGCATTTTTTGAAACACATGGAATAAAATGGTAACAGCACTTGGGTTGGGCTTTGAAAATTGAGAAAAAATTTGTCACGAAGATTGGGCATCACAAGCATATAAGTCAGTACAAAAAACAAAATTGTAAGTTCTAGGAATGAATAAGCCATGTACTTTTGCAACGTAGGTCTGTCTACTTACAGCTACTGACCACTAAAGACAAAGAATATTTTCTAAATGCCAGGAAATGGAGCTAGAAGAAGGTAGAAAGTTACTCCCACTTAGAAGCCAAAAGAAATACACTCAGGACTTATGTAGGTATAATCCTGTGGTTTAGCCAAATTACCAGCTGACTAGTCTTTTCTGGGTCCTTTGAAGCCTTGCTGCTATTTACAGTATTATTTTATAGGAAAATGCATACTACATAGCTGATTAAAACGTTTTTTGGATGTAGATTATGTTTTCACTTGCTCTTGATGGTGATATGTTCTGGTGGATGTTGCAGGAATACGTTTATTTATTCCAGTCCAAAGATAGTTTATTTATGCTAAAAATTAAATATTTTTTATTAAACAGCTTTGCTGAATTTTTATAATGTCATAATAGTTCTAATATGCTTTAGGTCCTTAAAATCTCACAAAAGTAATTCTAGTTATATTTGTTTAGTAAGTTTTCAATATGGAGCAAGTTTTCCCTTTTTTCATTAAGCTTTTTTCTAGTGGTAGTTGTTACACTGGGTGTAGGTATTTTGGGTGATTATTTTAATTTTCACAATTATCCTGTGAAAATTATTGTATAGCCTCAGAGAGGCTAAATAACATGTCTTCAGTCATATAATCAGTAAGTAGCAGAAACTTAAATCAAGTAGGATTTTCAGTTGACTGTAATGCATTAAATTTAAAATGAAGTAAAACCAAAACAAACTATATATTTTTAAAAAGAAAGAGAAAAAACCTCTAGAGCATTTTTGTTCATTAATACATACCTTGCCTTGTTCTAGACATAATGAAGCAAGTTTGTAAAAGATGCAGAATAGCAAACTCTATTTTTGTGAGACAAAAGGAAAGAAAACTGTAGGAATATAATATGGAGCCATGAACAAGACCCTTACAAAAATGCATACCACAGGAGTATCTAGATATTTCTTAAAAGTGGGCCTCAAACTTGGCTCTAGGGTTTCCAGCAATCAACACAAAAAAAGGGGAAACCTGGTCACTTTTAACATTTCAGAGTGAATGTGTAATGAAAACAGACCAGTTGGTTAAGAGAGCTGCAACTGTTCCTGATGGTAAATCCAAACAGCAGTTTCTTCATTGCTTATTCATGAACAAAACCTTCTAGTATGACCAACTATTATAGACCAGCTATTACCCTTAACATTCTATAATAAAATGGGTTCACAATCATAAAAATTGAACAGTTTAAAGCCTTGAAAGATTTTTGATAGAATTATAACATGGAGGAAAGTGCCCAGGTGATAGGTTTACAGCTCAATAAATTATCACAAAGTGATCACACCCATGTAACTACCACCCATGTCCAAGAAATAAACTCAAAGTCCCATTCATACACTCTTGAAACCACTATTCACACCCTCTTCTTCAAAGATAACCATGATCTCAATGTTAATACAATAGCTTAAGTTTTTGAATTTTATATAAATGGCTGCTTATAATATATATTCTTTTGTGTCTTCTTTTGCTTAAAATTGTGAAATTTAACTATGTTATTTTAAAATGTAGCTGCAGATTATTCATTCTCATCACTGTGTAATTTTCCTTTGTATAAGTATACTACAATTTATTTATCTTTTTGTTGGTGAACATTTGAATTATTTCGAGTTTGGTCTGTTAAGAACACTACTGCAAATGGTTATGCCGTTTTACACTCCATGAGTCATGAAGACAGTTCTTATTGTTCTACATCCTCATCAACATGTAGAATTGATTGTCTTTATCTAATTTCTATCATTCTCTGGCTTTGAAGAGGTTTCTCATTATGGTTTTAATGTGTACTTGAGTAACTTTTTTCCCCTGGCACCTAGAACAATGTTGCCATGTAGTAGATATTCGATGAAAAAAAATTTAATGAATAAATGATTTCAAAAAGCTTTGCTGACAAGGTAACATAAAAGCTTTAATAGGAATGCTAAGAAGCTTCCTAATGTGCAAAAATCAGTGGAAAGAACATTCCAGGGATGCCTGGGTGGCTCAGTGGTTGAGCCATATGCCTTTGGCTCAGGCTGTGATACGGAGGTCCAGGATGAGTCCCACATCAGACTCCCTGCATGGAGCTTGCTTCTCTCTCTGCCTATGTCTCTGCCCATCCCTCTCTTTCTGTGTGTGTCTCTCTCATGAATTAATAAATAAAATCTTGAGAGAGAGAGAGAGAGAGAGAGAGAGAGAGAGAGAGAGAGAGAGAAAGAAAGAAAGAAAGAAAGAAAGAAAGAAAGAAAGAAAAGAGAAAAGAAAAGAAAAGAAAAGAAAAGAAAAGAAAAGAAAAGAACGAACATTCCAGGCAGAAGAAACAACTAGCACAAAGAAGTTAGGAGAAAACATAATGGACTTTGTGAGAAATCATACTAATGTGACTAGAGTATAGAGAAGGGTGGGGAAAAAATAATGTGAGATAAGGTTAAAGAGATAGATGAGGTCAAATCCTATATAATACTTTATAAGCCAGAATAAATAGATTGTGTTTTATTCTTGGTTCATTGGAAAGCCTTTGGATGGTTTTAAGCAAAGAGTGATGTGATCTGATTTGCCCTACCTTCTATATGGTGAATTGATTGTAGGAGAGCAAGAATAGAAATGGGGAAATGAAGGCAATTAAAATAGTCTAGGTAAGAGCAAAGGTGACTTAGAAGGATGAAAAAAGTGAAAATGTTGGCCACACGAATATATTAAAGATACGTTTTAGAGATTGAGAACTTGCTGATGGATTATATGAGGGACATAAGATAAAATAGTGACTCCAGAGATTTTTGGCTTGACATCGGAGTGATCGGTTGGTGCCATTTACTGAGGTTGGGAAGGAGTAGAATATCAAGAGCTCTGTTTTGTTTATATTAAGATTGAGATTCCTATTAAACATTAAAATGAAAATATAAGGTGTATGAGGTTCTAAAAAAGATGTTGGGGCTAAAATAGGTATAGTAGTTATTGGCATATAAATGTTATTCATAGATAAAGGGATGAGGTTCTAGGAGCAAGTGTATGGCACTCTCGACCTATAAGATCAAGAGCCAATAAAGGAGATCAAAACTACTCGTGGAGGGAAACTGGCAGCTCTGGATAAGGAGCCCCAGAAAGGAGACTATCAAGAAGGGAGCATTTCAACATAGTTATTTTAATTTGATTCTAAACCTCCCTGGTCTTCTTCAAGGAAGAATGTATTAAGAAAGTTATCTTCAGCACTTTTTTTTTTTTTTTACCATTTATCAGAGAATGATAGATAATTTATAAAAGAACTTGACAGGAGGAATTGTCTTTCATTGAACAAGCACTGAGACCCCCTTCCTGAAAAACTAACAGAAATGTCAGCTATTTCAGGACAAAGCTGGCCAAAACCCAAAACAATATAAAACACTATTATAGGATGCTATAAATAATATACAACCCAGGTAGGTAAAGCCAACTTTCATTTTAAGGAGAGCCTTTGTGCTGGTTCCCAGTGCCCAAGGGTCTTCTGTCATCCTGTCTTCTTTCTTGAGGAGACAGTTTTTTAAGTTATCCTGTGTTATAAGAATCTTCTGTTATTTCTACAAGCCAAGTACAAAATTAAAATTTTGAGTAAATAAAACAAAATCTAAAAAAACCCATTTTGAAGTTTGACTTAGAAAATGTTTATACATGAGTATTCTTTTTAAAATTCTGATAACTGTTTATGTATGCTTGAGCTATAGATTTAGTTAAATATCTACCAAAAAGTCATTTTGAATATCCTAACCATTATTAATATGTTTAATATGTATACTCATTTGTTATTAAACTAGAATTTTTGAAATGAGGAACTTTCGGAATCAAATGACAGACTGCCCTTTATAAAACTGAATCTTTTCTTTGCTCTGTGTTCTCCAGTTTAAACATAGTTAATAAAATCAGTTGAATTTGAATTTTTTTTTTAAGATTTTTTTTTATGTATTAGAGACATGGGGTGGGGGGGCAGAGACACAGGCAGAGGGAGAAGCGGGCTTCGTACCAGGAGCCTGACGTGGGACTTGATCCTGGGTCCCCAGGATCACGCCCTGGGCCGAAGGCGGCACTAAACTGCTAAGCCACTGGGACTGTCCGAACTTGAATTTTTTAAAAGAAGCTTAAAGACTCATTTAACATTGATCTTCATCTAGGCATCAAAACTAGAATATTAAAAGTAGAAAAGAGCTTAGTGATTTGGCTCTAGTTATTGGCAGCTATTCTTTTCTCTTTATTTCAAACAATAAATAATATTTTTTGGTTTTTTAACTGTATGCTTATTCTATATTGATTGTCTGTACTAGTCTTTATTTCCTTGAAAATCTTGTAAAACCCCAAGTATTATATTACCTAGTTTACAGAAGATAACCTAAAATAGAATTGACACTTTTACAAACTGCATTCATAATAGGGTATTAGTGGGTGGAGGCAGAAATAAAAAACAAAAGTAGTGTTTTCTTTTGTATTGGTGTCTGCTGATAATTGAATCTTAACTTTAGAATTATTATTATTACTTTTAAGATTTTATTTATTTATTCATGAGAGACACAGAGAGAGAGAGAGAGAGAGAGGCAGAGACACAGGCAGAGGGAGAAGCAGGCTCGAT
The DNA here is from genome assembly GCF_048418805.1 of Vulpes vulpes. Classification (NCBI taxonomy): domain Eukaryota; kingdom Metazoa; phylum Chordata; class Mammalia; order Carnivora; family Canidae; genus Vulpes; species Vulpes vulpes. The sequence goes on from NC_132782.1 coordinate 131,312,782, forward strand.
GCAGGGAGCCCAAAGTGGGACTCGATCCTGGATCTCCAGGATCACACCCTGGGCCGAAGGCAGCACTAAACTGCTGAGCCAGGCTGCCCTAGAATTATTTTTTTTTTATTTCAATACAAGGAGTTATAAGTATTCGTGCCTGTTGTTACAATAAAAAGTACCCAGTTTCCCAGTGTTGCAACTTCTTAATAAAAGAACAAATTCCTTTAAATTTGCTTTTTCTCTAGTTAAAGCAGTGTAAAGTATCATGCAGAAGTTCACACAAGTCTCACTATAGGAAAATTTTCTCTGCTGCCAAAAAGTCTCATATAGATAATGAAAGATCATATTTGTACTTCTATGAAAATTGCTTTAAGGCTCTTTGAATTAAACATTTAGCACTGTTTTTAAATCTTACAGCCTCCATTTATAGAATAAAAATTCATTCTTAATGACCTTTAGTGTTATTATTCGTATTCCTCTTATATCTTACTTTTAATCTTGGATAATTGGTTTATCTTATTTGAAGTCATAAGATAAAAAAATACTGAGTAGTGTACAGTATTTTATGCCTGCAGTAATATCACTATGTAGAAGACTTAAAGCTGAGATTTCAGATTCATATTTTTTTTAAGCCGACATGTTCCCAAAGTTTATCTAGTTTTTCACTTGATAAATGAGGAAGCTGAGGGCATAAGAGTTAAGGGACTTACCCAAAGTTACACAGCTAGTTGGTGGCAAAGACGGAACTACTGCCCAGGCATTCTGACTTCTGGTCTACTACATCCCACTGCCCTACCACAATCCTGCCGACCCATGTAATTGTCACATGTTAGTTAGATGTAGAAGGAGTCCCATAAGTGTTTAATTAAATTAAAATAAATTACATCTCTCAGATGGAAACCTAATGTCTAGTTAATAGAACTCTACTATCACCTAGTATTCTTTATTCTTCCAGCATCAGATTCTGGATTTCTCTTCCATCTGAAACTGGGGAATTGGTATGACTTGACCCTTCAGATTTTGTTTCAGTTTCCAGTAGATGCTACTAAAATCTTAACTTTTATATGTTAGATGATTTTTCTGAAAAACAGAGGCAACTTGGATTTTCTAGCCAAATTTGACATTCCCAGAAACATAGAACTAGATAAAAATAGCTAACCCAATTTCATATATACCTATTATTTAAGAAATACAAGCTTACTCAAGGACATAAATTAGCTCAGCTCTTCAATACATTCTGTTGCAAGAGTTTGTTATTTAACTTGTGACCAAACTTCCAACAATTGTTTCTAGATTAATTTTTTTAAATCTCCAAGGCTATATATCTTCCCATTCATTCTTTGTCTCCAAAAAGAATATATAACACAGAGGAAAACTATAATAATCCCACACAGGAAATCTGACTTTTTATTCAAGACTTTTAACCACTTTCCAGTTTTATGCTATATTCATAAAAGGGGGCAGTGTTCAAACCAATTATATGCCTCTATGTATTCTATTCCTACTATAGGTTAAAAAAAAAAAGATGTTTAAATTTGCTAATGAAAATGTGTGTTCTTTTTTTTTTTAAGATTTTATTTATTTATTCATGAGAGACACACACACACACAGAGAGAGAGAGAGAGAGAGAGAGGCAGAGACACAGGCAGAGGGAGAAGCAGGCTCCATCCAGGGAGCCCGATGTGGGACTTGATCCAGGTCCCCCTGGGCCAAAGGCAGGCGCTAAACCGCTGAGCCCCCCAGGGATCCCCGAAAATATGTGTTCTTAAATAGATTTCATTCAGTAAGGATAGGAGCATTCCCATGAAAACATCATCTAATAGCATATTCTTAAATCTTAGACATGGGAAAAATAAGATATAAATCCAAACTATTTCAAGGGCACCTGGGTGGCTCAGTCAGTTAAGCCTCCAGCTCTTGATTTCAGCTCGGGTCATGAGATCTAGCCCCATTGGGCTCCACATTGGGTGTGGATCCTACTTAAGATTTTCTCTCTCCTCTGCAATGAATTACATGGTTAACAGTTGACTTACACCACACACAAATAAACCATATAATTTCTTTTAAACTATTTCACTAATGTATAAAGATTTTAACGTGATTACAGTATTAGATGTATTGTTAACATTTAAGTGAAACTAATAGGATATCTTTGAAGATTTTTTTTTAAGATTTATTTATTCATGAGAGACAGAGAGAGGCAGAGACAGAGGAAGAGGGAGAAGCAGGCTCCCTGCAGGGAGCCCAATGCGGGACTCGATCTCAGTACCCCGGGATGACAACCAGAGCCAAAAGCAGATGCTTAACCACTGATCTACCCAGGCACCTCATGCTTAACGATTTCATTCAGCCTGATTTGGGTAACCAAATGAGCTACAGTTTTAAAGTCTAGTGAACTTACTCATATACTCAGGTTTCAAGACTTGAGATTCATTTTTAAAATTTTTCCTTTAGTTATACTGTATGTTGGCAAATCAAACTCCAAAAAAATAGAAAAAAAAATAAAAATTTTCATTTATTCAAAAGCTAATTATCCTGAGGCTTCTGGGGTAGCTCTGTCAGTTAAGCATCTGACTCTTCTTTTTTTTTTCTTTTAAGCATCTGACTCTTGATCTGAGCTTAGGTCTTGATTTCCGGCTCGTGAGTTCAGGCCCTTTGTTGGGCTCCACACCGGGCAGGGAGACTACTTTAAAAAAACAAAACTAATTATCCCTACTCTTCATCTAACTCTTACTTTCTCCTTTCATTATCATACCGATATTTCTAAACACATCCATAAAAGCGAGAAAAGGGGGAAATTTATAGGTACATGTGCAATTTATCAAGTTCTTAATGACAGTTCTGGATTTTTTGTTTTTAAATTGATTAAGTTTAGTTTTGTTGCTGAATTTTGTGTCTTTGTTCTCCAAAAAGAATTTACTACACGTGGTTGAGAAAAGTATCATTTGTGGAACAGTGGACATAGAGTCAGGAGACCTGGATTGTAGGCGTAGTTCTACCACTGGTTAACTGTGTAACCTTAGGATGCCAATTTACTTCATAAATTCAGTCGGTCAGTGAGTATTCAGTCTCTCTATCTGTGTCTCTCATGAATAAATAAATAAAATAAAAAAGGAAACACACACACAATATGGTGATCTGATTTTTTAATATATATTTTAATACATACATATATATTTAAAGCATGCCTCAGGCCTTGCTTCATTTACTGCATCCTAAAGCAGTCATGCTAAATAAGCTAAAGTGCTTTCCATCCCAGTCCTGTGCTTGGTATATAAAAGTCATTGTCCGAATTGTGAAGGAATTCGGACTGGTAGGGAGAACAGTATGTATGGGCAATGCTGTGCTAGAACCATGTGGCAACATGGCCTAGAAATGTATCCAAAAATCTCTGGGTGTGGGGCTACCTACACTGTGTTGGAGGAGGAGGAGAAAATAGCCAAGAAAAAGAGAGTAGAAGAGTATTTAGGCAGAGAGGCCATCATATGCAAAGGTTTGGAGGCAAATAAAGAGCTCAGAAAGGAGACAGAAGGAACAGCTATAAAAGTAGCAAGGAGGGACACCTGGGTGGCTCAGCAGTTGAGCGTCTGCCTTCAGCCCAGGGCATAATCCTGGAATTCCAGGATCAAGTCCCATATCAGGCTCCCTGAATGGAACCTACTTCTCCCTCTGCCTGTGTCTCTGCCTCTCTCTCTCTCTGTCTGTCTTTCATGAATAAATAAAATCTTTATTTAAAAAAAAAGTAGCAGGGAAATAAGTAGAGAGGAGCATTTCTGAAGCTGGAGACTTAGCCTGATCAGTTTGTTTTTAGTGTGTGGTCCTGAAAATAGCATTTAGAGAGATTGATATGAGGGCTGAGAGTAAAGCTTTCTTAATCAGACAAGAGGGAAATTCATAAATTAGAATGTTCTTCCTTGATTATGTTTTGAATTATATTCTCTTTAAGCCCTTGGTCCACACAGTACATTTGAGAGCCAGTTTGAATCTTTTCAGTTTAATTTCGATGTTCTCTTCCTATTATCCAAGCTACCCAATACTTCACACTTGTTTTTTATTGCTGGATATTCTTAAATCTAAAAGTCTAGTTTCTTTAGCTATGCCAAGATTTTGAAATATAACCAGTCTTTTTTAAAACCTTATTTTCTTTTGCATCAAGTATTTCAGTTTTAAAATGCTAGTTTTCAAAAGAAACAGTAACATAGTATTGACAGTTTTTCAAACTAGGCACATTTGTAAATGTGGTGTTCTGCAAACTTACTAAATGTCAACTAAAGGAGAATTGATAAAAGATGAGCTAGCTCCCTCAGATTTAGAAAAACTAAAAATTTAAATGTGGTTGGAAGTCTTTAGTGCAGTAAATCATGTGCTTTCCATGGACCCTATCTCACAGATGCAGTTGGACTTGAGATAATCAGATTTTCACTCCCCCACGAACTGGACAGCTAAAAATGTCATACCAATAATATGTGTCAAAGACTTAGCACTATTTTGCTGCCTGTCTGATTTAAGTTGTTGTGGTCAGTCTGAGGAACCTGTGATATGATAAGATAGCATTCATGAGGTCATGTGGTTTGCAAGTGCCCAATCTTAACTTAGCAGCTTATGAGCACCTCAGAATGAGGAAGAGAGGGCTACTAACCTTTTCTGTGTGAAAATTCATTTTGTGTCCAGTGACAAAATACTGTAGGTCTGTAGCTATATGTGTATATTATGTGTTTTTAAAATAATTTTTCCATTAGGAGTTAATTTTAGTTTCTGGAAAAAAGCAAAAGCTACAAATGCATTCATCTCCTTTTACTTAATACTTCTGTCTAAAGTATTAAACTTTTTACTGCATATATTTTCTGCCTATTAAGATAAAGCTGTAGAAAATAGCCAGCACTTCTTTCTGTTGAGGAAAAAATTGGACGTTGAAGACTAAAACTGTTGATGAATTTTTTAATCAATTAAATTTTCTATATTTCCTAAAGAGAAAATTACTCATTTTCAGTGTGGCAGTATCTCCATTGGAAACATACACACAGGGGATCCCCCGGGTGGCTCAGTGGTTTGGCACCTGCCTTTGACCCGGGCCTGATTCTGGAGACCTGGAGACCTGGGATCGAGTCCCACATCAGGCTCCTTGCATGGAGCCTGCTTCTCCTCTGTCTGTGTCTCTGCCTCTCTCTCTATCTGTGTCTCTCATGAATAAATAAATAAAATAAAATTTTAAAAAAAGGAAACACACACACAATATGGTGATCTGATTTTTTAATATATATTTTAATACATACATATATATTTAAAACAGGTTTATTTGAGGTATAATTCACATAGTACAGTTCACCCATTTTAAGTGTACATTTTAGTCATTTTTAGTATCTTCATAGAGTTGTGCAGTATTACCACAATTTTAGAATGTTTTTATCACTCCAAAAATTAATACCGTTTCCATCAGCAGTCATTCCTCATTTCCCCCAAGCTCCCTTCCCCCAGCTCTAGGAACTACTACTCTTCTTTTTGCCTTTGTAGATTTCCCTATTCTGGTTCATGTAAATGGGATTATACAATGTGTGGTCATCTTTGGGTTTTCATTAGCATAGTGTTTTCAAGGTTCATTCATGTTGTAGCATGTATCAGTACTTCATTCCTTTTTATTGCCTGATAATATTCCATCAAAAGGGTATATACCACATCCTATTTATCCATTTATTGATTGATGAACATTTGGGTTGTTTTCACCTTTTGGTTGTTATAAATAATGCTGATGTGAGTGTACATATTTCATTGTGACCATGTGTTTTCATTTGTGTTGAATATTACTTACTAGTGGAATTGCTGGGTCATGTTGTCACTCAATGTTTAACCATTTGAAGAACTGCAGTTGTTTCCCAAAGCAGCTGTACCATTTCACATTTCCACCAGCTGTGTATGAGGGTTCCAATTTCTCCACATGCTTGCCAGTACTTGATATTATCTCTCTTTTTTGTTATAGTCATCCTAGTAACTATGAATGTCATCTCATTTTGGTTTTGATTTGTGTTTTCCTGGTGGCTGATGATATTGGGCATCTTGTGATAGGCTTATTATATCTTCTTTAGAGAACTATTTAGTCAGATCCTTTGCCCATTTCATAATTGGGTTGTCTTTTTTTAATTGAGTTCTTTATGTATTTTAGATATAAGCCCTTTATCAGATAAATGATTTAAATTTTGGGTAAGTATGGGGATCCCTGGGTGGCTCAGCGGTTTAACACCTGCCTTTGGCCCAGGGCATGATCCTGGAGTCCTGGGATTGAGTTCCACATCGGACTCCCTGCGTGGAGCCTGCTTCTCCCTCTGCCTGTGTCTCTGGCTCTCTCTCTCTCTCTCTCATGAATAAATAAATAAAATCTTAAAAAAAATTTTTTGGGGGGTAAGTAATTAGACTGATAAAACCTATGATTTAGCTTTAGAGATTGTTCAATCTAGATAGAAAAGAAGTACTTCGTTTCGATGAGGGTGTTTTGCTAAACATTTGAATTTTTTCAGTACTTCAGCTAAAGGTTAAATCAAATGAAATGTACTTTGATGTAGCTTTAAAAGTTCAGAGTGAAACAAGTGTGAAGTGATTTATTTCCTGTAATTGGTCATAAATTTACATAGAAGCTCATATATTCCTAACCTCATCACCATTGACATTAGAGTACCTTCTAAATAATGTTAATGGTTTCAATTTTATCAAGATGTGTCAGCTGCCAGGAAGAGTACAATGCAGTTTCATTTTGTTTGCCGTAGTATACTGGGTAAATCTAAGCATACACTAGAGAAAGACTAAGTTCTTTGTAAATGACTTCGTTCTTCTCTCTCTCTCCTTCTCTAGTAACAAATTTCTTCAGGGCCAGACTTTCTTTCCTTTCCACCTTTTTCACTTATTGTCGTGTATACATATTTTTTCTTTGCTTCTAAAAGCATGGGCTTTTAACTATTGCATTTTATACATTTAACACAGAATCTGTATGCTTTTTAAATTTTAAGTGTTTTATCTTGTTTTTTAAAATAATTTACTTAGCTTAAAGCCAAAACCATTTTCAACATTGTTTTGTATTTCAAAAAAATTCTTGCATTTTTCAAGTTAATCTACTTTTAAGGACTGTAGGTCTGAATTTTTACTCTTGTCTATGTAATACACTGATCAAGAAGTCATGACCTCCAATTGATTGCTTTTATTGGTTTCCTGTTCTGATTCACTGGAAATCTTTTGGTTTGTGTGCTTATGGCTAGTTTTAATCTTTGTCATGCGTACAATTCATTTTTGGAAGAAGCTGATAATTGAGAATTAATTTAGCACACCATTTCCCTTTTACATTTTGAAAACTGAGAAAAACTATTAAAAGTATTAAGGATTTCAACAAAATTACTAATTACTCTTTGAAGGAAAAGAACAAAGCCTCTAGAACTTAGAAATTCAAATCTTTGTGATTGTTGAACTTTATGTCCATCTTCTCATATAAAGTATAACATATAGTTATTTAAAATTTTAGAACTTCTACATACAGAAATGTTACATTTAGCTTTAACAGTGATAGTTCGGTGTTTTACAAAGATTGATTATATAAACCCAAATGTACAAATAGGAGCTTTTATAATCTGATATGACTCAGTCTTGGAAACTTACTGCATCTGTTTTGCAGTTCACTTGGTTATCACATGACTCACTTAAATGGTTTAAACCCTGTCTAGTAGTGATCAAAGTTCATTTGGTTAGGGGTTTTTTTGGTGTGTGGATGACTTTTTTCCACTTTGTTGTGGACTGATTGTCTTTCAGAATATTCAGTGCAGCCCTTCTTAATTCTTTTGAATCTCAGAAAGTGGTAGCTTTCTGTACAATTCAGCCTCCAGTCACACACAGGGGAAATTTTTTTTAACTTGAAATAATATGCATGGGAGCACTTTTAACTGTAAAACCTCATATAAATATAAGGGTTTATTATTAATTCTATTACCCCTACACATTAAAATTGAGGAAGAATAACCTGTTGTGTCTCTTTAAAATCAACTCTAAAAATCAGCCCAAAACTTTTCAAGTTACCAATGTTCTGTAATTACTGAAAGAGAGCAAACACAGAGAGAACATGTGTACTCTATTCACCTGGGCATAGCCCAGGTGATCAAATTTCTCAGCACAGATTTCTCTATTATTTATTAGGAAGTTATATTTAAAGCCTACAAGTATCTAAAGCTATGACATTTCTCTGTTTTACAAAAGAAACTTCTATCTTAACATGTAGAGATTTAGTTAATGAAGTAGACTAATAAGAAATTTTTTAAATACTTGTGTATCTTTAATGATTGTGAGTCCTTTGGACCTTCAGAATATTCATTCCTGCTGGTTTGTGTCCCTGCTTTCAATTTTTACTGATAATCTTTATGTGAAATAAATATAATAGTTTTTAATATTCATTTTTAAGTGTTTGAATTTTTACTATCATGCAGTTAGAAACTCTGCTGTTTCCTGTCAAAACCTACGTTCATCAGACTATGAACATGACAGTTTCCTGTTTTCTTATTAGCTATACTGCCTCTTGTGCTAAATTTTTTAGAAGATGGTATAATATCTTAACACTTTCTTTTTCTACTTACTAAATACTCTCTTTGGGTTGTATTGTTGAATGCATGCAGGGAAATCTTAAAATCCAATCTCTTTGAAGCTAGTGAGAGGTTAAGATTTTGTTAGCCTTTAAAGTTGTAATGAATATGTCAGAATATCTGAAGTATTATTTAAACAAATTCTACATGTTTTTATTTTTTTACTCTCTTTATGCATAACATGATGAAGCAGTCCATATCAGGTAAGAAACAGTACATTATTGGGGTCTTGTATATTAGCACTCCCCTTTGTCGTCGTCTTAATATTCTCATTCAAAAAAGATGGGATGAATAATTAGTACCTGGGGGTTTTCTCAAGAATCTTGTTATCTTTTCAATGTAGTTCATCAATATTTCTTATGTGTCCACTCTTGTCAAGTCAGAATGCTGAGTTCTAGGATACAAAAATGATTTAGAAACAGTTTCCATCATCAGAGGCTAACAGAGGAGCTAGAATATATGTACAGCAACCATCCAGTGCTGATTTTAAATATTCATTATAACTTGGAAAAAACCTTATCTGTAAATAATATATTCAAATATGTGTCAATCAATAGAGTATTAAAGTTTATGAAAGTATTTATGCCTGTTAATGTATTAAATATGTTTTAAAATGATTAAAGTGCTAATATTTTAAACTAATACCAAAATAATACCAGAAAACAAAAAAATACTTTTAAATGTAAAGGAAGCAGTTTTTTCTGTTTTGTTTTGTATTGGATTCATTGAGACTTTTGTGAGAGTAACTGCTTATCAAAATGATCAGATACAAATGAATTTGGAAGCATTTTTGAGAGGTTTCATTGATAACCTTATTTTTTAATGTGCATGTTTTTTATTATGGAAATTTTCAAACATTTACAAATGCAGGGAGAATAAATCTAATGAACTTTGTGTTTCTGTCACTAAACTTCAAATTTTTCTTTTTCTCTCTTTTTTTTGTTTTGCTTGTTTTTGAACTTTTTTTTTTTTAACTATTGCAATGGAACCATATAGAATATGCTTTTTAGTATCAGGCTACTTATCGGCACCTGGGTGGTGCAGTTGGCTAAAGAACTGGCTCTTGGTTCTGGTTGGGTCCTAATCTCAGGGTTTTGAGATTGACCCCACATTGGGTTCAGTGCAGAGTCTGAGTTTCTCTCTCCCTCTGCCCTTCCCCTCCATAAAATAAATAAGTCTTAAAAAAAAAAAAGAAAAGAAATAGTTTTTCAATCAAGAGCTATAAAGCTAGAACTATACTCCTAACATTAGACATGTTATGCTTTAAAAGGCATAATCTGTCACCTGGATATGAATGAAGCTGATTCCTAGAATAAACTTTGAACTTGAAAGCTGACAGACATTTGATAGGAGGAGAAAAGAAGGCTCTGACTCTGAACACGTGTTCACTCACTTGGATATAAACTGAGATGTTGAGATGTCTAAAACTGGATGATGTTCCTCAGTAATGAATCCCATGGGAACTAGATTTGAAACTAGATGGTGAAGGTATCATATATTAAAATATTTATTAGCTTCATAGCTCTTTGCATTTTTATTTGCTCCCCCCCCCCCCCAGTTGGTTGTGTACATCAGGCCATTGTATTTTTAAAATATGACAGTGGCCAATGTTATGATGGCAGTGATAAATTAAAAAGAACATCTTAGGGATCCCTGAGTGGCGCAGCGGTTTGGCGCCTGCCTTTGGCCCAGGGCGCGATCCTGGAGACCCGGTATCGAATCCCACATCGGGCTCCCGGTGCATGCAGCCTGCTTCTCCCTCTGCCTATGTCTCTGCCTCTATCTCTGTGACTATCATAAATAAGTAAAAATTAAAAAAAAAAAAAAAAAAAAGAACATCTTAGGGACAGCCCAGTTGGCTCAGCAGTTTAGCACTGCCTTCAGCCTGATCCTGGAGACTCGGGATCGAGTCCAACATCAGGCTTCCTGAATGGAGCCTGCTTCTCCCTCTGCCTGTGTCTCTGCCTCTCTCTCTCTCTCTCTCTCTGTGTGTGTGTTTGTGTGTGTCTCGTGAATAAATAAACAAAATCTTTAAAAAAAAAAAAAAAGAACATCTTAAGTTCAAATTTATTTATCCTTACCAAATTTTCTTAACATAATCCTAATAGGGGATCCCTGGGTGGCTCAGCGGTTTGGTGCTTGCCGTTGGCCAGGGCGCGATCCTGGAGTCCCGGGATCAAGTGCCACGTCGGGCTCCCGGCATGGAGCCTGCTTCTCCTTCTGCATGTGTCTCTGCCTCTCTCTCTGTCTCTCTCTCTCTCTCTCTCTCTCTCTGTGTGTGTCTATCATAAATAAATAATCTTATAAAAATCATAATCCTAATATAGTAAATCCCTAAATATGATCACTTAGACCAGCGTCTCTCAGAATGTGATCTATAGATCATCCTGTTCAGAATTACCTGGAGTACTTGTTTAAAATACAGATTCCTGAGTCCCACTTGCTGAATCCAGGTGTCTGAGAGAAGGGGCCCAAGAATCTACATATTTTAAAGTAAGAATTTCAGGTTTTATACATAACACTATTAATTATTGTTCTAGAGAATTAGGAAGTCAGAGGGTGCTATTAACATCACCAACATTCTCCCAAAAGTAAGGACTCCAGAATGACCTACTGAGTTGAATAGTCCCTGAGATCATCTCTGGTAGTTTGTGGCTCTTTTAGCTTATGTTTGAAAAATGGCAAATCTGCTTAATACCTAAAGTAAGTATTTTTAAATGTTACAGAACTAGAAGGCATTTCTCAATCATCCCAGCAGTAATCAAAGAAACAAAGTGACCATAATAGTGGGAATTATAATAGAGAAAAATATGTAACGGTCATGCTGGCCAGGGCCAGATATAATAGGCATGCTCAAATACTCCTGGTGGCAGAATAAAAGCTATTGAAGATAAATGTGATCATATTGATCAGGAGAAAAAAACATGAAAATAAAAATCCTTTTTCATTTGCTTCCAAATAGCTAGGTGATGACAACACAGGAACCCACTAAATTATTCCCTGTATTTAAAACATTTTTTAAGATAATTAGAATATTTTACATATATGTTGGAAATTTTTTCTCAGAATTTTGAAGGCCTTGCTATACTCTCTTTACAGTTGAGAAGTCTAATATCTTTGTGATTCTTTTTTTTTTAAAATATTTATTTATTTATTTATGAGAGAGAGAGAGAGGCAGAGACACAGGAGGAGGGAGAAGCAGGCTCCAGGCAGGGAGCCCGATGCGGGACTCGATCCTGGGACTCCAGGATCACGCCCTGGGCCAAAGGCAGGCGCCAAACCACTGAGCCACCCAGGGATCCCCTCTCTTTGTGATTCTTAATCTTTTATATAAAACATCTTTTTGTTTTTTGGCTAGATGCTTTATCTTTTCTTGTTCCCAGTATCCTGAAATTTCATTGAGGTACCATGTGTAAGTCTACTTTTATCCATTGTGATGGATACTTGATAAGCTTTTTCAATCTCAAAGCTCATGTCTGTCAGGTTAGAGAAATTTATGTCTGAAACCTCTTTTTTAGAGTAGCCTGGATTTTTTTTTTTTTTAACACAGATGCAGTTTCTTCAGAGGAAATAAATGATTTTTAAAGAGTTTTCTTTTTCACCAATAGTCTGTTTCCTCCTAGTTGCCTTTTTCCCCCTAGCGTCTCTTAGGTGGTTTTGTAAAAAATAATTGACTCCCTGCTCAAACTTTAGGTTTAGAGAACTTTAAAAAGCTGGGAGAAAATTCTGAATGCTTGGATAGGGTTCTGTTGACTGTGATCTAGCCGAGACCCTTCTTTGGGAAAATCCCAAGATTCACCAGAATAGATTCCCTCTGCCTAAAATTCCAGAGAGTCCTGGTTCCTCTGTTTCCTTGGTGAGTCTCAAAAGTACTTGTATTCATTCACATTCAGTGACTTTAAAGCCTATGTCTGGTTTCACCTAGAAAAATAATACTTTTTAAATCTTTTTTATGATATGAGTGTGTTACTGGCATTTCACAAAGTTTTGCTGTTTTGTTGTTGTTTTATAAAAATGCTCTTTAACCAAAAATTTAAAAGACAAGGGGCTGCAGAAAGGTATATTAAAGTATATATGTATGTACTTTTCAAGAAAGACAGTCAGTAGCTTTTGTCAAATTCCTGATCCTGACAGGAATTGATTCAAAGGAGATACCAAACAAAGCAAACCAAACAAAACATTGCCTAAAGTAGTTGCCCTTACTCTGGGATGTGCCTCAAAATTACCCTGGTCTTTTGAACATACACATTCCTAGATCCTACCCTATACCAAGAGAAAGTTTCAAGAAAAGGCATTTAAACAGACTGGTCCTTGTTTCAACCATCAGGTAGTGGATTTTTCTCAGAACAGCTTGGTTGTACTACTTGGTTGTATCCATTTCTGTATGTCAGATACACACAGGCAGTTGTTCATTGTTCAGAAGCATTTTAATTGTGAATAAGACTTCCATTTCAGGTAAATCAACTGCTTTCTGACTCAGCCTCATTTGGTTTGAACAATCTACCACAGTGATTCTCAAACTGAGATATCAAGATTTCCTGAGATGCTTGTAAAAAAAATGTTTCACTCTCAGGGCACCTGGCTGGCTCAGTTAATGGAGCCTACAACTCTTGATCTAAGAGTTGTGAGTTTGAGCCCCACAGCAAGTGTAGAGATTATCTAAAAAAATAATAAATTGGGACTCCTGGGTGACTCAGTGGTTGAGTATCTGCCTTCGCTCAGGGCAAGATCCCGTGGTACGAGATCGAGTCTCCAATGGGGCTCCTTGTGGGGAGCCTGCTTCTCCCTCTGCCCATGTCTCTGCCTCTCTCTCTCTGTGTCTCCTGCAAATACACAAATAAAATCTTTAAAAAAATAATAAACAAATTTTAAAAAGTTTCGCTCTCCAGATTTTGATTCCTTAGATCTGAGAATGGATTCTGCATTTTTAATAATCATCCTTGGTTATCCTGATGGAGATGAGCAGTGGACCATATTTTGAGCTATACTAATCTAAGTGTGCTACCAAGAATAACAATAATATCTGTGGAAGTTTTTGTTGAGGGGTATAGGGTTGAGAAAATTGTCTGGATTTTGTTGTTTAAATATAATTAGCTCCTAAAAGTCTAGTAATAGAATTAGCAGTACAGCTCTTAGATCCAGTCACCCAAAGCTTTGCACTTTAGAAGGCCCAGCTGTGGTCTTCCTCTAGCCAAACCTCTCTTCACAGAATGAGGAGTCCCCCAGGATATCCTCACCTGAAGTTCAGCCCCTTCTAGACCACAATATGGGTTCTCAGTACCCTGAAATTCCTTGCCCGAATGTCCCCTTTCAGGGCCTGTACAGGCCTTCCTCTCAGAACCAATGAGCACACTCCTGGGTCTAAGAGCTAACTAAGGGATAGCTTCAGTTTTACCACATAGTCCTTTATCTTCAATTTGTCCTTCTCTCCAGAGCTCCTTTATGCTAATGCTATTCTTTATTAGCAGTTCTCAAAAAAGCTTTAGTTGCATCCCCTTTGACAGTGAGGAAATGACCCCTCAACCTAAAGTGAGTTTTATATAATATTTGAGGTCATTATTACATCTGATAGGAGGCTGCAGATTTTTAATTGCAATAAAATTTGTTAGAGCTGCAGCTTTCCAAACAATTGGGAAGTTGTGGTTTCCCTGCCATTCTCCTTTGGTAACAGCCAGGGAAAAGGAAAACATGTGTTCCATATTATTTCTTCAAAAGGATCTGGGAAGAAAAGAAAGAAAGAGATTAACTGACTTAATTTAACACTTGGAGCTATAAATTGTGTGTTGCAATGTGGTGATAGGATGTTGCATCAGAACGTGGCAGTTGTAGTAATGCAGTGGGTATCACAGCTCTGCGGAGGTTTTTTGGTACTCTGTGCCCTTTTGGTAAAAATTCAACTACAAGTTTAAGTCCTTTCTTCTCTGCCAAGGGAGATGGTGTTTCTTAAATTACATTGTACCTCACTGTAATTTTGTTCTTTTGGCCCAGGGCATAAGAATTTCTTTCAGGTTGAAGGTTTGCCTGAGGCCGACATGGCTGCACTGAGTCTCAGCGTCCTTCTTGTTTCCCGTTGTTCGCACATCAGCCAGGAAGAGTTGATGTTTCTTCACTTCTTCCTGGAAGTCTGTCAGGAAAGCTGGCAGGTGGATAGCAAGGCAGTAATGTCTTTTCTTTCAGAACCGTTAGTTTTGAAAGTATACGTAATAGTTCCTGAATATTTCACACAGGCTTTATCTTAAGATTTGAGCGATAATGAGTGACCAGGAATTTGCCCCTGAGAAACGAAGTTGAAGGTTAACAGCAATAAGGGTAGGAGGCATGGGATCTGTTTCAGCTAAATTCTTGCAAGTCAAGGTAGATTTTGGTAATTAGTTTTTTTCTATTACTGTTTGGGTTGTTTTGTTTTTAGCTCTTCTCTATTTTAAGAGAAAATTCATGGTGTGTGGGGGAAATTGAACAAGTGACAATATCAAATTAAATTTCATATTTAAAACCTAAGCTCTTGATGATGGGGGTGATGTCTCAATTATATGCTAGTAGAAGTCATAGTATGCATGCCAGTAGGTTTGGGAATTTAAGATGACTTAGGCAAAAAAGTGGGAGATGATAGAAAGAAATCACCTTTATTCCTGAAGAAGCTGGTTTTGGAGAATGTGGTTTGGATTTGTGACAACAATGGATTTTTCATTGCTGATCTCTAGAATTAGTCAGGCTTGCCCACCCGTAACAGGTAACATATGGTGTCAACATGAACTTCTGGCCATGTGAAACTCCTGTGATAGCCAGACCTGGTTCTGAAAGGTGGAAAGAGAAGAAAAATAGCTGAGCAGTGTATGCCATTCCTCTCCCCTATTCCCTCATGAGAGAAGTTGCTCCTTCTCCCTGGGGAGGAGTAGGGGAAAGAAGATAAGATTATATGCTACAGGGGATCCCTGGGTGGCTCAGCGGTTTGGCACCTGCCTTTCGCCCAGAGCGCTGGAGTCCCGGGATCGAGTCCCACTTCGGGCTCCCGGCATGGAGCCTGCTTCTCCCTCTTCCTGTGTCTCTGCCCACCCCCCCACCCCCCACACCCCCGTCTATCATAAATAAATAAATAAATCTTTAAAAAAAATTATATGCTACTGACACTCTTCCCATGCAGAGAGAAATCTCATTGGTTGCAAGATGCATCCCTGCCTTGAGTGGTTTGGTGGTCTTTGGGATATTATAATAGAACGGGGACTCACAGCAAATTTTCATCTTTTGTAAATGATTTTCATCATTCACAGAATTAGGGAGATGTGCTCTTAAGACAGTGTGAGTGATCAGAGTATGGTCTTAAAATCCTCATCTTTTAGAGATGCATGTTGAAATATTTACAAGTAAACTGATAGAACGTCTGGGATTTACCTCAGAGTAATCCAGGGACAGGAGAGGTACAAATGTAACAAGAATGTTGTTTTGTTATTGAAATTAGGTGATGGGTACATGGAGTTCATTATATTATCGATAATATAATGAAGGTTCTGTTTGAATCTAAATTATGCTATTAGATATGTGTCCTCAGCAAGTTACTCTATCTCAGTTTCTGTCTCCTAATCTCTAAAATGAGAATGATAGAATCTACCACATAGGACTGTCGTGATAATTCAATTAAAATAACAAGTTACGTGCCCATTACATAACACATAGGAGACACACAAAAATTAGTAGTTACTATTTTATCTACAAATGGAAAAAAAATGTATCTTCCTTCTTAAACATGAAACATTTGCTTTCTTAGTGTGTGTTTCCCCCAGTTGAGTATATTAACTTGGATTTTGTTTTGACAGCTCAGGTGCCTAAAAGGCCAGAGGGTCTTCTCAGGCCAGCCTTCTTTTGATGGAATCCACATTGTCAACCATTTAATAGGAGATGATGAATCATTCCATTCCTCTGATGAAGATTTTATGGATAATTCCTTACGGGAAGGTGGCATTGGTTTTCCTTTGCACAGAAAATCTGGCCCAATGTCTTTGGACCCCGCTGTGGCAGATGGTATTGAAAGCGAAACAGAAGACAGTGTGTTGGAGACCAGAGACAGCAACCAAGTGACTCGAAAGGAGCAGCCCCCAAGAAGAGAATCGTACTCAACCACTGTCTGACCATCACTGTGACCTAGACTGTGGGGTTTTTTAAGGGATCAGTTATCATATGATTAAGGGTTTGGGGAACATATCTGTTTCATATGTACATACTTATATACCTATATATATATATATATACATATATATATATTTTACAGTCTTATCTGCCTTTTTATCTTTGCCAAATCTTCACCACTGACTTACCATTGCCATAAAGTAGACTGGAATATGGTTAATGGGAAAAATAAGGTTCTAACAGTATTACTGAATATTAATGTTTCTTGTTTAGAAAATGCAATTTATCTATATGTGAGAAATATTTTGAAGTTCAGAACTATGGAAAATTGAATTTTCTTCAGATAAAACTGCTCTAGTGCAATATTTCATGGTCATTCAACAAATTACATATTTATGTTTATCAATTTGTTTTCAGGGCAGCTGTCTACAAACATTTGACCAATATAAACATTGAACTAATCTTGTGTTTTTGTGTTGGGGGAGTTTTTTGGGTTGGTTTTTTTGTTTGTTTGTTGTTTTGTTGTTTTCAGTTAAAATTACTGCTTTGGTAATAAGCCACTGAAAGCTCCCAAACACAAAGCCTTTTCTTTTTTCCATATAATTTTGCAAACACAAATTAATGGTCATTTGTCTTGAGGGTTTTAAGTTTTGTTTTAATTTCTAATTTTTATGTACATATGCTTCCATGTGTTGCCTACTGGTCAGAATAGTAGGTTAACTAAAAATAAATTGGGTTTTTGTACATATTTATAAGTCTGCATCACCCACATTGAACATCATTTTATATGAAGAATGTACATGTTGCAAAATGACTGCCTTCAGCATTCCAACAGGACTTCTGTAAATAATAGGTTAAAAGAAAATTGAAAATAAAACCAAACACTAATATTTTAATAGCTTTAGTATTTTGCTTAGCATTCAACACTAGCAGATTCATAAGTGAACTAATGCTTGTTCAGAAACACTATTGGTGACATATTTTACTTCATGTGTATATAACTAATAAATTTTTCATGATTAAAGAGGTTATAGCACATATTACTTAGTGCTAATATCTACTTAATATAATTTAAACAATGGACGGAGGTCCAAGATACACAAAAATTATATCTGCAAATAATCTATGAACATTATCTTCAGATTCTCTAGTTACTAATCCATAGATAAAGCCATAAGAATTTTTTCCTACCAATTCTTCCTTTTTATCTAGACTTTTTTTCGTGGAAATTTGAGTGACTGTCAATGGTAAATTGGTGGAAACACCAAATTACACTTAGATTACTTAAAGATAACAAGAATGTGTTGACTGGATGCTTTCCACTTCCATTTTCATCAGCAGCCTATGAAAAAAAAATAGCCTTCAAGGATAAGAGGAAAGTAGAATTCAGTATATATGGAGATACAACTTTGCACAGTATGTTGCATGCAGAAAAAAAAAAAATTTGTATGACAGGATGGAGTAGAAGAGAAAGAATCATTTTTGTGTCTAAAGCCAGGAGTTAAGCTTTATGGTATATTTATGGATTAGGCTTTTCCAGCAAGCACTTTGTAGCTATTTGCTTGGGAAACAAGATTGAAAATAATGCCTGTTGTGTCCATATCACCAGGTTAAATTCTAGTGGTTAAGTAATTTACCTGTGGTTACAAGTTAGTAAGTAGCAGAGCCAAAATTTTCATCAAGATCTCTCTGACACCAAGCTGAAAAGGTTCAGCTAATGAATTTCTCAATTCTCTGCTTTTCTGGCAATTAATGTGATTTCATTGGTTTCCTGAATATATATAGATCTAGATGTATAGATGTATCAACACTCATAAACTCTGCAGAGCTCTACTAGAATCATCTACTAGAATTGCCTGACTGGTGCTATTGGGATTCTCTTTTGGAGTTCGTTACTGTCAGCCTAGGGGCTGTTGATGCCCAGGTAAAATGAGGTGAGTCATGGCCACATGATTGCTTTGACCCCCACAATAAGAAATCTAAATGATCTAGACCAAGGGTCAGCAAATACAGGACATGAGGCTATTCCAACCAGCTTCCTGTTTTTACATGACTCACAAGCTTAGAGCTTTTTAATTTTTAAATACTTGGGAGAAAAAAATCAAAAGAACAATATTTTATGTCCCATGAAAATCATACGAAATTCAGTATTGATAAAATTTTATTGGAGCTTACCCATGCTTGTCCATTTACATCTTATCTGTGGCTGCTTCTCTGCTACCATGGCAAAGTTGAGTAGTTATAACAGGTACTATATGGTACAAACAGTCCAAAATGTAGGTTTACATCTCAGTAGAAGCTCAAACTACCTGTTTCTGCTGTAGAACTAATGGTTTGGAAGCCTAAAATTTCCTAGTGGATCTTAAACTCATAACTATTCAAAATGGAAAATGTTCCAGCTGTTTTATATCATGAAGTCTTTGATGCCAAAGACAAATTTGGAAGGACATCTGTACCTTTGGAAATGGAGAAAGGGAATAATTCCAGAATCCCAGCACTGTTCTTGCAAGCAGGCATATTGACCTTTAGCGTATGCTTCAATGAGCCAGTGTTATAATTTGACTTTAAAATAACATCTTTCTAGAATCATGTTTGAATTCTAAATTTGAAAGATATTCTTAGAGAATTTCCTACGTACTGTTTTCCAGTTAGGAATTAGGTGTTAACAAGAATCGTAGTAAGTAAATCCATTGATCTTGTAATTTGGACAATGAAAATCTAGAAACAACAATCGTCTCATTTAAGAGCTTTGATTCAAATACTCCTTAGAAGCGTTTAGAATCTTCCTGGTTTTTAGGATGCAACAGGATACTATGCCCTGATTTGATATTAAGACTTTTGAGGTATCAGAAAATGTTCTCTTGATAGATTTTATTTAATCCCTGGTACTCTGTGTCATTTAAATGTTACTCAGTTAAACACTTAGAGCTGAAGAATATTCAGGGAGGAAAAGTGAATAAAATAAATAGCACACAAAGTACTCTCTCAGGGTAGTTACCTTCCTGGTGTTGTTGCCATCTAGGTTGAAACACTAAAAGTAGGATCTGAATGAAATGGAAATTGCATAGGGTGATGAAACAGAACTTTTAGATCAAGCAAATTATTTCAGCAGCCTTTTAAAAATCAGTGGTAAATATTTTCTTCCTGTAAAAAGCAGTCAAAGATCTAACATTACACAATTTTTACCCTTTCTATTGATAGATATTAAGTATTCAATGTTCAATGACTATTGGGACATCAAGTCTCACCTGGCACACTAGTTTGGAAGAAAAAAAAAACTTTCTCTTAGCTCTGAGCATGATACAGCTTGTTACTTTCCAGATAGTGCCTTTGAAAACAAGGTCTAGACCTTTTTAAGTATTTTATTTGTAACATCATAAGAAATGAATTGGTTCCATCTTCTGCTTTACCTTTTACATAACACACTATCATTTTCAGATTTAAAGTAAAATAAGTATATGAATTGTGTTTCAGTAAAGCCCTTTCACAGCCAACTTAATCATTGTGTAGTACCATGTGTAAGGTACATTTTATTAAATCAGTGATTTACTTTATTAAAACAGTGTGCTTTAGCCTGAAAGTTATTGCTGCTCTATCATTAACAAAACAGTTTTTAAAACTAATGAATTTTAATTTAATTAATTGTCCTGGAATTAAAGTTCCTGGTTAAAAGTAGAGTGGATGCTCTTTATAATCCAACTTTTTACATCCCATCCATTGATCGACCTATCCTTTCTTTTCACTCCAAAGAAAAGATGATAGAATAATACATTAGATATACTATAGAGATGCAAAATTATAATGTTTTTCATTTTACTGTTGGAGTTTCTTATTGTAACATTGTATGATAACCTGAAATGTTTACTTGTGCCTTTACTTTAAACAATTATTAAAGTTTTTCATTTTATAAGAATTTCTGTTTCCTTAAACTATTCAACTTAAAAGGGGAGAGGCAGGACACCTGGGTGGCTCAGCAGTTAAGCATCTGCCTTCTGCCCAGGGCATGATCCCTGAGTCCTGGGATCGAGTCCCACAGTAGGCTTCCTGCATGGAGCCTGCTTCTCCTCCCTCTTCCTGTGTCTCTGCCTCTCTCTGTTTCTCTCATGAAAAAATAAATAAAATATTTTTTAAAAAATTATGCTTGGCCTAACATCACATATTCATTAGTGAGGTTTATGCTCCGTGAGTACAAGGACCATATCCACGTGGTCCACCCATGCATGTATAATTAGTCCCAAACAGAGAGCCGGGTACATGACATTTTTCAATTTAATGAAAGGCAAGATATAATCAGCAACATGCTAACTCTTTGAAAATATTAATAGCAATATTTTCATCTCACATTGTATTTTAGGCGATTGAATTGATTAGCAACTAAGTCAATAAGTATATTCAAATATATAACTTGAATATACTGTGAAAAGTTAGGCTTTCTGCATCTTTTTCACAATGTTAACATCGTTTATTTCAGAAGCAGTTCACTATATATTCTGCTTTGTTCCTGAAGGATTTCAGACACTTATTTATAAAGGTACACGAAATATGACAAGATAGTTGTAATACAGGGTCTGTGCACCTTGGCATTACTGACGTTTGAGGCCAAATTGTGGCAGGAGGCTGTCGTGTACATGGTAGGGATATGCAGCAACATCCATGGCTTCTACCCAGTAGATGCCGGTACCAGCCGTCCTTCAGTTGTTACAACCCAAAAGACCTCCACTTGTTGCCAATGTCCCCAGTCAGGAGAATTGGGAATGGAAATCACCCCTGGTTGAGAATCTGTAGTATAATTTAGAAGTGGGTCAAAAAACTATAAGCCACTAGGACCAAAACTAAAAACATATATACTTATTGAAGAAAGTTTGCAAATTTGACTCTTTAGTAGTAAGAAAAGTAAAACCTGAACCACAGTGAGGTGCCAATTCACACTTACTAGATTGGCAATTAAAAAAAAAAACATTGGGCAGCCCAGGTGGCTCAGCGGTTTAGCGCTGCCTTCAGCCCAGGGCGTGATCCTGGAGTCCCGGGATCTAGTCCCACGTCGGGCTCCCTGCGTGGAGCCTGCTTCTCCCTCTGCCTGTGTCTCTGCCTCTCTCTCTCTGTGTTCTCGTGAATAAATAAAATCTTTTTAAAAAAAGAAAACGTATTGATGGGGATCCCTGGGTGGCTCAGCAGTGTAGTGCCTGCCTTCAGCCCAGGGCTTGATTCTGGAGTCTCAGGATCCGGTCCCGCGTTGGGCTCCCTGCATGGAGCCTGCTTCTCTCTCTCTGCGTATGTCTCTGCCTCTGTGTGTGTGTGTCTCTCATGAATAAATAAATAAATAAAATCTTTTTAAAAAGAAAAAAAAAAGGTATTGGCAGGGATATGGAAAAATTGGACCTCTGCATTGTTGGGAATGTAAAATGGTGCAGCCATTGTGAAAAATTTTGGGAGTTCCTCAAAGTTAAACATAGAATTACCATATGATCCAGCACTTCCACTTCTAGATATGTACTCAAAAGAGGTTCAAACAGATAATTGTACACCAGTGTTCATAAAAGTATTATCCATAATAGCCAAAAGATAGAAACAACATGCCCATTATTAAAGGATGAGAAAATAAAATGAGGCATACATAAAAGAGACTATTACTCAACCAAAAAAAAGAATGAAATTCTAATACATACTACAATGTGAATAAACCTTGAAAACATGCTAAATAAAATAAGCTCTACACATAATATGGCTCCACTGATGTGAAGTAACTAGAATAGCAAATTCAAAAGAGACAAATAGAGTAGCTGTTAAAAAGGAATAGAGGTGTGGGGGGGAGGGGAGTTATTTAATGGATACAGAGCTTATGTTTGGGATGATGAAAAAGTTCTGAAAATGGTTAGTGATGGTTGCACAGCATCAAATGTATTTAATGCTGCTGAATTGTACACTTAAAGCTGTTAAAATGGTAAAAAAAAATGTTAACTTAAAGTCAGCTTATAATTAAATATGTTCAAATAAAAATTATAGGAGAAAAAAACTAAAATCTGAGTAGTTATAAGATTTACAGTACCCATTAAAAAGAATTTTTTAGATGTAGATTTCTAACACTAGACCGAACTCAAGCATTGTGTTGACAAAACCTGGACAGATCACAGAATTCTATGGCCTCCTTCTTGCTCCTTGAACACCACACTCCCATCCAGACCCTTGCCCTTCCTGGAATGGGTTTGGCCACATTCCCACAAGGCTAGCTACCCCCCTCCTCCTGGTTTCTGCTCAGGTGTCACCCACAGAGGAGGCCTTTTGTGACCATTCCTTTTTAAGTCTCTTTCCAGGCTTATTTTTCTCCATAGCATTGACGACTGTCTCACATTCTACACATTTTATGCCTTCATTTGTTTTCATCTACCCACTCTAGACCGAAAGCTTTATGATGTTTATCTCTATCCCCGGTTACTCAAAATACTGCTTTAGCTCACAATAAATATTTGTTGAATGAATGGTTGAATAAATCATGATACTTAATTTGTTTACTATTAAAATGGGATAGGGCAGCCCAGGTGGCTCAGCGGTTTAGTGCCACCTTCAGCCCAGGGCATGATCCTGGGGTCTCGGGATCGAGTCCCACGTCGGGCTCCCTGCGTGGAGCCTGCTTCTCCCTCTGCCTATGTCTCTGCGTCTCTCTCTCTGTGTGTCTCTCATGAATGAAAGAATGAATGAATGAATGAATGAGTGAATGAATGAATGAATAAATAAATAAATAAATAAATAAATAAATAAATAAATAAATAAATTGGGATAAACATCTTTGGAAATATGTCAGTGGAAAACCCAGAATCCCAATACAGCCAACCTAGCTCCCAGGATCTCTACATACTGAAGATTGCTTTGGCACAAGACATCCAGCAGGCACCAGTGAGGAGGCCACAGGGGAACCAGACCAACTCCTGTCCTCACACGTGGAATGAGATGCAATTGTACTGACACAATGTCATGGGAACTCAAAGGTTATGTCCAGAATAGAGGAATGGTCTCTTTGATTCCTTCCCCGGCTCCCTGCCCATTCAGAAGCCCCATCTTGCACTTTGGCAGGGCCATTGATCCCTGTCACAACTGCCTGGTGTGCCCCACTATCTCCTAGTCTAATGGCCTGCTCATACAGAGGTGCTAATATCTCCTGATTTGAGTGCATGGCCACATCCTTCCTGCCTGTCTAGAAATGAAGCCTCTTCAACCAGTCACAATGTGGGATTTCAGGCCCAGAGAACCATTCTAAATCCTCCTGAATCGATTCTCACAAGGTAGCTGCTGCTGTGTCCATGTAAGATCCCCACCTCCTTGTCACCCAGCCTGGCCACTTTTTCAGAACTGCGAGGGATCTTCTCTGATCAGAGTGAGGTGGAAAAAAACTAGTTGGCTTTAAAGATGCTTTTTCTCTGATTTTTTTTTTAAAGGAAATGCATACTGTACACATGAGAGACTCCAAGGCTGAAAGATGCTGTGGCAGTTGAGATGCACCTGGGAGCCCCCAACTGTTCCCTGGCTCAGCCTCAGGGGGTGGGACAGGCAGCCGCAGCACACAGCCCTCCACAGCAGACCGGAGCAGGGCAACCAGTGAAGTCACTGGGCCTCGAACCCGATGTCTCCCACCTGGCCAAGGGCTCTTCTTCCTTTTCAGGCAGAGGCTTTTCCAGTCTCTGGTGTCCCCTCTGTCCCTCCCACCCCAGGACTAGGTGCCTTGGTGTTTGCTGTACATCTCCCTTCAAGACACAATTGTGGGGGGCCTAACCTCCACCAGGCCGACACTTCCTATGAGTAAAAGAGATAGCATCTATTCCCCACTGTCCCACATTGTCACTTATGTTTTTACGTCTCGAGATCCAGCTTCTGCCCCCTGTGCCCTTCACCAGAGCTCAGGATTGGACCAACCATACTCCATTTACAAGTTGTTTAAAACCTTTGGTGCATGAATAAATGTTCATCTCTGCAGCCTCCTTACTACCAGATGAGCTTCTGGTCCCTCTTGGGCTGCTCAGCCTGAAGCAGCCCCTGAGCCACATACCTCTCCCAGCCCTTCCTCAGCCTGGCCGAGCTCCTGCCGGTGCTACACAAGCAAACTGCCAGCGGAGGAGATGGAAAACCAGACAGTGGGGAGTCGTGATGTTAAGCACAAATTTATAAATATAAGGGAAAATGTCATGCCCAGGTACAGTCTAGCTCTTCCCTTTCCTGGCAAACTACCTTCCAGTGGTGCTCTTTGCAGGGATGTTCCCGACGGGCAGCAGCCCTGGCCAATGCTGGGATTTGAGTAATCACAGGCCAAGTGGGGCGTGTGGGAAGGTGTGCTGTTTGCTCTGGCTCATGGCCCTTAACAATCTGTAGCTATTTTAAATGTATCCCACAGCCTTTCATTTGCTTCACTAATTTCTCTAAAATAGAATTGTCTATTTGTGGGTCAAAATTGGAGAAGCTTCTTGTTCATCACCAAACTGCTCTTTGGTGAGACTGGAGACCACACGTGTGCCAAACCCAAAACGGCTAGGCACATAGTGAGTGACTGAGTGCTCAATCAATGTTAGCTAAAAGAGATTGTGTATTGCATCTCTGGATCCCCAGAACTGATCAATACGGGCCTCTCAGAAAATAGTTTTGATTTGAATGTACCTCCTCCTGCCTTGACTTCTCATTGTACTTCAGTTCTGTTTTACCACTGTCTACATGGTATTTCCACATAAATGTGTTGTTTGACGTGTTGGCCTGACAGTTTTCCTATTTCCTATTTCTGCCAGCGGTGGTAATAATACCACTTGTTCTTGTGGTTCTTTTTGTTCGCATATCCTAAAATTTCAGTGGCTTGCAGCATCTTTTCTCATTCACACTACATGTCCATCAAAAGTTGCCCACTGCTCTGCTCTCCATTGTTTTCACCCTAGGACCAAGGCTGGGAAAGCCACTTCTACTTTGAATATTGCTGATTGTTATGGCAGAGGGGAAAGCCATATGGTGATGACATGCTAGCCCCCAACACTTTTGCCAGGAAGTGATATACATCACTTCCAGCTATATTTCACTGGCTAACATAAATCCCATGATTCACACACCCCCAGACAGAAGTGATGAATATTTGGAAACATGGTACCTACTTTGTTAACTATGCTAAATACATTTCTTTTTTTTTTTTTATGATAGTCACAGAGAGAGAGAGAGAGAGAGAGGCAGAGACACAGGCGCGGAGGGAGAAGCAGGCTCCATGCACCGGGAGCCCAATGTGGGATTCGATCCCGGGTCTCCAGGATCGCGCCCTGGGCCAGAGGCAGGCACCAAACCGCTGCGCCACCCAGGGATCCCTGCTAAATACATTTCTTAAAAAAACAACTTTAGTATAAATCATATACCAAATAATTTGGCCCTTGAAAGTATACAATTACATAATTTTTAGTACTTGCAGAATTACTCAATCAGCATCACTAAAGACAATGGCTCCCACTGGTTTCAGGATATTCACATCAATTTTGGAATATTTTCATTACTCCAAAAAAGAAATGAGAATACTCATCAGTGGTCACTCTTTATTCTCTCCTTCCCCTAGTCTCTACTACTACTAGGCAATTACTAGTCTACTTTGTTTCTATAGATTTGTCTATTTGAGATATTTTACATAAATGGAAGGATATAATAGATGACCTTTTGTGTGGAATTCACTTAGCATAATGTTTTTAGGACTCATTCATGTTGTAGCATATATCAGTATCTTATTCCCCACCCCCCATCATATTCCTGTGTATGGGTACCCCACATTTTGTTTATCCATTCATCATTGATACACATTTGGGTCGTTACTAATTCTTTCCTATTGTGAATGATGCTGCTATGCACATTTGTGTATACATCTCTGTTGGACATAGATATTTTCAATTCTCTTGGGTACATACTTAAAAGTGGAATTTCTGGGTCATATGGGAACTTTGTTTTTTGGTAACATTTTGAGGAACTACCAAATTGTTTCAAGTGTCTGCAATATTTTTACAATTCCACCAACAATGTATGAGGATTCCAATTTCTCTATACCTTTATCAACACTTATAATTGTCTATTCTTTTTATTATAAGCATCCTAGTAGGTATGAAGTGGTAGCTCTTTGTGGTTTTGATTTGCATTTCCCTGATGACTTATGATATTGTCTTTTCATGTGTTTAAAGACCCTTTGTATATCTTTCTTGGAAATGTCTTTTTAAAGCTTTTATGCATTTTTTAATTGGATTGGGGTTTTTTTTGTTGTTGTTATTGAGTTGTAAGATTCTTTATTCTGCCTAGAGGTCCCTTATCATGTTTGATTTGCAAATATTGTCTCCATATACTATAAGCTGTCTTTTTACATTCCAAATGGTATCCTTTGAAGCACAAAAGTGTTTAATACTGATGAAATCCATTTTGTCTATCTTTCCTTTAGTTGCTTGTACTTTGGATGTCATATCTAAGAAACAGTTGCCTAATTTGAGGTCCCTCTATTTTCTTCTAGGAGTTTGAGAGGTTAGCCCTTAGATATAGTTTGATGATCCATTTTGTATATGGTGTAAGGTAGGGATGAAGTAGTTTCTTTATATAAACCTTTATATTGGAATAATTTCAGATTTGCAAAAGTTGCAAAGATAGTACAGAGTTCCCCTATAGCCTTTATCCAGCTTCACCTAATGCCTAAGGTAAATATTATATATCTGTCAAAATAAGAAATTATTAATGGCATGATAGTTCTTTATTTTATTTTATTTTATTTTTGAATGGTATGATAGTTCTAATTAAACTATAGGCTCTTAGGGATCCCTGGGTGACTCAGCGGTTGATCACCTGCCTTTGGCCCAGGGCATGATCCTGGAGACTTGGGATGGAGTCCCACATCAGGCTCCCTGCATGGAGCCTGCTTCTCTCTCTGCCTATGTCTCTGCCCCTCTTTCTCTGTGTCTCTCATGAATAAATAAATAAAATCTCTATTTTAAAAAAAGCTAAATAAAATCTTAAAAAAATAAAATAAACTATAGGCTTTTAGATCCTGCCAGTTTTCCTACAAATGTTCTTTTTTTTTCTATTCCAGAATCTAATTCAGGATGCCACATTGCATTTAGCTAAGTACTTTTTTTTTAGCTAAGTACTTTTTATATGTTAAGTCACTTAATTCTCACAATAGTGTAATTCATTTTGCAGATGAGGAAATTAATGCACAAAGAGCCCAAGTCACTTGCCCAAGGTTATATAGCTAAGAAGTGATGGAATGGAAAATAAAATAAATAAAATAAAATAAATAAAAAAGAAGTGATAGAATTGTTCTCATCTTTGTCATCAATCCCTAACTGTAGATAAATTATACTACATCCTTCAGTTGCTGCCCAAGGAAGCTATCTGGAGTTAAATGTTGTGATGTTGCCAGCTTGAAAATGTTTTTATTCTATGTGATTGACAGTTTAGGCAGTATGGCAGAGACTGCCCCATGTCCCCCCAGTATCTTTGGATTCTTTCACAATGCTGTCTCTGGGTATGGGGGCTTTTTTCATTCATTGCATTGGGCTCTTACTGGATCCTTTCCATAGAGAGACTTATGTCCTTCAGATTTGGAAACACTGTGTTTATTTCTGTGATAATTTCCTTTCTCGTTCTATTAGTGAGATGTTGGAGCTCCTGGATTGATCCTCTGATTTTTCTGTCTTTTTCTCTCTTGTTTTCCTTATTGAATTAGTCACTTTCCAAAATTGGGAATATTATCACATTGATTTCTTTTTTTTAAAGATTTTATTTATTTATTCATGGTAGAGAGAGAGAGAGAGGGAGAGAGGGAGAGAGAGAGAGAGAGAGAGAGGCAGAGACACAGGCAGAGAGAGAAGCAGGCTCCATGCAGGGAGCCGGACATGGGACTCGATCCCGGGACTCCAGGATCACACCCTGGGCCAAAGGCAGGCGCTGAACTGCTGAGCCACTCACGGATCCCTCACATTGATTTTTTAACTTAACTTTCTTTCTTTTTTTTTACATATTTTTACATATTTCAATGGCGGTACATCATATAAACAAACTTAAATTTATTTAACCAATGCTCTATTGTTGCGTATGTGTTCCCTATTATTGCCATGAAACTTCTTAAAATAAGTTATAATGCACATCTTTATTTCCTCATATTATTAAAAACTTAATTCCTAGATATTTTAAATACTTTTTTGTGGGGCAGGGTGGCTCAGCGGTTTAGCACCGCCTTCAGTCCAGGACATGATCCTGGTGTCCTGGGATCGAGTCCCACGTCGGGCTCCCTGCATGGAGCCTGCTTCTCCCTCTGCCTGTGTCTCTGCCTCTCTCTCTCTCTCTCTGTGTCTCTCATGAATAAATAAAGTCTTTAAAAAAAAACTTTTTTGTGTACATTATGTCAGTTACCCTTCACGAATTAACGTTTCCATTATCAATATAAAAGCATATTTACTTTCCTTATAGAACATACTTTTGGAAACAGATAAGCTAATTTAAAACTGAAGATATATTCGTTATAAATGGAAACTTGTAGGGATTGAATATATTTTGCGGAAATTTTCCTCTCTAATCTGAGCAATAGCTTCATAGACTATAGTTATAACATATATTAACACTATTATGCTTCTAACCATCCTTAGAACAAATGCTCTGGATTACACATAGTTATCTTTCCTCTGGCTTATTTAAAAGCATTCTTGTCCTAGAGCTGTGATACTAAGGCATTAGATTAAGGTGAAAGGCACTGAAAAGAGTAAGGTGACCAAGAGCTTCCAAACACCTGGTGACTTACCATTAGCTGAATTTTATTGTTTATTTTTAAATTTTAGTTCTAGTATAGTGAACATACAATGTTAAATTAGTTTCAGATGTACAATATAGTGATTCAGCACTTCTACAGATTACTCAGTGCTCATTACCATAAGTATACTCTTAATCTCTTTCATCTGTTCCACCCGTCACGCCACCTACCTCCCCTCTGATAACCATCAATTTGTTCTCTGAAGTTAAGAGTTTGCTTTTTGCAGGGCACCTGGCTGGCTCAGTATGTAGAGCATGTGACTCTTGATCTCAGGGTTGTGAGTTCAAGCCCCATGTTGGGCATGGAGCCTACTTTGAAAAAAAAAAGTCTTTTTTCTTTTGTCTCTTTTTTCCTTTATTTATTTCTTAAATTCTACGTATCAGTGAGATCATATGGTATTTGTCTTTTTCTGACTTATTTCACATAGCATTATACTCATCCATGTTGTTGCAAATAGTAAGATTTAATTTTTTAAGGATTTTATTTATTTGAGAGAGAGAGCATAAGCATGAGAGAGAGAGAGGCATCACAAGCAGAGGGGGAGGAGTAGAAGGAGAAGCAGGCTCCCGACTGAGCAGGGAGCCCAACTGAGGACTCAATCCCAGGACTCGGATCATGACCTGAACCAGAGTCAGACATTTAACCAACTGAGCCACCCAAGTGCCCCAATTCCATTCTTTTTTATGGCTGAGTAAATATTTCATTGTATATATGTATACCACATTCTTATCCATTCATCTATCGATGGACATGGGCTGCTCACATAATCTGGCTATTGTAAATAATGCTGCAATAAACATAGCAGTGCATATATCTTTTCCAGTTAGTGGTTTTATATTCTTTGGGTAAATACCCAGTAGTGAAATTACTAGATCATACGGTAGTTCTAATTTTAATTTTTTGAGGAAACTACATACTGTTTTCCACAGAGGCTGCACTAGTTTGCATTCCCACTAAGAGTGCACAAGGTTTCTTTTTCTCCACATCCTCGCCAACTCTTGTTTCTTGTGTTTTTTATTTTAGCCATTTTTTAAATTTTTTATTTATTTATGATAGAGAGAGAGAGAGAGAGAGGCAGAGACACCGGCAGAGGGAGAAGCAGGCTCCATGCACCGGGAGCCCTATGTGGGATTCAATCCCAGGTCTCCAGGATCGCGCCCTGGGCCAAAGGCAGGCGCCAAACCGCTGCGCCACCCAGGGATCCCCTATTTTAGCCATTTTGACAGATATGAGGTGGTTCTCATTGTGGTTTTGATTTGTGCGTCACTGATGATGAGTGCTGTTGAACATCTTTGCATGTGTCTGTTGGCCATCTGGATGTCTTCTTTGGAGCAATGTCTGTTTATGTTTTCTGTCCATTTTTTGGATTATCTGTTTTTGGTGGTATTGAGTTGTGTAAATTCTTTATATATTTTGAAGACTAACCCTTTATCAGAGACGTCCTTTGCAAATATATTTTCCTATTCAGTAGGTTGTCTTTTAGTGATTGTTTACTGTGTTGTGCAGAAGTGTTTTGTTTTGTTTTTATCTCAATGTAGCTCCAATAGTTAATTTTTGTTTTTGTTTCTCTTGCCTCAGGAGATATATCTAGAAAAATGCAGCTATGGCCAATATCAGAGAAATTACTGCCTATGGTCTTACTTTTAGGATTTGTATGGTTTCAAGCCTCACATTTAGGTCCTTAAATTTTGAGTTTATTTTAGTGTATGGTATAAGAAAGTGGTCCAGTTTCATTCTTTTGCATGTAACTGTCCAGTTTTTCCAGCACCATTTGTTGAAGAAACTATCCTTTTACCATTACATATTCTTGCTTCCTTTGTTGAAGATTAACTGACCATATAATTGTGGGTTTCTTTCTGGGCTCTTTATTCTGTTCCATTGATTATTATTAGCTGAATTTAAATAAACTGCTTTGGATGTAGAAAACGTACAATCGGTTTTCACCAAAAATGAAGTTACCACCTTCCTAGATGTGATTTGTCAAGGACTAGAAAATAGACAAGAAAATTTTAGTAGGCTTAGTGATAAAAAAAAAAAAAGCAAAAATAGAATAACCACCTAACGTTATAAAAGTAAAGATATCTACTGTAATTTTTCCTTGCCTCAAAAGCTATTTCTAAGAAATGTCCTTATTCTTTATAGAGGCATCTTGAAATATTTACAGAAGAAATGGTATGACATTTGGGATTTACTTCAGAATAGTCAGGGGAAGAAGGGAAGCAGTGGATGGGGAGATAAATAAGACAAGTATGGCCATAGATTTACTGTTGAAGCTGCATGGTGAGTACACAGAGGACATTTTACTACTCTCTCTGTATATATTTGTTATTTCCCACAAAAACCAAAATGATACAAAAACAATGAAACCTCCTTTTCTATGATTATGTAGGCCATTATATTTCATTTAAATTGCCATTAGATTTGGCAATGTAAACACAGTCTCTGAGGCAAAATGATGGAGTCATATCCTAGATGTGAGTTGGCTCATGGGAGGTAACTCATTGTACCTAACTCTATAAACCATGGTCAATGGCCTGGATTTTTGTAGCTCACAAGCCAGTTTCTAACTGGAACTCAGTAATGGTCTTCCACTAGAAGCAATTGATTAAAAGATATGAATTCAGTAGTGCCTGGGTGGCTCACTCAGTTAAGCAACTGACTCTTTATTGCAGCTCAGGTCATGATCTCAGAGGCCTAGGCTGGATCCCTACATTGGGATATAAGCTCAGTGGGGAGTCTGCTGGGGATTCTCTCCACTCTGTCTCTCCTCCTGCTCACACTATCCTTCTCTCTCAAATTAATAAATAAATCTTTTTTAAAAATATGAATTCAATAAAACACCTGATGTGCTGGAAATCATCTAGACCTTGACTTGGATGTATTACTATGTAAAAATTAACCAAGCTATACTCAAGATTTATGCACATTTACTGTATGTAAATTATACATCAATAAAGGTTTATAGGGACGCCTGGGTGGCTCAGTGGTTGAGCATCTGCCTTCGGCTCAGGGCGTGATCCTGAAGTCCTGGGATCGAGTCCCACATCGGGTCCCCTGCATGGAGCCTGCTTATCCTTCTGTCTGTGTCTCTGCCTCTTTCTGTGTCTCTCATGAATAAATAAATAAAATATTTTATTTAAAATAAAAAATAAAAGTTTATAAAAGAGAATAAAGCACCCAACACAATTTCTAGAGCTGTTTAAGAATTGCTGTGAATTATAAGCTCTGATCCTCATAAACAAGTGGTATTGCTGACTTGTTGCCTCTACAGGCATGATCATACCCAGCAGAATAGCATCATTTATCTCATCTTTTATAAAGCCAGCCTGAATAAAAGACAATTTAATGTTTGCTTACTAGAGGGGACAGCATAACCAGAGTTAAAAGTCTGGGCTTTGGGCAGCCCTGGTGGCTCAGCGGTTTAGCACTGCCTTCAGCCCAGGGTGTGATCCTGGAGACCCAGGATCCAGTCCCACATTGGGCTCCCTGCATGGAGCCTGCTTCCCCCTCTGCCTGTGTCTCTGCCCTGTATCTCTGCCTGTTTCTCTCTCTCTCTCTCTCTCTCTCTCTCTCTCTCTCTGTGTCTCATGAATAAATAAATCTTTAAAAAAAAAAAAGTCTAGGCTTTAATGTCAAAATCACTTAAGTTTGAAAGCCATTAAATAATCATGTGGGGGCACCTGGGTGGCTCAGTGGTTGAAGCGTCTGCCTTCAGCTCAGGTTGTGATCCCAGGGTCCTAGGAGTCCTGCATCGGGCTCCCCTCAGGAAGCCTGCTTCTCCCTCTGCCTATGTCTCTGTCTCTCTCTCTTTCTGTCTCTCATGAATTAAAAGATAAATAAATAACTGTGACTTTGGGCAAAATTTCCTTACCCATAAAATAGGAATAATAATGATAATTGTGCCTACCTTAAGGGTGGTTGTATTCAGTGAGATAATATGGTGAGAGAACAGGTACAGTCTCATAGTCAAGAACCAAAACAAATTAGTTATTAGCTCGGTTGACAAATATCAAGCCTGGGTTCATCAGGCTAACATTGTGCACATAAGGACCAGACAACATAGAGCCCGCATCTTCCTCTGCCTGTGTCTCTGCCCCTTTCTCTGTGTCTCTCATGCAGGGAGCCCCATGCGAGACTCGATCCCAGGACCCCGGGGTCAAGCCCTGAGCCAAAGGCAGATGCTCAATCACTGAGCCACCCAGGCATCTCAGTGTTAATATTTTTAAAAGATGTTTTTATATTAAGGTTATATTGATGCTGAGTGTAGCTGAAATTATTTGGATGTTCATTATACTATCATTTAAACTTGTCTATATAAAAATATAAAATTGGAAGAATATTATTTTGTCCATGTTCTATGGAAGTAATGTTTTAGGGTCTCAATTTTGTGCTATGCAGACTCAAAACAATTTCCTTGAAGAACCTTACACCTGCCTTGGTTTTCCCTTGCAGGTAAGAAAAGCCTTTTAAACAGCCAGCTGTCCTTAGTACCTCAGCTTTCATAATAGGGCACACTCTACTATGAATTGTTTATTAAGGTATATGTGTCCGAATTTTGACAACTCAGACAGCTACATTCCAGGATGTAGATGGGAGTATAATCTCATTTTGTCATTGAATATTTATTAAAAACTCAATAGGGAGAAGCAATTTTCAGGGAAGATTATTTCAAGTATACATCAACCTATGCATTTTTTTCAGACGGTCTAGGCTAAAACTTATCCATGGATTAAACCAGATCAATAGACAGCTGGTACCTTGCTAGACAGTGCCATAGTTTCCCAAAGTATAATTTTTACCAAAATGTACTTTTGTATGATGTCAACAATGTATATTAAGTATTATGAGACACAGCAACTTTTGTCGCATCTATTTTTTTAAAAGATTTTATTTATTTATTCATGAGAGACAGAGAGAAAGAGAGACAGAAACACAGGCAGAGGGAGAAGCAGGCTCCATGCAGGGAGCCTGATGCGGGACTCAATCCCAGACCCCAGGATCACGCCCTGCACCCTGCATCAAAAGCAACCACTCAACTGCTGAGCCACCCAGGCATCCCTTGTTGCATCTATTTTAAGGATATCTGAAAACATTATTTATTTCTGTCACAATAATCATTTTTAGGACCCCAGAGGAAAACATATCTGATCTTGGCACAAAAAATAGTTAATAGTATTACTTAACCTCAACTTGGCAATGAAAGAAAGGAAGAAGGAAAGAAAGGAGAAAAGAAGAAAGAAGAAAAGAAAGAAGAAGAGAGAAGAAAAAAGAAAGAAAGAAAGAAAGAAAGAAAAAGAAAGAAAGAAAGAAAGAAAGAAAGAAAGAAAGAAGAAGAAAGAAAGTTTTCAAAAAAAAATTAAAAAAAAAAAAAAAGAAAGAAAAATTTCCACCTCCACTCTCTGGCTCCTTCTTCAAAGAATCCTAGCAAAAACATTAAGTTTTGGTACGAAAAGTAGCATGGTATATGCCAAAATCAATTCCTTTCTACAATCTAAACTGCAAAATGCTTCCCAAAGCAGAAGCAAACATGTCTTTGTGCATAAAATAGATCACATTCTTCTACAACTAGTAGAATATTTTGATGCTCCCAAGTCCTAACCCCTGCTTCATATCACGTGAGTCTCAGATTTGTAGCACAAACTGCCAGGTGTCAACTGGTTATATTAGTCAGGGTTCTTCAGAGAAGCAGGATCAATAGAATATATATATATAGACTTACAGGTTTTCCCCACTCTCTTAAGGTAGAGCATTCATATGAAACCTTTTGTAAGCTGAACTGGTGTAAAGGAAAAAGGAGTTACTCTTCATTTATATGGAAAATTTTTTGAGTGTTCCCAGACTCAAAAATAACCCCTCTTAGGCTTTTCTAACACCTTAGGACACATTTTGCTAATTGATAAACAAAATAAGTCCAGATAAACCACAGATGCTCACAGACACAGTTCAAAGCTATGGCAGCTTGGGGCACCTGGGTGGTTTAGTCGGTTAAGCTTCCGACTCTAGGTTTTGGCTCAGGTTTTGATCTCAGGGTCATCAGATGGGAGCCCCAGCTTGGTCTCTGGGCTAAGTGGGGGAGTCTGCTTAAGATTCTCTCTCTCTCTCGCTCTGCCCCTCCCACTCATGCCCGCTCTCTCTAAAATAAATAAATAAATCTTAAAAAGAAAAACAAACAAAACTATGAAAACTTGATGCTGAGATGCCGAGTGTAGTTTCTGAGGAAGGAACTTAGTGGGATCACTCTCACTGCTCAGAGTACGTGCTCCCTCTGTAAGTGCTTGATGCAAAACATATGCTGAATACTATTTTCATTTTTTTGCCTTTTTTTCATATCCTCTTAAACAGCTCTAGAAATAAAGTCTTCAGTGCTTTATTCTTTTTAATAAACGTCTACTGTATGTAATATTTACTGTAGATAAAGATTAAAAGTACTTAATAAACTTTTACTGTAAAAGGGCATAAATCTTAAGATTCTGGCTTGGTTAATTTTTACATAGACATACACCCAAGTTGAGATCCTCTTCAGATTCCATTCTGGGGCAGCCCTGGTGGCTCAGCAGTTTAGCGCCGCCTTCAGTCCGGGGCCTGGTCCTGGAGACCAGGGATCAAGTCCCACGTTGGGCTCCCTGCATGGAGCCTGCTTCTCCCTCTGCCTGTGTCTCTGCCTCTCTCTCTCTGTGTGTCTCTCATGCATAAATAAATAAAATCTTTAAAATAAAAAAATTTTAAAAAAAAGATTCCCTTCTGTTAGCAAAACAGGTACTAACTAGGTCTTTTGTAAAAGCAAGTGGCATAAAGCAAACTTGAAAAAATGGGGTATATCAGTATATAAGAAGAATTTTCTTACAGGAATTGGCTCACACTGTAATGGAGGCCAAGAAGTGCCACCATCTGCAATCTGCAAGGGACTAATGGTATAATTTATTCTCTGTCCAAACGCCTGAAAATCAGGGTAGCTGATGGTGTAACTCCAGTTACACGTGAGGACTGGAAGACTACTGGTGTACCTGGACCCCAGAGGCCCAGAACCAGGAGGGCAAGAGAAGATGAACATCCCAACTCAAGATAAGAAAGAGAGAGAGAGAGAGAGAGGAGTCACCCTTCCCTTCCACCTTTCTGTTCTCTTCCCTCAGGAGATCGGATGAGCCAGCCAATGGTGAGGGCAATCTTCTTTACTCAATCTACTGATTCAACGTGGTTTGGTAGAAAGAGACAAGATTTGGAATCAACAGATTTGGTTGGGTTTCAAAAAGCTGATAGTTATCAGAACCTGGGCTTCTTAAACACTGGTGTCCTTATGCAGGAAACAAGTGACTCTAACGTCTGCCTCAGAGAATTCTCAGCCTTCGCTTCTCCTCCATGAGGCCAGCACAGCAAAGTTGTGAGTACCCAGTGGGCTGCACCTGCCTACTATGGGTTCATGCCATCTGCCCAGGGATTTGCCTCTCAACTTGAGCCTGGGGTATTCATGTGAGCCTCACAGCTGGCCTAAGGTTTCCAGGATCCCCAGCTCCTACCTTACCTTTAGGTATGGGGTCAAACATTCCCCCAGGGGAGCTGTGTTTTGTGAATGATTTTTCAAAGTTACAATATAGAGGCTTTACTGTTTTAAAGTGAAGTGTTTCATCTGGGGTAGGGTAAAATGATAACCAAACATCCTGGAGGAAATGATGAAAAACTCAAAAGAAAAATAATTCTACCTTTCTCTCTCATTATATTTTCCATTCACCAAGTAAAATCTACTCCTTTGTTTTTTTTCCATAAAAGTTCACGCCGAGTATGTTTCTATGAAGAGTCATCTCATACAGCCCACACATAAGATGACACTTTATTCAGTCAATCTGTTCTTAGGAACAATGTAAAAATATATATGCGGTGAGGTTAACAATGTTCTTATTTGAACTCTGAACACCTCTATGTCTGAGAGCCTCTATGTCTTCAGCTGTTTGAAATCCTTAATGTAAAAGTTTAATTTAAATTTTTCATAGTAATGGAGTATTTTTATAATGTGACAACATTTAAATATATCAATCACAAAATGTTTATTAAAAGAAAACAGTGTTTTCTTTATATTAGAAAAGGTTCCAAATAATAATATGAGATTGGGTCTTACTCATAGCATAAGTCTTGTATTCAGTTGTTTATCTCCTAATTTCTCCTTTACCCCATTTCCCAATTTTTGCGTATGTTGGTAAAAAAGCATTACCCACTTTCCATAAATGATGATACCATCTATCTTATTCTGACTTATAGTGTCATTTGTGTTTTATTTTGATAACCTGCCACCCGCAAGAGTAGAAGGGAGACAATTATAATATCTAACATTTGCAATAAGGTATCACATAATTATCACTCTTCATTTATTTTCTTTGAACTCATACAATTTAGAAAATACATAAAACTTGTGTTTCTGACTACACTCACCAAAATAGCTAATCCAGAGACAAAAATTAAATAGTTTTTTAATACCAAGAGGAAAAAACCATGGCAATACGACAGGGTGTAACCACTGTCTAACAAATGCTTCTTGTTTACAAAATAAAGACCTGTTCTATGTCTAGTCTTTAACCAAAGTCTGACTCTTCCATAGTTGATTTTTATAACCTGTTAACTGTTTGTTAATTGATATGAATTCTTTGGCTTATGCATTACATAAACATGTTATCCAAAACAAATTTTCTGCTATGTATCAAGGGCCTTAAAAATATTCATTGTTAAATCCAGAAATTCCATCTCTAAAAATACATCCTAAAGAAACAATTTAAAATGTGGGCAAAGCTATATCTGGAAAACTTTCCATTGCATTATTTAAAATAGTAAAAACTGAAAACAAGCTAAATCCCAAGATGGGAGTGATTGCATGAATTACAGTAAACTAGATGATAGACCCCTACTTTAGCAATTGAGGATGACAAAAGATAATATTAAAGCAAGGAAAATGACTGTTATGATTTTTACTTAAATGAGTTTATTTTTACTATCAAAGAAAATATGAAAAATAAAGAGAGTACAAAGAAGTATGATTATAACATTCACTAAAAAAAGATACACTTTTGTGGCTATGATATGGTTATAATTATGTGGATTTTTTAAAAAAGATTTTATTTATTCATGAGAGACACACACGGGGAGAGAGAGAGAGAGAGAGAGAGAGAGAGGCAGAGACACAGGCAGAGGGAGAAGCAGGCTCCATGCAGGGAGCCCGATGTGGGACTCGATCCCAGATCTCCAGGATCACACCTTGGGCTGAAGGCGGTGCTAAACTGCTGAGCCACCCAGGGATCCCCCTTTTGTTTTTTCTTTATCAAATTAAATATATAGTAATTTATAGTGAAAAAAGTTTTTAATTTTGTTTTTAAAGATTCTATTCACCTATTTGAGAGACAGAGAGAATAGCGAGAAAGAGCGTGAGCGGGGAGGAAAGGGAGAAGCAGGCTCTCCAAGAGCAGGGCTTAATCCCAGGACCCCAGCATCACAACCAAAGCGGAAAGCAGATGCTAAACCAACTGAGCCA
Organism: Vulpes vulpes; assembly: GCF_048418805.1. Classification (NCBI taxonomy): domain Eukaryota; kingdom Metazoa; phylum Chordata; class Mammalia; order Carnivora; family Canidae; genus Vulpes; species Vulpes vulpes. Next base: position 131,351,786 of record NC_132782.1, read on the forward strand.
TCCAGGCACCTCATGAAAAATTATTTTAAAAAAACAAACCACTACATTCTCATACACAAAATCTCTTGTCTGGCTTATGAAGGAGCTTCATGTTCAGTCCCATCCTGTGATTATTTTTTTGCTGTGTTTATTAAACACTGATTTTACTTTCAGCATGTCTTCCATAGCTATTCTCAGCCAATAGCTCATGGTCTCTGACACATGGAAGGCATCTCCTGTTTTAAAGATGTGCAAACTAAGTCTTGACACAGTTACTCACTTAACTTCCCCTAAATAAATCAATAGAAATCCAGAAATGAAAAAAATTGTTCCTTGATTCATTTTTCTCCAATCTTTAATTTAAAAAAAATACAAGTCCCTACACATTACTATAATGAAGTTAACTTATGCAAAGTTGAGTAAATTGAAGCAGGACTTGGAACAAGAAGGTTATGTCTAGGACAGCCTCCCTGAGAGATTTGTCCATTCTTGGTGTCCAGAGGAACCTGTGAAGGGCGGAAATCAAAAAGTTGTCCCATGGTCTTACAAGGTAAGTAGTTATTTTGACTTCACAGGTGAGAAACAGGCTGAGAGGGTTGAGCCCTATCACAGGGCTAGTAAGTGACAGAAGAGAAACTCATTTCTACAAATGACTGTCTGGAAAAAGCCTGGACTCTTTTCCCTCCTGGTTGCACTGCTATGAGCATCAAATGAGGCAAATATCACAGAAAGGTATGCTGGAAATGGGGGCATTGCCCGTTTCTGTGGTTTCAAGATCCCCCCTCTTCTTATGCCTACCCCAAATAGAACAGATTTGGTAGCTGTAAAGCTTTGTGAAAATATAAACGAGAACCTGGGATTTGCCTGTTACAATGTTCTTTTTTCGAAAGTCTCAAATCTTTTATTGTAGAGGAATTCTGATCTACTTGAAATAAATGGGCCACTGGCCAGGGCTTGGAAATGTTTGTGATAATGAAGAGCATCATTTGTTATTTGGCATCTACAGATACACGATTATTATTTAATAATAATTAGTAAATTACTGACAAAAAATAGCAAATTTTACATCCTTTTTTTGAAAACCAGTATGTAAAAAAATTATGCTCCAACCCTAATTCCGCTTACCATTAGAATCTATTTCAGTTCCAAAGGGGCACATTGGGGGAGGATTCTTTCTAGCTTGTAAAAATGTGCACTTTGGGGGCAGGGGTGTCTTATTCTCTTCATTTTCCGTTTAGTGGTAAATGAGAGGTAGTTTGAAGTAGCAGGAAATTAAGTTCATTATAAGTTAAGTTCATCATTTCCAGTGCTGGCGATTAGCTGCTCCTTGGCAAGTTTCTTAACCTCTCTCGGTGCCCTCTTCTTACTTTTCTCCTCTGTTCCCCCCAAGTGTGGAAGTCAGCATTAGACAGCTGGGAAATGACCTAATATCTCTAGTCAAATATTTTATATGTATTTATTTGAGTCGGTAATACATCCATATGGTTAAAAACTTTTAAGATTATAAAGAGAAATTCTATGCCATCTCATTCCCTCCTGCTTTTCTCTGAATGTCCCTGTCCCAGTTCTCAGTTTTATTTTGCAAATTCAGAGGATGTGCATGGCAAACTAAGAAAGATGACTAGATTTAATCTGAATGAAAGGGATTTATTCTAAAGTAATACTTGTATAGTCCCCTGCATAGCCTCCCTCATGTTTTCTGAGACTTCAAACATCAACACTCAACTAAACTACTAGTCACAGTGCCTTTTCAAGAAATTTTTACTTTGAACTTGCTCTTGTGCAAAGGAAATGGTTCAACCATTTCTCTAGAACTTGGTTGATAATAAATTTTCTTTTGTTCCATTTATAATTTTCTTTTAACATTTTGTCTTTTTCTACTGTTGCATAAGATAGGAGAACTAAGGGAAAGATTTGTTTTGGACTGCTTTGAGATTTTTTATACTTTAGGCCAGAACAGAGCGTATAAGAATTAAAAGTTTATATGTAACGTGCTTTGATTTCCCTTCAGTTTATTCAATATTTGTAATGCTGGTTAAGATTATTTACCTCGGGACGCCTGGGTGGCTCAGCGGTTGAGCGGTTGAGCATCTGCTCAGGGCGTGATCCTGGAGTCGGGGATCGAGTCCTGTATCTGGCTCCCTGCATGGAGCCGGCTTCTCCCTCTGCCTGTGTCTCTGCCTCCCCCCCCCCCCATGAATAAATAAATAAAATCTTAAAAAAAAAAAAAAGATTGTTTACCTCTGGGGTGCTGAACAAATGGACAGTAGTGAAAGAAGAATAGCTAAGCAGACCACTAAGATGTGCGTCTAGCCCAGCACTTGGCACACAGTAGGTGTAGGACCATTGCTATATAAAATATCTGATCTATTAAAGCATGCTTGAACTACTGCCATGGTAACCAAATATTTTTCTGCAAATCTTCGGGCTTACAAGGCAAATTAAAAATCATTTCAAAAAAACATTTCTCTCTAGAGAAACGGCTACAAGGACCCTGTTTTTCCATGACAACTTTGTTTTAACCTAAAATATGGCACTTTATTTTGCAAGAACTGAGGAGCAACACTCCCTTTTCCCGGTATCTGACGCTGGAGACTTACTGCGCACGAAGTAGTGATCAAAATCTAACTCCATCCACTTAGGAAAGTAACCTAAAAACAGCGATGTCCACCCCCTCAACCCCCCACCCCCACCCCCACCCCCGTCAGGAAAGGGTTTAGGTTTACGCAGACACAACAGGCCACACTCTATGGATCCAGGCAGACACTCAGCGTTGGAGGTTGCTGCATTTATTTATGGATGAGGTTTACATTCCCCCCCCCCCCCAGTTCTTTTTTGTTTTGTTTTTTTTTCCCCAGTTCTCTTAATAGAATTAATTAACTGCATTCATTCATGGACTCAGTCCACACGTTTCGTAAGAGCCTACCAGGGACATAATAGTGAAGATGCGCGCCTCCCCTCAAGGAACACACCATCCCAGCGAAGATCTACTCTTCAGTAGCCATCGGGGAGGTGCTTTTGCGGCCGCTGTATGACTGCTCGAGTCAGGACCCGGTGCCCGAGGTGCCCGAGGTGCCCGCGGTGCCCGCGGTGCCCGGCTCTCCCGGGCTGGCCGCGCAGGGTGGGGTCAGCCGCCGCCGCCGCCCCCGCCCCCGCCCCGCGCTCCCCCTCCCGCGCAGCCTTCAATGTCGCAGCTCGGACCACCGGAAATTAGCGGCGGGCGGCGGGGACCCGGCGGGGACCCGGCGGAGCGGGGGGCGGGGGCGGGGGCGGGGGCGGGGGCGGGGGGCGCCAGCCTAGCCCGGCGCCCGCGGGACGCGCCGCCAGCGCCCTCTCCGCCGGGGGCTCGGCGCTCGCCCACCTCTTCCAAATTTAACCATTACCTAAATCCGAAGGGAAATGAGCAAACCTCTCGGATTGGGTGTCAAGGTATTTTCAGCCTCGTTGGGCGTATTTATCCCGAAGTGTTTCCACAACAAGCTATTTCGGGGCCGCGGGGCAGGTTTCGCTCCGCGGCCGCCGCGGCCGCTCGCCGGGCTCCAGGCCGGCGGTGATTCACGGCCGCGACCCGGGGGCGGCAGAGCCCGGCAGGCGGCGGGGCCCGGGGGTGCCGGGAGGGTGCCGGGAGGGTGCCGGGAGGGTGTCCCGAGCCCGAGGGGCGGGGAGGGAGGCCCCCTGCGAGCTGGCGCTCCGGCTCCCCCGCGCTCCAGTCAATCTGTGTCCTGAATCCGTGACTTCCCGCTGCCGAAGTCTCCCAGAGCCAAGAAGGGTTCATTTTCTTTCGAGTCACTTCTAGTGTCTGGGTGTCGGGCCCTCCGGGGCTCTCCAAGCCCCGCAGCCCCACGGAGCAAGCCCGCGGAGGACGTCCCGGGAGGGCGGCGGGCAGGCCGGGGGGGCGCGGGGGGCCGGTCCACGGCCTCGCCCCTTGCGCAAGGGGAGCGCGCCCGCCTGGGGGCTGGGGGCAGGTCTGAGAGGGCTAGGAGAGCTACTCCTCAACGCTCAGGAAGTGAAGCTTGTGGTTTTGGGGGCTGAGCTCGGAAGGAGATTAAAAAAAGAGAGAGAGAGAGAGAGAGAGAGACAAGCGCAGCCTCTCCCGAAAGCAGCTCAGTTTGAAAACTCTCGGAGCGCAGCGCCCGCGCCCTGACCCCGCAGGTAGGTCCGCGCCGCCTGCTCTGCGCCTGCCCCCCTGGCGGGGGCGGCCGCGGGGACCAACCGGGCGCCGCCACTGCGGGGGCGACCAGAGGGCGCTGCCGGGGACCCCGCACCCGCTGCTGGCCACTGCGAGGGAGCCCCAGGACCCATCCGCAGGGGATTGTGGCGCAGGGGAGCAGGATTCATCCGGGAAGGAAACATCTGGTGGGGAGGCGGGGGCAGCTGGGCTCCGCGGGCTGCCCCCGGGCGCCTCGGCTCCCGCCTCCCGCCGGCCGCGGAGAGAGGCCCCGGCCCGCGTGCGCTCAGGGGCCGCCCCGCCCTCCCGCTGCCAGCTGCTGCGCGAGGTCTCCTTCCCACGCGCCCGGCGCTGGGCCCGCCCGCCCTGCGCCCGCCCTGCGCCCGCTGCCCTCGCCCTGGACCGGCCGCCGGCCTGAGCCGAGAGGGCCCCTCGCGGCCCGCCGGCTCCCGCGCGCTCGGCTCCCCCGGGCCCCTCCGCCCCCCCGCGCGCCGACGCAGACCCAGGCCTCGGCCGGGCCCTCGAGGCCGGTGCACCCCGTTTCCCTTTCCCTCTGGGTTTCATAGCTGTCTAAGGAATTCGTTGTGCGTTTGTTGTGTCTAATTATACGGCCGAAGTGGCGGCTCAGGCAGAGAGGCCCAGGGAAAGGTGTGCTGGCCAAGCTGCGCCCCGGGGCAGCCCGAGCGCCTCCAAGCCTCCCACCCGAGGGGCGGACTCCGACGGCGGCAGGTGGCCTCGCCGCTCCCAGGGGCCTCCTGGCTCCTAGGACTCCGGAAAGCTCTCTGGGACTCTGCTTCAGGTCCCCAGCCGCCCTTGCTCTCCAGCCTGTGCCCGCGCCACCCCAGGGAGGGGGCCGCAGTGGGACGTGCAAAGCCCTCCAGGGCAAACGAGACCCCATGACTCGTTCTGGGCTCGGAGCGCATCCGGCAGCCTGGGCCAGTGTCCTCCGTCCTGCCCGGGAGCCGCGCACTCCTCCGCCGCCGGCCTAAGCCTCGCGACGGCCCAGGACCGGGGGCCTCGTCCGGCCCCGGGTCCCCTAGCACCCTCGTTTCTGAACGAGGCCAGACCGCGGAGAGAGCCGCTGTGCCTGCGGCCCCCGCGTGAACCCGGCCGCCAGCTAGAGGACGGCGAATTCGTTTGCCCCAGACCTAGCCGCGGTCCGGGTCCGGGCCCGCCCCCGAGCAGCCCCGCGCGGAGCTGGAGGCTGCCCCGCCTCGCCGCCGGGCTCAGGTTTCGACCCCGGGATTAGATGAACTGATTGGGGGTTCAGGAGAGCGGCGCCGCGCCCCCCCGCACCCCTGCGCCCCGGCCCCCGCGGGCCGCCCCGGCTCTCCGCGGCCGCTAAGCCGCCGGTTCCTCGCGGACTCCAGCCGGCGCGCGCGAATCGCCCCACTTCCCCTAGACAAGGTTTTCGGTGAGCAGAACGGAAAGGGCCCTCTCCCAGGACTTGGTTTCCGAGGTTAGGTGTCCACGGTCTGGGGCGTGCTGCCCGGACTTCGCCTGCTGCTGCCGCCGCCCTCGCGTCTCCAGACCAACCTTCTCCCTGGCGAGCGGCGCGAGGGAGGGCGAGGGAGACCACCGGGGCGCGAGCTCCCTCGGGGGCCGGGGTCGGGGCCCTGTCACGCGCCCTCCCGCCACCTTCCTCTTCCTCTTCTCTCCCGCCCTCTTTCTCCGGCCTCCGCCGCCCTCATCCCCCTGGCGCGGCCTCCCGACCCCGCTCCTCAGCCGGCCCCGTGCGCCCCTCCCGCCCCCCGCGGGCTCCTGCAGGGCTTGGCTTCCAGCCCCTTCCAGGTGCCCCGCCGCCAACCCATCCCGCGGCCCCAACGGATGGACGCGTCCCTGCGCTCCGCCCCAGCCCGGTAACAGGCCAGGCAGGCAGTGGGTGCTCGACTTGGGGCAACTGACCAGTTGGGGGACATCGGCTCTCCGGAGAGCTTGGTCGCCAGAGCGAGTTTTCCCTTTTAGGGAAGGGGAGGGGCCAAGGGGTGTGGGCAGGGCAGGAGGAAGAGGCTCGAGCCGGGGCCCGGGACGGGTTGTACCGCTCAGCTGTGGCGGCGGCGGGCTCGCGCCACCTGTCCGAGTGCCACCTGGTGAGCGCGGCGCAGCCGGGCCAAGCTCCTCCTCCCGCGGGCCTTCCTCCCTCCTCCCGGCCGGCGCTCTCGCTCTCTCCACCCGGCTGCCCAGTGCCGGGCCCTGGAGCGTGCTGACCCGCGTTTGCACCCGGTTCTTCTCCTCTCGCAGGTCCCCGCCTGGCTGGGGCTGAGCACGCCCTCGGGGTGACAGTGGGAGCGGAGCGGAGAGCGCGCCCGACCACCATGCCGCGTTCGTTCCTTGTCAAGAGTAAGAAGGCTCACAGTTACCACCAGCCGCGCTCCCCGGGACCCGACTATTCCCTCCGCCTGGAGAATGTGGGGGCACCGGGCGGAGCAGGTACGGGGTGCGCCCAGGGCTGTAGATTGCGAGCCCCGCCACACCACCCTCCCCCAGGAGCCCTGCAGGGAGACCCTGACGCCCCTTTTGCTCGTTTCTGTTTCCTACCGTCTGGGTCCCTTCCGGGGCTGTCGCCTGGGTGCCACAGCCTCTTTGCTCCCGCCCTCGGACCGGGAAGGGTTCCCGGCCAGGTCTGGGTAGAGAGGAGGATGCCTGGGTGCCACGGCCTGGAGGGCGCCGCTTCAGAACCAGCGGGTCCACTCAGGCCCAGCCTGAGCTCCGATCCTGCCTCCTCTCCGCAGACGGCACCTCGAGTGCAGGCGGGGCGCAGACGGAGCCCCGGGGTCGTCTGTCCCCGGAGTCCCAGCTGACCGAGGCCCCTGACAGATCCTCCGCATCCCCGGGCAGCTGTGAGGGCAGCGTCTGCGACCGGAGCTCAGAGTTTGAGGACTTCTGGAGGCCCCCGTCGCCCTCTGTGTCTCCAGGTAGGAGCCCGTTGGGAGCTGTGAGGCCGGGGCGGCAGGGACCCCATGGTGAGGAATACACTGACTTGGCTTTGGGTGCAGAACTGCTAAATGGATGGCCGAGAGTCTTTCCGAAAGGCTAGCGCTTGTTCAAGGGGTAAGGGGCCCGTGCGGGGGAGGGGGGGACCTGGCTTCTCTGGGACTGCTTCAGCCCGTTGGGATGTCTGCTGCTTGGATCCCAGGCAGCGGGACTCGGGTTGTTCATTCCTAATATTCGTTTGGTGTAGATAGTGGGTGAGAGAAAATATATGAGTCGTCTGAACAGCAATCTCGACTTTTCGTTTTCTGATCAGTTGACTGTTTAGAAAGAGCTGGGATCCCCAAACCCAGACCTCCAAGTCTCGAAAAAACGGAGACCTGGGCAGTCTAAAACTCCCCCTGGCTCCCTCAGTTATTGGGCCTGGCAGAGCTGGGCGCCAAGCCAGAGGGACGGGTCCGACGAAAATCTCTGCCCTCCTCTGAGTCTTCGCAGGCTCGGATCCGGGGCCTGTTTCAGTTTTCGTTCTTCCAGGTTGGCCTAGCCCTGGGGCCCGTCCGTTGGCTTAATTTCCAGACAGTAATTGAGGTTTGCACAAACGTTGGGTGGGGGCATGTCTTGGGTCCTGGCCAGGGGAAGAACGCAAACCAGCCCGATTCTTCCCACAGCCTGTTATTTCCAGATTGCATTTACGAGTTTTAAAAGATAGCCTGAACCCCACCCCACTCTCAATTCGTTGACCTGGCTAAAGCCCTAACTCCAGCGAGTGTGTCTGGGAGCTTGAGACCAGAGAATTTTTCTTGGCTGTGCAGGACACGTCCTGCAAGACTGAGTGCTCCGGGAATTTCTCTGTCGGAATCTTGGGGCGCAAGAAACGGCTAGTCTGGAGTGTGCAGTGGGAACAGATTCATAAATCTGTATGCAAATAGAGAAAGGATACCTTGGGCATTTGGTTTTAGCAAAATTCCCGTTGGGCAGGGGCGCACAAGGCCACAAATATGGGAAAGCTATGTCCCTGGCAGGTGGCAGCTAAAACCTTAATTGTAAATTATTCTCTGAGAAATTTGAATTTGTTTTTTTTTTCCCCATCAAGCTAGGACAGGAATGAGAATGGTAGTATTTGGCGGGCAGTTCAAGCTCCAAACCCTCCTTTCTGCTGCCCCTTTGGGTATTTAATAATCGTTAGGAATGTTAACACCTTCCCGTTTTTTTTGTTTGTTTAAAAAAAAAAAAAACCGCAACAACAGATGTCTTCGGTAGGCCAGGCTGCATTTTATTGGTCCTCTCCCTCGCTCCTTACCGATCCCGGAAAGAAAAGGGACGGAGTGGGAACCTCTAGGGGCCGGGAGCGCTTGGCCCTGGGACCTCGGAGCAGGAGCGCTGTCCAGGCCCTAACGGGGGCCGCCTCGCCCGGCCTAGCTCAGCTCAGCTCAACATTTCTCCAGCACAGACAGCTTGGCGCGCTTTTCTCTGTGGGATCGCGAGGTGCTCGGATCCCGCCAGAAAATGCCGTCCTAACGTTTCCGCTGCCCTGGCACCAAATTTACCCATCTCCTCGACCGATGTCATTTTAATTATCCGTTTGCTGCCCTGCCGCCTCCAGCGATCCTCGAGGCCCCAGAGACCGGGGCCGCGTCTCATCCCGGGGGCGTCGCGGCTCCGGGCGCGCGGCTTTCCGCACCGGGGCTGGGCAACCTGCAGACGCCGCCGGGCGGCCCAGCCTAACTGGACGCCCCCCTGTGCCTCCACAGCCTCGGAGAAGTCGGTGTGCCCGTCGCTGGACGAAGCTCAGCCCTTCCCCCTGCCCTTCAAGCCGTACTCTTGGAGAGGCCTGGCGGGTTCTGACCTTCGGCACTTGGTGCACAGCTACCGGCCGTGCGCGGCCCTGGATCGCGGCGCCGGCCTGGGCCTCTTCTGCGAGCGCGCCCCGGAGCCAGGCCACCCCGCGGCGCTCTACGGCCCCGAGCGGGCTGCGGGCGGCGCGGGGGCCGGGGCGCCCGGGGGAGGAAGCGCAGGAGGTGGCGCTGCCGGCGGCTCGGGCCTGGGGCTCTACGGCGACTTCGGGCCCGCGGCGGCAGGGCTGTACGAGCGGCCCACGGCGGCGGCGGGAGGGCTGTACTCGGAGCGCGGCCACGGGCTGCACGCGGACAAGGGCGCAGGCGTCAAGGTGGAGTCGGAGCTGCTGTGCACCCGCCTGCTGCTGGGCGGCGGCTCCTACAAGTGCATCAAGTGCAGCAAGGTGAGGCTCCCGCGCGCCCGGCTCTGTCGGCCCCGCGCCCGCGCCCCCGGCTCGCGCCCCCGGGCCCCTCTCAGCGGCCTTCTCCCCGGCCCCACTCGCCGCAGGTGTTCTCCACGCCGCACGGGCTCGAGGTGCACGTGCGCAGGTCCCACAGCGGCACGAGACCCTTTGCGTGCGAGATGTGCGGCAAGACTTTCGGGCACGCGGTGAGCCTGGAGCAGCATAAAGCCGTGCACTCGCAGGTAAGCGCGGGGCGCATGGCCGCGCACGGCCCTGTGAGGTTCCCGAGTTCGGGGAAGGTCTGACTGTCAGTGCGGCACCCGCCACTCTCCGCCTGGCAGCTCTTCCCTTGGACTTCCCCGGACTGCCCCCAGGCTCCCCCAGCACGTCCCTTTGCCCACATGTAGGTGTGTAGGGAAAGGTGGCCGGCTGGGGCATCCAGGCAGCCCTAGAGCTCCCCGTCACTCGTTGTGAGCCTCTCCAGAGGATGATCCAGATCACTGCTTTGGGTTTGAGGAGGGTTTGTGCACTCTTGCTGCTGATCTATCAGATGTATTAGCTCTGGGGTTTTTGTGGCCTCGCTTTTCACCAAACGGCTGTCACTTCATTTGTATTGACCCCTCCCAACTGAAAAGAAGGGATGTCACCTCATTTAGAGCATGGGAGAGCATAATTGTCCTGTTCTTTCATTCATTCCTTTATTCATATCTGTGGTGCAACTTCCCCGTGCTAGGCTGCTCAGAATCCTGTAACAACACACTAGGTCCCTGACCAGATGCCCCCACAGAATTTTTTTAAGATTTTATTTATTCATGAGAGACACACAGAGAGAGGCAGAGACACAGGCAGAGGGAGAAGCCGGCTCCACGCACAGAGCCCCGTGTGGGACTCGATCCTGGGACCCCAGGCTTACACCCTAAGCCAAAGGATGCTCAACCCCTGAGCCGCCCAGGCTACTCTACCCCCACAGATTTTTTCAGTTTAACGGAATGACAGAGGGGTTGGTAAGCAATTAAGTACACAACTATGACAAGCGAATGCTTACTCAGAGACTTATTTACTAAAAAAGAGTACAATTCTTACAATTCTCGCATCTCTCTCAACACTGGCTAGAAGGGGCAGTGGCATCAAGTGACTGAGGTCTAAGCCTCCTGTTGAGGAGGGTGGAGAAGTGTTTGTAAATGGGTGTCAAAAAAGCAGGGTGGGGATACTTTTTGCCATGGGGTGTGGAGGGTTGTGGGCGAACTGTTTGGGCAGAAAAACTGTTATGAGGAAGAGGTGGGGAGGGTGGAGGTTGGACATAAATCTGGGGAGAGAGGATGATGGAGCAGACTAAGGCAAAGGGGAGAGCCTGAAGGAAGGGGGAGCCCTGGCTTTGGGGGTTTTATGGTCGGGTTAGTGGTGAAGAGGATGGCAGCCTAGGGTGACTACAATAGGAATGCCACGTCTTTCTGTCTACAGGAACGAAGCTTTGACTGTAAGATCTGTGGCAAAAGCTTCAAGAGGTCATCTACGCTGTCCACACACTTGCTCATCCACTCAGACACCCGGCCCTACCCTTGTCAGTACTGTGGCAAGAGGTTCCATCAGAAGTCAGACATGAAGAAACACACCTTCATCCACACTGGTAAGCTGAAGGCTCTTGGCTTGTAGGGAAACTCCTGGTGAAGGCTGGCGTGGAGGAGCATGATTCTTCCCTCTGAGGCCAATATAATTCACCTTTGCTGTGATATCCTGACTACAGGATGAGTGGTAGATGAGACCTTCTAGATGGAGTTAATCACTGCAATGTGTTCAAGAAAATAAGGAGGCATGGGAAGCCTGGGTGGCTTAACGGTTGAGTGTTTGGCTTTGGCTCAGGGCATGATCCTGAGGTCCCAGGATCAAGTCCCACATGGGGCTCCCTGCATGGAGCCTGCTTCTCCCTCTCCCTATATCTCTGCCTTTCTTTCTATATATATCTCTCATGAATAAATAAATAAATAAATCTTTTAAAAAAGAAAAAATTAGGAGGCAGATTCTCTTAGATTTGTTTACATACAAGGTTCTCCTCAGAAGGGCTTTGGGGTGGGGCTGCATTTGCAGAACTACTCAGCTGGTCAACCTCAGGTACACTATCCTTGCAAAGACTATTTTCTTATAGTTTAGCTGCTGTTCCAACTGCTGCATGATCTGGGTGAAATACGAAGCTCCAGAGATAGAGGACTTTCTCCAGGGCTGCTGGAGACTTTTTGTGTCTGCTAAGCACTTTTTAAATGCATTATCTCATTTTATGCTCACAAGAACTCTGGGAGGTAGAGACTATTCCTTATTCCCATTCTAGAGATGAGGAAAGTGAGGCACAGAAGGGTTGGGTAACCTATCCAAGGCTCTGATAGCAAGTGGCAGGGCCAGGACTTAAATTCAGATCTTCCTGACCTCAACTGTATATTAGCTTGACCACCATTTACTGTATTCTATTTTCAGAGTCATGAGGGTTGGTAGATGTAGAAAGCTTCTATTCACTTACTGCCCTTTTCAAAATATCAGCAAGTTCATACCATAATAATGGTAATTCTTTACCTGTGATAATACCTTATAATTTATAAACTGCTTTCAAATCTATCCCTTCTTTAAAAAATTATCCTCCCTCCCCCCGCTTTTTTTTAAAGATTTTAGTTATTTGAGAGAGAGACAAAGAGGGCATGAGTGTTTGGGGGGGGGGAGCAGAGAGAGAGAGGGACAAGCAGACTCCCTGGTGAGCTGGACATGAGGCTCGATCCCAAGATCTTGAGATCATGACCTGAGTCAGACACTTCACTGACTGAGCCAGCCAGGTGCCCCATCCTTTCTTTTGATCCTTACTGCCACCCCATAATGTAGCCTTAGCCTGATGAAACTCAGGGTGATTTACCAAAGATCAGACTAAGAGTGCATGTTGGGGCCATAGAATGCTCTGGATTCCAATTCTGGACTCTTTCTCTAACATTTTGATTGTATATAGGTGGCAGTTTTAATGCCAGGAGCAGTCTCTTTAATAGTAAATAAGACATGTACAAGAGACTCAGAATTCTCTCATTCCAGAATATGAACACTGATTTAAAACGGATTTCAGTGTTCCAAACACCTACCTTTGAGTTTATAAATATGTTGGGACAGTGTCGATGCCCCATCAGAAAACCCAGAAAAATATCTTACTTTAATCATGACCCCTTAACTGAAATTTCTGGGTAACCTACTCCTTTTGAGTAAAGGTTTTCCTGCCAAAATGCAACTAGGACCTTGACTGAATGAAACATTGAGTCTTTATCACACATTCACATCATAGTTAGAATTTGTTTCTCAAATTTGTTTGACCCTAAGGGAATAGCTAAGTTTTGTTGGGTTGTTCTTTATCAAAGAAATCTGAAGCATGAAGACAGAAAGGAATGAACAAGAGAGAAGAAGTTTCCTCAAAAACCAACCTCATCTATTTTGTGCAGTTTTCCAAGACCAATCCCTGACAATAATGCCATGCTAAGGCTATTTGGAAATTCATGCTATTTATCCAAATGTTAAACATCACCTGAATTGGGGGAAAAGACAGAACCTTTTTCTTTTGTTTGTGAGATGTTTATTTATTTATTTACTTATTTGAGAGAGAGAGCATGCACGTGAGAGAGCGCAGGAGGGGCGAGGGGGAGGGGCGGAGGAAGAGGGAAAGAATCTCAAGCAGACTCTGTGCTGAGCACAGAGCGCAACACGGTGCTCGATCTCACAACCCTGAGATGGTGACCCGAGCCGAAACCAAGAGTTTGAAGCTCAACCAACTAAGCCACCCAGGTACCACCAAACCTTTTCTGTTTGTTATTTATTAATCTATGGTGAAGACTTGCTAGGATATAAAGAATCTTTATAAAAAGAAAGTAAAATCAAGACAGAAAAGGATCGTTATTTAAGGAATACTTTGTGACCCAAATGTGGATTTTTAAAAATAAGACTTTGAGATGTGTCTATGCTTCAGATACATTCTATTGTCCTTCAAGAGCAAGAAAGAAAACAGATTCACTGGTCCATACAAACCAACACCCACTTGGAAACTCAGATTTGAAAACTTCCTCTGAATTAGAGCAGAGTCACATGGTTTGAAGGACAGGCCCCCACCCCCACATTGAACATCTGCTGTGGGAGCTCTCTGCTTCTAAAGCCAGGGCTGTCTTGCCAGGGTGGATTCAGCTGTGAGTCTGGGCACGTGGCCTTTGCTCTGTTTCCGTTTAGCAGGAAACGGTTTGAGGCCTTTTGCTGGGAACCCCCACTCAGAAAGTCTCCCTTTCACCTGGTGCACCCATGACTTCCCAGGACTTGCGTTGCAACACGTCACCCTCCAAGTTGCTTGAACGCCTTAGACTCTGGTGCAGCCAGCTGCTGCCAGGAGCATGTGGGTCACAGTGAGTTGCCTCTAGCTTTGTCATAGACTCATACTTCCCTCCCCCTCCTCCATCCTTGCAGGTGAGAAGCCCCACAAATGCCAGGTGTGTGGGAAGGCATTCAGCCAGAGCTCCAACCTCATCACCCACAGCCGCAAACATACAGGCTTCAAACCCTTTGGCTGTGACCTCTGTGGGAAGGGCTTCCAGAGGAAGGTGGACCTTAGGCGGCACCGGGAGACACAGCATGGGCTCAAATGAGGGCCCTGGCTGGAGCGGCAGTTACACAACACTACAGAGGGCAGCCTCCCCACTTGCCACCATCCACGTCTGACTTCTCAGGCCCTCCATTCCAGTCCAAAGATCCCAGCAGGATGAGCTCCTTCACCTTACTTCCTGGAACTCCAAGAAGGGATAAATTACCTATGCAAAGTTCAGCCCAGAGTGGGAACCAAAGGACTCATGGCTTTGGACATCCCGAATAGGCTCCCTGCCACTGGAAGACTCAAAGTCAAGAGGGGATCAGATAAAATCTTGAGCCCTGCAGCTCTTCCCATTCCCAGCCCTGCTCCACAGACAGAAAAGTCCTTCAGGTTTTTTACCTCCTCTTGACTTACTCCAGATACTTGTGTGGACAAGGAGGAATCACCATTTATAAGGTGGACACAGGCTAATGTTTTTATCTAGAATGATAAATGAGTGTTACTTTTTTTTTTTCTCTTTCCGGGGAGTCTGTTAACCTCTTTCTATTGGGTGCTGCCTATAAATCTTGGAGGAATCAGTTCTCCCCCTTGAAGACTGGTTCAGAAACTGATTTGGGGATGGAGTTTCATACTCTTGAAATTACAAAATACACTGTCCAGACTGCTCCAAGAAGGAGCAAAAGAAAAGTGGACCTGGTAGCGAGAGGAGAATCCTCCCTGCAGTGAAGCTTGTGAAGACTTCACCAGAGGAGGTAGAAGCACAGAGCAACACCTCTGGACAAGATGCCATCCATTCACTCAGCAAATGTGTATTGACCACCAGGTCTCAGGCCTATGCTAGGTATTGGGGAGCCAGAGATTCAAGTTATGGCCCATGCCCCTGCCCCTCAGAAGCTAACAGTTGCACCTCCAGGTGGCTAGATCTTTTTTTTCCCCTCCTAAGGAATTCAGAGAAGACAAAACAAAATCTTGACCCTTCTTTTCTGACACGTTTGGGTTTTTATCAAACATTAAAAAAAATAGCTGAACAGGTACTTCCAAGATTTGTGTGTATATTCAGTTTTTTATTGTTAAGCTGATATTTTTAAGATGTCTAAGCTAGCAGGCATGTGGAGTGACCCTCCATGTGTACTATAAAGAAAAAAAGTGGTATTTTTACTTTGATGAGGTTTGTAAATGTTTTTAGAACATCTGGAGTGCATTATGTTTGTTAATACATATTTATTAGAATGATGTTTTAAATTAATAAAGTATTAAGACTCTTACCTATTGCTTCTCATTTAGGCAAGGAATTTGGGAAAGATCTTTGTTTTAGTGTGTAGTGGGAGTTGGCATTGAAAGAAACTACAGTGGGATATTAAAAGTTAAGCAGTCAAGCCAATATTCAGAAGAAAGTAAAAATCCAATTGCTCTGATTTTCATTTGCTTTTTCCTTCTACACTTCAAAGATCCTTCTTTCTTAACAGAAAAACTAGGTATACCAAACTATGCTCCTACCTTATAGAGTCCCTAGTGGTCCCACATATACATAGGTACTTCTGAGGACTTCAAGGATGTTTTTGTTGGTTGATTGGTTGGTTGGTTGGTTGTTGTTGTTGTTATTGTTTTTTAATAGGTTAGAAGATTTCAGATGAATAAAGAAATCACAGGCCTTAGGTCTGGAAATTGAGTGTTAGTCACAGCTCTATCACCAATATGTTGTATGACTTAGGCAACTTCTTTGGCCTTCCTGATTCCAGTTTCCTTGACCATGAAATGTGGATATGGTTCTGTCATCCCAATCAAACCCTGACTATTTGATTCTGTGGAGACTGGAAGGGAGAGAAAGTATGTGATACTGGTTAGGTGCCTCACCTAAGGCAAGTCTAAATCTAAAGATGCATCAGGGGCAGTTAAATTGGAATTTGGGTTATTTCTAGCTCTATCCCACTTGTGGGAGTTTCTTGCATGAATCAGTCCTTTACAAGAATGAAACCGGAATAAGGTCCTGGCCTAGATCCTGACTACCTGTGTGCTCATTCTAGCATCTCCCAGCTGAGGTAGTGTGGCCCCTGGTGACCACCAGTGGATTGTACATTTCAATTCAAATCAACTTCACACATACTGATTGAGTAACTAGTATGTGCCTGGCACTGTTCTAGGTGGTGGGGATACAGCAGTGAGCACAGTATCCTGTCCTTTATTTGGTCACTGCTGAATCTTCAGCTCCCAGAACAGTGCGTGGCACACAATAGGAGATCAATAGGTATTTGCTGAGATAATAGGTAAATAAGCAAAGAAAATAAAGTCCTGCTTCATCCTGACTTTCTGCTTTCTGGAGCACAATGAAAAGAGAAATTGTGTAAGACTTCAGGAAACCAACTGAACACACAGGACTCTCCTGAGTTTGTGGGTGAGGGGGCTTTGATGCTATTTTTCTCCAGTGTCTCCAAATCTCAGTCCTTGGCTGTGCTCACCTGGTTTTCAACACCATGTCTTTCCATGTCAGTTTACTGTCATTCAAAATTTAAATTTGTTTATAATACAGTTTAAGATAATTTTCCAGAACTGATGAGTGAACAGTTACAGCATCCAGGAACCTCTTCTTAGTGTCCTGGGAAACAAGGTTCCCAATGAATAAAGAGCACAAAACATCCTTCCCACAGAATTCACTGTGCACACTGGTTGATTATTTCCAACCTGGTTTGAAAAGTAAAGAAGTTGCATCGAAGAGGTAAGTAGACTGATTGAAATCTAGTTATCTGTCCTATCCTTCTGTTATGACATTTAGAATTTTTGGACCATTTTCATAATTCTCGTTTGTGCTATAAATGAGAAGTTGTAATTTTGATGTTAACAGTATGATTTCATAGGGAAAAAAATACATCTGGATATCCTCAGTTCAGAATCAAAACAAATTACTGCGCCTGTTACTGTGTGAAATTTGAAGATTGCAAATATCTCTCTTAATGTTATTACTTGACTCCATTAAAAATAGATTGTGAATATTCCATGTCACATTATTCATGAGGCAGGCTCTATGCCTTTTGTCTGCCTGAGTAACAGTAGAAAGGGTAACAAGAGACACCAGAGCACACCTTTGTTTCTTTCACTAAATTTTTAATAACACCTCCAGCTAGCCAGTTGGTGAAGCTCAGCTCTTGCATAAAAGTGGAAAAGCACAGCTATCTCAGCGAAGACCAACTCTTTCACTAGCTAATTTGAGTTTGCGTTCATCTACACCAGAGATGATTAAATTACCTATCAAGTGTGCCGAGCTATCAGGATTCAGGCCACGTAAAAGGTGAATTTCATCTGATTGATTTGAGACAGGAATGGAACAATTGAGTTTTAAAGCCCCGCCTTAATTAAAGGCATAGCAAAGTATCACTCCCAGGTGAATTCTTGACTGCTATTGCCCTTGAAATTTGGGTGGCGATAGTGATTTGACCCACATCATTTTGCTGTGTGCCTGTTTGTTTAACCTGATCATTTAGCAGAAAGAAAAGAATTTAGAGGAAGGCCTGAAAGGACTTGACTACTTTGTGCTGTGCATTAATAGAGAACTATTTGTTTAAATCTCTGCTGCTATATTATTTCTACAGCAGAAACTTTGCAGGAAGTACTTCATATATTTATTTTGGAAACATTTCTATTATTAAGCCAGATTTTAAAAATAAAAAAATTAAAGAAATTTCACCCAAACCTTTCTACCTTCAAAGGTTATTTTATTTTTAGTGCTGCTTGCCAATCTTTACCCACATGTGTGCATATTTATAGTCTATATTTTTAAGCCCTATTAGGGTAATTTACAATTTATGTCTAGATAGCTCATATTTGCTTTTAATATGGACACATACTTGAAACTGAAACATTTATATTTTACAATGAGAATTTTGATGACTTTATGGTTAAATTTTATTGAAATTTTAGTATTTATTAGGATTTTGTCAGTCATTAAGATATTATATTTCCTGGTTTTACTTTAGAGGCATTCACTTCTTAAATAAAACATTTCAAACATATAAGAAATTACAAATAATATTATAAACATAATTCTGTATTTACTTCAAGTTTTATTTTAAAAATATTATAGACATAGTTGAATATCTTGTGGAATATGTTCCTCCCAAGCTCTTTCCCTTTCTTCTGTCCTCAGAGGCATCCTCTGTACCAAAATTAGTATATATTGTTGTTTTGACTATTTTTATACTTTTACTTACACGTATCACACCATATACTGTATATACTATTCAGCATAAATGGTGTCGTAGTGTATATATCCTTCCGCCACCTAACCTTTTTTTAATTTCACTCAACACTTTGTTTTTGAGATTTGTCCATTTAGTATGTGCAGTTTTGTTCATTTCTTTAGCCACTGCATAAAGAATTCTGTTATATGGATACTTGGTGATTATTTTTGTATTCTGTTGGGAGACTTCGGTTATTTCCAATTTTCCCTATTACAGACAATTCTGAAGCAAGCAGTCTTTCACATGGATCTCCTGTGAGCAAGATTTTTTAGGATATATTTCTGGGAGTGGAAATGACGGATATTACAAAATTGCTTTCCAAAGTGGTTGTGCCAATTTATTCTTACCAACAGTATAGGAAAATCCCTATTTCTCTGCACCTTACCAACATTTAGTATTGTCAGACTTCAAAAATGCCAATCAGATGGATGTGAAATGTGCTTGTAATTTGCATTTCCTGATTCCTAATGAGGTTGAGTATTCTTTCATAAGTTTCCTTTCCTGTGAGATGCCAGTTCATGTACTTTGTCCATTTTCAGTTGGGTTGTTTGCTTTACATCAATTCATATTTTACAAAATATTTATTTATTCAAGAGAGAGAGAGACCATAAGAATGGGAGAGAGCAGAGACAGAAGGAGGGAAAAGCAGATTCCCCACTGAGCAGGGAGCCCATCGTGGGTCTTCATCACAGGACTCTGGGATCATGACCTGAGCCGAAGTCAGACGCTTAACCAACTGAGCCACCCAGGCACTCCTATATCAATTAATATTTTAAAATATATTCTAAGTACTCACTGTTCCGTTAGTTAAATGCATTGCCCACATCTCCCAGTCTGTAGCTTGCCTTTTTGTTTTGGTTGGAGGGAGGATTTGTTTGTTTTTTGTGTCAATGTAGTCAAATATATCAGTCTTCAGGTTATGGTTTATGCTTTTTATATACTAATTAAGAAACTCTCTTCCCTGATAGGTAGTCATAAGCTCATTCCCTCTATTTTCTTCTAAAAATATTAAAATGTTTGCTTACAACATTAGCTTCTTATTTTTTTTAAAGATTTTATTTATTTATTTATTTATTTATTTATTTATTTATTTATTTGAGAGAAAGTATGCTTGCACTTGCATGAAGGGGGGTGAGAAGAGGAGGCAGAGGAAGAGATTTGCAAGCAGGTATCAAAACGCAGGGCTCAATCCTACAACCGAGACCATAACCTGAGTCAAAAACAAGGGTTGAAAGCTCAACCAACTGAGCCACCCAGATGCCTGGATTAGCTGTTTAATCTACTTATATGTGTATGATATGAAATAGAACCTAATTAAAAAAATGTTTCCCACATAGGTAACCAATTACTCCAACATTATTTATTGCAGACTACATCCTTTTCCCTCTAATTGTAAATCATTTCTATCATATGTCAAGTTTCTATTTCTGTATGGTTCTACCTCTGGGCTTCCTTATCTGTTTCATTGGCCATTGTCCATCTGTATGCCAAAGCAATTGCATCCTTTTTTCTACCCAGTGTCTTAAACCTGTGACAAACTCTTAGGAGCTAGTAAGGAAGGCTTCTCCCTGAACTGTTTTGTTCTTTTCAGGAATATCTTGGCTTTTGCTTGTGAAAAACTGTTGGATTTTTTATTTGTACTACATTTATTATTTAATGGGGGGAAATGGAAATTGTTTTGATATTAATTCTTCCTATCCATAAATAAGCTATATTGCTCATTTATTTAGGTCTTCTTTTATGTCTTTTAATAACATTTAATAATTTTTGGCATAATTTTCTTTTTTATTTGTTCACTGCTCTCGTAGTTCTTTTTAAAAACTACATTTTCTAACAATCTGCTGCTGGTATATGGGAACAAAATTCTAATTTTTTTGTATATTGATCATGTATCCTGTAACTTTTCTGAACCTTCTTTTTAGTTTGTTGTAGATTATTTCAGATTTTCTATGTAAGATAGTCATAACATATGCAAATGATTGTAGCTTTGGCCTTTTTAACATACTCTTCTTGACTCATTGCACTAGACAAGGCTATATTGAACAAAAGCAGAATAAGAGGCATCCTTGTCTTGTTCCTAACTTCCAGGAATATGCTTTTAATTTTTTATAACTTAGTGTGATATTTTGGGTAGGTTTTGGTACACAACTTTTTAAAAATCAAGTTAAGAATTTCTATTTCTGTTTAGTAAGAATTTATGTTTGTGTGCCTGGGTATTTAATTTTATTGTATAATATTTGGGCATCTGTTGAGAAAAGTGTGTTATTTAATTTCTAAATCTGATGGCTTTTATTCTTTGTCAATACAGTGAATGACATTTATAGACTTTCTAATGTTAAATTATGCTTGTATTACTGGGGGAAAAAACTCTCAACTTGGTTATTTTGAAAACCTACATTACTGATTTGGTTTGCTGAACTTTAAGATTTTTACATTTATGCTTATTGGTGAAATTGGTTTCTTTTTATTTATTTAATAAAGATTTTATTTATTTATTCACGAGAGACAGAGAGAGAGAGAGAGAGAGAGAGAGAGGCAGAAAGCAAAGCAGGCTCCACGCAGGGAGCCCAACGTGGGACTCGATCCTGGGTCTCCAGGATCATGCCCTGGGCTGAAGGCAGCGCTAAACCCCTGAGCCACCTGGGCTGCCCTGAAGTTGGCTTTTAATCTTTCTTTCTTATATTACCCATATGTGGTTTTGATATCAAGGTTTAACTCATTTCAAAATGAGTAGGACAGCATTTCCTCTTTTTCTGTTTTCTGGAACAATTTGTGAAAGATTGAGATTATATGTTCCTTGAATGTTTGACAAAGCTCATCTGGGCCTGTGTGTGTGTGTGTGTGTGTTTAAAGAGAAAGGGGAGTGTATATTTTAGACTTTAAACATGTCTATTTAGATTTTTGCTTTCTTCTTAAACCAGCTATAATAGATTACATATCTCAGGAAATGTTCTGTTTCTTTTAAGTGTTCAAATTAATTGCTATTATATTTAAAAATCTATGAAAACAGTATGAAATAGTATAAAAATCATAGTATTCTCTGATTTCAGAAAAATCTCTCTGTATCTAAAATTATGTTCAGTACTTCATTGTAATATTGTTTATTTGTGCCATTATCTTTTTCTTCCCAATTTTGTCAAACGTCTCTATTTTATTGATTTTTACAGCACATTTTCCTGTCATTTATTTTTACATTTTATCTAATAAGATTTCTTACTTGACAGAGGGAGTACTTAAAAGTGCATTTACAAATTCTAATCATTTCTTCCAGTATTTTTTTTACCAGTGAATTACAATTTAATTACATTTGATCAGAGAACATGACCTGCATGATATTAATTCTCTAATATTTGTTGAGATTTACTTTGTAGCCTCATCCATGGTCAATATTTCTAGATAACCTGTACTTGAAAGGAACGCATGTTTCCTAATTACCAATGATAATATAATTATGTCAACTTTCTTTTGGTTGTTTTTTTACATAGTATTTTTCTTGTCCTTTTATTTTGAAGCTTTTTTGTCCTTATGCTTTAGGTGTGTATCTTTGTAAAAAACATCAACTAAATATTGCTTACGTTTTAAAAGTCTTTCGGACATGAGTAAAATATAATTTCCAATCAAATCTTTGGTTTCTGAGGGTGCTTGGGTGGCTCAGCCAGTTAAGCATCTGCCTTTGGTTCAGGTCATGATCCTGGAGTCCTGGGATTGAGTCCCACATCCGGGCTCCCTACTCAGCAGGGAGCCTACTTCTACCTCTCTCTGTGCCCCTCCCCCTCCCCCCTGCTTGCGTTGTGCTCTCTTTCTTTCAAATAAATAAATAAAATCTTAAAAAAAAACAACCTTTGGTTTCTGATACTGTTTGATTTTGTGTGTGTGTACTTGTATGTGCACTTGTGTGTGTGTGTGTGTGTGTCCCCTTTTGGTCACACACACATTTGGAGGAGAAAAGTACTCAATTATTTTGTCCAAAAGAACAAGATACAGCTTTACTCTGCCTGTTCATTTTCTGACATTCAAGGAAAAATCCTAATTTTCAAAGTTATTTAAGCCTGAATTTGTTGTAACTGTGGAAGAGAAACAAAAGCAGGAAGTTAGATTTGCTTCTTGATGTTCGTTTTATGAACTTCATTGAGAATTTTTTTAAATTTTTGGTAAAATAGGAAGCGTAGTTTCAATTCTGTCTTTTAACATGAATTAGACAATTTTCTAGGTTGCACTTTCTGAGAAATAGAACCGAATGACATGCCTCTGTAAGGTTTTGCTGCAATTACAATTCCTTAATTTTTTTAGGGTAAGGAAGGTTGACTAGTTATCTCCTTTGATTTTTTGGAAGTCAGAAATGAATCTTTCATTATCTCTTGATAGACTTGTCCGTATTTCACCTCTTGGACATACATTCCCAGAGATTTCACACAAACTCGACTTCCTCTTTCCTCGTACTAAAATTGTTCATGGGACTCCAATAAGCAAGAGCAACAAGTTCTTAACTCAGCTGAGGGAATCCCATGACACTATCATATTTTTGCATACCTTTCTAATTTATCTTTGCACGGTCATTGGTTGTATCATGGGTTTAGGTACTATATAAAAGAACATATAAAAATATAAAAAATAAAGATAGAATCAAGTGAATTCTAAGACTTTTCCAATCCAAAGCTTCTCTAGTTTTAAGACCTTCCTTTTTCTCTAAGGGTTTATCTAAACTGACAACTAGAGAGGCATATTTCAGGAGTGTCCAGCTAAGTCCTTTCACTCCTTGGAGTGTTAACATTGGGAAGCTATGGAAAAGAGAGCCAGATTATTCCATGTTGCCAACTGACCAAGGATGGAAATCCGGTGACTAGCTATTCCATTTGGTAATCTGTTTCTTCATCTGTGATTCAGAGAGGACAGGAATAAGCAATTCTAGTCAATAGATGCTTAAAAGCTTGTGTTAATGGACTGTGATTCTATGAACCATATATGGGTTATTACATAAAGAAAATCAGATTATAACAAAGTCATATAACACTAAACTTTACTGAATTTTTACTTGATTCCCAACTCAAGCCTCGGGTCATTATTGATTCATA
This sequence comes from Vulpes vulpes, assembly GCF_048418805.1. Taxonomy (NCBI): domain Eukaryota; kingdom Metazoa; phylum Chordata; class Mammalia; order Carnivora; family Canidae; genus Vulpes; species Vulpes vulpes. Next base: position 131,374,995 of record NC_132782.1, read on the forward strand.
GAAGATTGATCAAGACAGAGTTCTCTTGGGGCACCTGGGTGGCTCAGTTGTTTAAGCGTTGGACTCTTGATTTCAGCTCAAGTCATGATCTCAGACTCATGAGATCAAGCCCACATTGGGCTCTGTCCTGGGCATGGAGTCTGCTTAAGATTCTCTCTCTCCTTCTCTCTCTCTCTCTGCCCCTCATCCCTGGTCTCTCCCTCTCTTTCTCTCTCTCTCTCTCAAAAAAAAAAAAAAATAGAGTAGCTGATAGACTTCAAGGCACATATGCTCTTATCAGTTACCTGAAATAGTGGACAGTAGATTGGAAGACACACCACAGTCCAAACATTCGTGCCAGAGATGTAGCTGATCCCAGTGGACCCATGAACTTATACTTTGTATTTCACTAAGGATTCCCTAGCATCCACAGGGAGATTTATTTTTCATTGGTCACTCTTGGTCCAAGATGAGGAGGTTCCAGGTATGGGAAGTGGATATGAAATTTCCTAGGAAATCTTCTATTAGCTTGGAGAAACAATATGGTGTTGTGAAAACAGCATTGAATCAGGAGTCAAGAGGTCTGATGTACAGACTCTGAATAAATCATAGTTCTCCAGAGAAATAGAACTAATAAGATACATCTCTATTTCTCTTTCTCTCTCTCTTTGAGAGACAGAATATGAGATTTATTTATTATGAGAAATCATCTCATGGGAATACAGAGGCTGAATAATCCTAAGATTGGCAGTCACCAAGTAGAGACCCAGGAAGGAGAGCCCTTGTAGCTCCAGTCTGATTCCAAAGACCTGAGAATGAGGAGAGGTGATGGTATATATTCTAGTGCAAAGGCAGAAGATCGATGTCCTAGCTCACCAGGCAGGCAGGCAAAGTTCCCTTTGAGTCTTTTAGTTCTATTCAGTTGGTTTGGTCTTCAGGTGATTGAGTGAAACCTATATACATTAAGAATGAAAATCTGCTTCACTCAGTCTGTTGATTCAAATGTTAATCTCATCTAGAAAACTCTCACAGGCAATCCACAATACTGTCTGACCAAATGTCTGGGCACCTTGTGGCCGAGTTAAGTTGACACATGAAATTAACCATGACAACCTCTAAACTGCTAGTGTATGTATATGTCAGAGTAAAGAGCACTAGTTGCTACCACTACCCCCCAAAATTCAAAGGCTTACACAATAAAGTTTATTTGTTTGAGTGTGTTCAGATTGCTGCCTTCACAGGTGATTGAGAGATCTCCACTTCTATCTGTGGTTGTCTAATGCTGCTGCCCTCTTCTAAGGATTTCTTGGGGTCCTCTGTTGGATTATCTGCATTTAGCTGGCTGATGAAGCTAGAGAATGTTTAGAAGATCATATGGGGACTTTATAAAGACAGACTGGACAATGGGATAGGTCACTTTTGTTTGTGTTCCGTTGGCCAGAATGCCAACACATGATCCCAATCTAATTACAAAGGAGGCTGGAAAATGTAATCTTCCTTTGTGCCAAGGAAGAGAAAATGGGGCTGGTGAGCATCTAGCCATTCTGTGCCACAGCCCTAACTAGCTTTTAAACTTAGGCTTATCCCCTCTCTGAGCCTGTTTCCTTCTTTGTAAACCGAGGAAGATGGACAAAGAGCTTTCTAAGGGACTTTCCAGCTCTGACCATCTATGTTCTGTAATCCTGTTGAAGCCCTGGCTGGACCCTGAAAACACCCAGCTTGGAAAGGATCTCTGACAGTCCAAGAAGGAAGAACAGTGATACCCCCAAGGATTTTATTCACCAAGGAGTTTATTCACTTCCTGAAATTCCCAAAGATCAAGTTGACCACCTCTCCCAGGGTGTAGCCTTATCTTAGGTCGAGGTGCCAGCCACATTTTACCAGGTGTGTGTGCAAATATTAATGTGGCCAGGAAACTTCCCCCTCATCTCCTCTTCTTCCAATTCTCATGCTGCAAAAAGTGATGACCACCTGCGTTTCTTCCCTAAGATTCTAGAGTACCAGAGGGGCCCAAACTATATACACCCAGCCCCAGAGGTTTCACAAAAGGCTGAGCTATGTCAGAGTAATCATGTTCACAAGTTTTCTTCTTTACTGCATTTTCTGATGACTTGCAATTTGTTTTCTGGTTTATTACCTGACTCCGCATTGGATTTTACACTCTATGAAGCCAGAGATCATGTCTGCTTTATTTACTGCTCCAACCTCAGGACCTATAAAAATGCCTAGCATATAGTAAATGTTTTTTTGAATGAATAAATATTACTTAAAAATTGGTGAAGTTTTAGTCTAAGTTCAGGACAATAGAATTTCTTGGGGGAAGTATGTTAATAATACATTCATATATTTACCTGAGTAACATTTTAATCTTACTGAGTCTATCATCAACACTAAGAACTTCAGAATAATGAGCAAGAGGCAAAATAATAGACTAGTTTAACCTAAGTGTAGGGGCCCTAAAAGGTTAACATTGAGAGCACAAGTACCGTTTCTCCAGGCCACAGAGCATCTGCTGTCAGCATTCAGTTGAGCTGCACTTTCTCCACATTATCATTGTAGAGTATGTGCCAAACTGTACCTACATGAGATGCTGGCCAATTTCAGAGTATGAGCAGCCTTTTTTTAAGTAGAGAGTGTAGTGTGGTTTTTTGTTTTTGTTTTTGTTTTGTTTTGTTTTAGTCCCATGGAGTAAAGGAATTACCTTTACTCCTAATTTGTGTATCAAATTCAATGTAGGTATCCAAAAGATCTTTTTGTCCCTGAGAAAAAGGTGTGATTGATTTCTCCTTAGCTTATGCTTTCAGTTTCACTGTGATTATTATCTCTTTGAAAAATCTGGTTTCCTTTACTCACCACCCACCCACCTTACAAATTAAACACATTTATAAGGTAAATCTATAGCAAAAAGAAAAAAAATATCATCTATATGTCAAGAGCCTAGTACAGAGAAGAGCCTTACTATCATTAATATTTTTATCATTATTTTATGTTCTAACGTTAGTAACTGCCACTTATTAAAAATCAATCTCAGGGGCAGCTGGGTGACTCAGTCACTTAAGCAACCGACTCTTGGTTTCATCTCAGGTCATGATCTCAGGGTCATGAGATTGAGCCCCATACTGGGCGTGGAGCCTGCCTAAGATTCTCTCTCTCTCTCTGCCCTTCCCTCTTCCCTCCCCCCATACACACACACACACACACACACGTGCACACGCTCAGTCTCTCTCTAGAAAAAAAAAAAGAACTATTCTCTGCTAAGAACTGCACTAAATTCTCTGCATACGTTTTCTCATTTAATCCTAACAATAAGGCACCTGGGTGACTCAGTTGGTTAAATGTCAGTTGGTCCTAGGATTGAATCCCACATCAAGCTCCCTGTGCAGTGGTGAGTCTGCTTCTCCCTCTACACCTCCCCTCTGCTTGTGCTCTTTCAAATAAATGAACAAAATATTTTTTAAAAATCCTGACAATATTCCTATGAGGTATTATATTGATCAAGGCCGTTTAGAGAGACACAACCAGACAATCTGGCTCTCAAGGCTGATCTCAGATGATTTGTACCCTTCTCTGCAGCCAGCTCATGTGATTGATTCATTTTATTTATAAATTAGATCATGACAAATTCTTACTCTGGAAATCCTGATTATCTTACTTACTAAATCACAAACATTCAACTAACAGAAGTATAATTATTCTTTCAAACAATTCGCAAAGATATTTAAGAAATTAGCTACTCATTGCTGAGGGCTGCAATTTACAGATATCTTCCCCAAGCCTGAGACTATTACACTGCCTGGTGCCCTTTGATGCCATCACCCGAGTTATTTCCATCCATCTGATGGAGACCAGACTTCTCTGTGTACCTGAATAAGTACAATTGAATGAGACACCTGATCCAGAGGTAAAGCTTTACTGATGTCCAGAGGTAAAGCTATACATACTCTCTTTGTTCACTAACTTAATGATTCTAAAATCAGAAAAGCAAATATGTCTCTGGCAGCATTTGGGAAGTGGGACTACACATATCATTTTGATTGCAGATAGAATCTCCTTGCAGATATTGATTATTCTCTTTTTTATTCCTGTGGAACTCACTGAGCAATTTCCAATTCACTTTAAAATTTTTTATTGTGTAACATTTGTTACAGAAAGAATATATGTAATGAAATTGTAAGTTGTGAGTATAATAATAAAATTGAGCAACCATGATCCCAGCCCAAGCTTAAAAACTAGAATTAAAAAAAAAACACAAAATACTAGAATTTTATCAATACCATTGACTCTACCTGTATAGTCCCTACCCTAGCACATTCCTTTCAGCATCATGCTTTATTTCTTCTTTTATCTGTATGCTTTTGGGGTAAGACCAGAAAGAGCTGAAACATTTTGTGACAAAAAAAATCAGCTCTAGTTCTCCCCACAGACTTTGAAAAAATATGTATTATCTCCATGGCAGGCACCCCCCTTCCCCAAACCCTTGCTTCCCGTACACTTAAATATAGGCTACAATTATTACTTCTCTATTTAGAGATTATTGTGGTTTCAGTTTTCATTGTGTCCTTGTGGGTTTTTTCTGTTTTGGTTGCCATTATAAATGTCTCTTTTATTCCCCCATGTGGTCACTTTCTTAAATACCTTGTTTAGTATGTCTTCAATACAGTGTGGTTTGAATGCATATATGCCAGCCTCAGGGATATTCAGATGCTTTTGTTTCATTCCAAGTATAGAAAACATGCAATGACGACTTAGGCTCTGTGAACCGTGGGGGAAGGGAAGAGATACATTTCTTTAGAGCTGATAATGTGTCAAGTTTTTTGCCAGTATTTTCCCAATACAAAATTCCTATTAGGTAGTTTTCATTATGTCTGTATTATAGATGAGAAAACTAAAACTCAGAAAGGTGGCTGCCGTGGGTCACACGGGTTTTAAGTTTTGGAGTCAAGATTTGAAGCCTAGTCTTCTGCGGATGTGATGGGTGAGGAGACAGTTCAGCCTAATGAGAGTCAGCAGTCTTCTGCCTAGATAACTGCCCTCACCCCTTTCTCTTGTAGAAATGGTAATACCAATACTACTCATTCACTTTATAGGGACTCTGTGGGGCCCAGTGAGGCACATTTTGGATTTCAGAGGACAGACACTGTAGCTGTCAAAAACACCATGCTATTTTCTGGTGGTCAGGCAGTGAGTGGTAGACATTTAGTTCTGGACCATCCTTGTTTGTGGAGACCAGCAAAGCTCAACACCTCTAATTTAGACATGATCCCAAACCTCAGGCCATACCTGTGCTCACCCATTTCTCTTTACCAAATCTATTCACACAGACTCTGACTTGTATCTTTGCCCCTCTCCTACCCCACCCAGTCTTCTCACCAAAATGAACTAAGATAGGACCTTAAGGAGGAAAGCCCAGAAACAAGACTCCTGGCACACAAACTCAGTAATCAGCTTACAAAGATGTTTAAACATATTTGACATACAACACTGTATAAATTCGAGGTGCACAATATGTTAATTTGATCCATTTATATATTGTAATATGATTGCCATTGTAGTGATAATTAGTATTTCTATCATGTTACATAATTATCCCTTCTTTTTAGTCATTGGAATAATTAATAAAAAATTTTAACAGCATTTAAAAGTGGTATAAATATATCAATAAACATAAAAATAGGTTGATTCACTACTGAGTTCCAAAGCATAGCTAGTAGGGAAACAATTTTTAAATACAGAATGACAGTCACAGCTTTGGGAGCATTTCACAAATGAAAAAGCTTGTATATGATTCAATGCCATGACAACTCTCTTTGGCCAAGGAATCTGAATATTTAAAAATGATGATTCTTCTCTAACTTCTGCCTGCCTCTGGTATTGGGTTGGTTTTCTTCAACAACCTGCTGATTGGTCATGGCAATGAGAAGCAGTGTGTGCGTGTTAGCATTCTGAAGGTGGTTTGGAGATTTACTCCCACTGAGTTGATAAACTTCCTCCTTCTTAACGGTTTTCTTGACTCCAATCCTAATCATTGCCTTCTTTCCAAATTCTCTATGTATGTTGCTCAGGAAATAAAAGTAGTTGTAAACCACAGAGGTTGGTTCTCACCAACTGCTGGATGCAACCTGTAGAAAACTGGACAAAGTACAGTCAACCCTTTCAGGACCCCAGAGCAACTCCAAAGTGAAGAAAGTGAACTCAATTTGTATTGTGTAAATTGTACCCTGAACAGTCTCAGGAAGTATCACAGCTTCCTGATTGCAAACCCAGATAAAGTTGAAGGCCACAGCTGCTAAGGACAAAAGCCACCAACCCCCAAAATGAAGAAAAATGACATCTATAGGCTGCAGTTATGAGAAAGTCCTATTAGGTATATCAGAGTCTAACACAAAATTCAGAGGAAAGAATTGGTTTTGTGTCTCACACAAATAAAGATCACCTGGAGCTTTGGAAATAGAAGGGTATTGAATATGGAGATCTGAGTGGTCTGGCTTCTAATGTCATAAAGTGAGTTTCTGCTGGCATCTTGCTGTAGAGCATTTTTTAAAAAGACTTTATTTACTTATGAGAGACACAGAGACTCAGGCAGAGGGAGAAGCAGGCTCCACACAGGGAACCCAATGTGGGACTCCATCCTGGGTCTCCAGGATCACGCCCTGGACTGAAGGCAGCGCTAAACCGCTGAGCCACCGGGGCTGCCCCTGTAGAGCATTTTAAACCTGATGAAGTGTTTCAGGGATATGGGGTGAAACGATGGAAGCCTACATACTGGGAAAATCTTATCCTTTAAAATCTCTGCTCTGCTCAACTTGCTTTCACTACCTGCAGTTAAATATAAAAGCCACAGTGTATTTTCAATATTAAGAATAAAAAGAGGGGACACCTGGGTGGCTCAGTGGTTGAGCATCTGCCTTTATTCAGGGAGTGATCCCAGAGACCCAGGATTGAGTCCCACATCGGGCTCCCTGCATGGAGCCTTCTTTTCCCTCTGCCTATGTCTCTGCCTCTCTATGTGTCTCTCATGAATAAATAAGTAAAATCTTTAAAAGAAAAAAAAAAGAAAAATGACTGCAGCATGGAAAGGAGATCAGGTTTGACTGCAAAGAGAGGAGTTAGAATTCCTTTGCTAACTAGTTGTGTGACTTTGAGTAATTTAATCCTCGTTGCTTTATCTGTTAAGTGGAAAGAATAATATCCATTTGTAGGATTATTGTGAAGATCAGAGATCATATCTGCAAAATGCCTGACCCAGAGCAGGCCTCTATAATAGTTATATGCTATTATTGTTAACCAATAGCTCTGAAATTCATCACCTAGCACCCAATTTGAAAAATAATAGAGTTGGAAATTTCCATTTCTTGTGGTAGTAGTATTGTGGATTAAATATCCCTCCAGTTTGAAGCAACTAAAATTCTGAATAAAATATTCAAAAATAATCGTAAGTGCATTCAAAATAAATAATTTCTTGATTTCAAAACCAGTAATGAAAGTATGAAATCAGGTCAGGAAACAAATGCCAAGCCAGCTGTCACCCTAAGACTTTTTTCAAACTCTAGAGAGTCTTTCCTCCTGTATGAGTCAGAGTATGGATCCAAGAGTTACAAGTAGGCTGAGCAAGCAGAGAATCTGATAGGAAAGCCACCTTATCACACCTTCAGTGCAAGGTTAACTAAGAAATCACACTGCACAGGAGATAATGAAGAAATGCCTATCCTCACCTTGGTGCTGGTGGAAGGAACAAAATTCCCCTTTGAGAATTCATAAACCAAGTAGGTCCTCACATGTGTTTTCTATCAGGATTCACTTTAATTTAAATGGGGAATTTATGTTGAAATTTTAATCTAACTATAGTCCCACATTGGTAGCACCTCAGGAAACTGATAGAAACAAATGCAAATTTCTCGAGAGGCATTTAACTTTAGTTCAGATTTCAAAAGAATTCCTACCTCAAAATAATTTAATTCAGATCTCAAAAGAATTGATTGGTTCCAATGAAAGGGGACAGCTTTAAAAAAAAAAAATCACAAAATATATAATGGATATAAGACACCATGAATGAGAACTATCAGAAACAAATTTCAGCAAATAGGGACCCACAAAAATTTTAGATGTTGGAATTGACAAAAATATGAAATATCTATGCTTAATATATTTAAAGAAATTGAATGAATATTTGAAATTATGAGCAGAGAATAATGACAATAAAGAAGGACCAAGCAGGGATGCCTGGGTGGCTTGGCAGTTGAGCATCTGCCTTTGGCCCAGGGCGTAATCCTACGGTCCTGGGATCAAGTCCCACATTGGGCTCCCTGCATGGAGCCTGCTTCTGTTCTGCCTCTCTCTGTGTGTCTCATGAATAAATAAATAAAATCTTAAAAAAAAAAAAAAAAGGACCAAGCAGATTTTAAAGCAAATAGAATTTCCAGAAATAGAACAAAGAACAGATAGGATAAATTGAAAACAAATAGCAAGATGTTAGAATCAAACCTAACCACATCAATAATTCTTTTATATGTAAAGGTCAAGAATGATTTAAACCAGTGTTGTCCAATACAGTAATTACTAGTCACATGTGGCTATTGAAATTTGGCTAGTGTGCCTGAGGAACTGATTTTTATTTATTTATTTATTTAATTTTTTTGGAACTGATTTTTATATAATTAATTTTAGTTAATTTAAATAGGCATATGTAGCAGGTGGCTACTGTATTGGGCAGCACATTTCCAAAGATCCCAATTAGGGGAAGCCTAGGTGGCTCAGTTGGTTGAGCATCTGACTCTTGATTTTGGCTCAGGTCATGATCTCAGGGTTGTGAGATGAGCCCTTTGTCAGGCTCCTAGCTGGGTGTGGAGCATGCTTAAGATTCTCTCTCTCCCTCTCCCCCGTCCCTCCTCCCAACCCCTATTTGTGCTCTCTTTCTAAAAAAAGAAAACAACAAAAAAAAAACCCCAAAATCAAAGATCCCAATTAGGAATCAGAGATTATCTGGGTGCCTGGTGGCTCAGTTACTTAAGTGTCTGATCAGCTCAGGTCATTATCTCAGGGTCCTGGGATTGAGCCCTGCCTTGGGCCCCATGCTCAGTGGGGAGTCTGCTTATGCCTCTCTCTTTCCCTCTGCCCCTCTGCCTGCTTGTGGTTTCTCTCTCTCTCTCTCAAATAAGTAAATAAAAAAGTCAGAGATGACCAGAGTGTATAGAAAAAGCAAGTTCTAATTATATGCTGAATTTTTAAAAATCTATTTTATATATATAGAACCAAATTGGTTAAAAGTAAAAGAATGGAAGGAGATATGCCATGATAACACTAAGTAAAAGAAAGCTGGAATGCCTATTTTAATGCCAAACAGGTTTCAGAGCAAAAATATGAGAGATAAAGAGATATTTCATAGAGATAAAGGAGACAGTTTCTCAAGAAAATGTCACAATCGAAAATATTATGCAGCTAAAAATAGAACTTCAATATACATGAAGCAAAACTGACAAAACTGCAAGGAAAAAATAGATAAATCCACAATTATAGGCAGTGATTTCAACATTACTCTCTCAATAATTGGTAGAATAAACATAAGCAACACTAACAAAAACCTTGATCCAATTGATATATATAGAACATTCCATCCAACAACAGCAGAATACATATGCTTTTAAAGTACACACAGAATATGCATTCTTTTTAAAGTAAAAAAATTTGTCAAAGTAGGCCATATTCTGAGACATACAAGTACCAATATATTTATAGTGATTCAAATAATATAAAGTTTATTTCTGATCAGAGTGGAATTCAGTTAGAAATCAGTAACAGAAAGATATCTTGAAATATCCAAGTACTTAGAAACTAATTCACTTCTAAGTATCACACAAGTCAGAGAAATTAAAAGGAGAGTTAAAAAGTATTTTTAACTGATAATGAAAATACAATATATCAAAATATGTGGGATTCAGCAAAGCAGAGCTTAGAAGGAAATTTATAGCACTGAATACCTAATTAGAAAAGAAGAAAAATTTTACATCAATAACTTCAGCTTCTATCTTAAGAAACTAGAAAAGGTACAAACTTTACCTGAAGTAAGCAGAATAAAGACCATAAAAAAGATAAGAGAAACCAGTGAAATGAAAACAGGAAAAATAAACTTCTAGCCCCACTAATCATGGATGAAAAGAAGACAAAAGTGACCACATCAAGAATGAGAGAGGTGGTATCAGTACAGATTCTACAAATATTAAAAGGATAACAAGAAATTATGAATAATTTATGCCACTAAATCCAACAACTTAGCAGGGGACAAATTCCTTGAAAGATACAAACTGCTAAAGCTCACTCAAGAGATAGATGAATTAGCTCTATAGCTACTTAAGAAATTTCTTTCTTAAATTTCTTAAGAAATTTCTTTCTAAAAGAAAATACTACTTGTGACTGGCATCACTGGTAAATTCTATCAAACATTTAGGGAAGAAATAATACAAACTTTATAAAAATTCTTCCAGACAAGTGAAGAGGAGAGAATACTCTTAACACTCTATGAAGCCTGCATTATCCTGATACCCAAATCAAAGAAAGACATTATAAGAAAACTACTGACCAATATTCCTCATGAACATAGATGTAAAAATTCATAAGTTTTAGTCAATCAAATCCAACAATACATAAAAAGGATAATAGGGGCGCATAGGTGGCTCAGTCACTTAAGCTCTGACTCTTGATTTCAGTTCAGGTCGTGATCTCAGCATTGTGAGACCAGCCCCACCTTGGGCTCCATGGTTAGCTAGAAGTCTGCTTGATTCTCTCCCTCTGCCCTCTCCCCACTCAAGCTCTCTCTCTCTTTCTCAAATAAATAAATAAAATATATTTAAAGGATGATATAACAGGAGAGTTTTAGTCCAAAAATACAAACTTGGTTTAACATTTTAAAGTTAACTAATATAGGGGCACCTGGGTAGTGCAGTTGGTTAAGCATCTGTCTTGGCTTTACCTCAGGACAGATCTCAGGGTCATAAGATCAAGCCTTGCACCCAGCTCTATGTTCAGCACCGGATCTGCTTAAGATTTTCTTCTCTCTCTGCTCCTCCCCCTACACGTGTGCACTCTCTCTCTCTCTCTCTCTCTAAAATATATAAATATATCTTGAAAAAAGATTATTATTGAGGTTAACTAATATAATTCATCATATTGCCCTGCTAAAAAATAGAAAAACCATATGCTCATTTCAATAGGTACAGAAAAAGCATTTGACCAAATTCAACATCTATTCCTGATAAAAACTTTAAGCAAACTAGTAATAGAAGAGAATTTCCTGGGCAGCCCTGGTGGCCCAGCAGTTTAGGGCCGCCTTCAGCCCGGGTCGTGATCCTGAAGACCTGGGATAGAGTCCCACGTCGGGCTCCCTGCACGGAGCCTGCTTCTCCCTCTGCCTCTCTCCCTCTCTCTCTCTCTCTCTGTCATGAATAAATACATAAAATCTTAAAAAAAAGGGGGGGGGGGAATTTCCTCAGCCTAATAAAGGACATCTGTAAAAAAAATTTATAGCTAATATCATGCTTAGTGGTGAAAAACTGAATTCTTTCCCTTGAGGGTAGGAACAAGCAACCATGTTTGGGTTCAGCACTTCTCTTCAACACTGCATTGGAGTTTCTAGCCAGTGCATAAGTCAAGAAAAATAAATTAAAGGTAAATGGATTAAGAAGGAAGAAAAAACTATATTTACTGACATCATAATTATCTTTGTGGGTAATCCAATGGACTATACAAAAAGAACTTACTAGAACTAATATGTGAGTTGAGCACATTTTCAGGGTTCATGATCATAGTGCAAAAATCAGTTTTATTTCTATATACAGTTGACTCTTGAACAACACAGGGGTTAGGGGTATCAACCCCTCACACAGTAAAAAATTTGCGTATAACTTTTGACTCCCCCAAAACTTAACTACTAATAGCCTATTGTTAACCCGTAGCATTACCAATAGTGTAAACAGTTGATAAACACATATTTTGTATGTTATATATATTATGTACTGGATTCTTACAATAAAGTAAGTTAGACAGAGGAAAATGTTATCAAGAAAATCATAAGGGAGAGAAAATACAGTTACACACATGTAAAAAATTCATTTATAAGTGGACATACATTTCAAACCTGTGTTAAGGATCAACTAAGTAAGCAGTGAAGAATTAGAAATTAAAACTACAAAAACAATACCATTTACAACAGAATAAAAATATGAAATAGGAATCCATTTGATAAAAGGTGAACAGTAACTATATAACGATGACTGTAAAACATTGATGAAAGAAATTAAAGAAGACCTAAAAAGATGGAGAGATAAATATATCATGTTCATGGAGAAGACTAGAGATTATTAAAATGCCAATCCTCCCCAAATTGACTTATAGGTTTAATACAATCCCAATCAAAATCCCAATAGACTATGTTTTTGGATAAATTGACCAATGGATTCTGAAATTTATATAAAAATGAAAAGGATCTAAAATAACTAAACAACTTTGAAAATAAGACAAACAAAAAAACAGAAAACAAAAATAAACTTGTAGTACTTACACCACTGGATGGCAAAACTTATTTAAAAACTACAGCAATTAGTACAGCATGGTATTGGCATAAAGTTAGACAAACAAATGAACATAGCATAATAGAGTCAGGAAAGAGACCCAGGCATATAAATTTCATTGATTTTCAACAAAGCTACCGATGTAATTCAATGGGAAGGAATGGAGGAGAACAATCTTTTCAACAAATAGTGTTAGAAAAATTGAGTAGCCATATGAAAAAATATCAACTTTGGCTTGCATCCTACCATATTAAAAAAATAATTAAAAAATAATTTATCATTGACTAAAACATAGAATTAAAACTATAAAATTCCTACATAAAAATATACCAGACAATCTTATTTATCTTGGCTTTGTCAAAGATTTTAAAAATATGACAAAAATCAAGACTATAATAGAAAACATCAATAAATTCAATTCCATCAAAATTAAAAGCTTTGGCTCTTCAAAGAACACAATTTAAAAAATGAAAGACAAACTACAGACTGGGAAAAATATATTTGCAAAAAATGTATCTGACAAAATTCTTATCTAGAATATGTAGAGAATTATTATAATTCAATAATAAGGAGACAACCCAATTTAAAAATAGGTAAAACATCCAAACAGACATTTTACTAAAGAAGATGTATAGATAGCAAATAAGCACAGGAAAAGATGTTCAGCATCATTAAGCACTAGAGAAATGCTAATTAAAACCACAGTGTGATACAACTACATATGTAATAGAATGGCTACAAGTAAAAATCTCATAATACCATATGAAGGGTGTAGACAATTGGAACTCTCATTCACTGCTGATGGGAATGTAAAATAGTGCAACTACTTTGGAAAACTCTTTGGCAGTGTCTAAAAATTCAAACATAGACCTACCATATAATCCTGGTATTCATTCCTAAATACTTACGTGAGAAAAATGAAAGCTCATGTTCATAACAAGATGTACATGAATGTTTGTGGCAACTTCCTTTGCAATAGCTAAGACTGGAAATGTCTAATGACAAGTGACATGATAAGCAAACTGTGGTAAATCCATACAATGGAGTACTACTCAGCAGTAAAAATAAATGAACTATATATAGATCTAATAATGTTCATGGATGAACTTCATAATAATTTTGTTGAGTGAAGGAAATCAGACCCCCTAAAAAGGAGCCAAACTATATTATTTCATATGTGTAAAATTCAAATTAACCTATAATGATAGAAAGTGAACCAGTGGTTGCTTGATAAAGGGTAGTGGCAAGAAGAACTGGAGAAAAGCTGTACAGAAAGACAGAAACAGAGAGAGAAAAACAAAGATCTTAAAGCAGCCAAAGAGAAAAGAAAACCATCTATAAAAAAGGGCAATTAGAAAAAAAAATAAAGAAAAAAAAGAAAAGAAAAAAAGGGCAATTAGACTGACAGTACATTTTATAAGAGCAACTAAGGAAGAGAATACAATGTAAGAATTTCTTCAATGTGTTGAGAGAAAATAGCCATCAACTTAGAATTCCACATTCAATGAAGCTACATTTCAGAAAAAAAAGATTGTATAAAGAATATTGTTTCCAGGCAAACAAAACAGAGACAACTAGTAAAAACAACTCCTCCCCTTTGATAACTTAAGAGCATGCATCACCCAAAGAGAATCACTATATGAAATCATAAAGGATATACTTTAGCAGAATGAAAAATGGAAAGCTTTAGATGTAAAAAAACATTAGACAAAAACATTTTGGTAAATATGAGAGCATATCTCAGCAAACACTGACTATGGAACAACATAATGTAACAAAATGCTCTTAATTTTTGAAGGGAAAATATAATTAAAATACTGGGTTTGGACTAGAATCAAAATCATCCAAGATCCTTGATTATTTAGGAGTAAGGTAAGATATGAGCTTCAGACTTTTTGTTAAATCAGCATGCTAAACTAGTTTAATTTCTGAAATAATAAACACAAGCACACATACTTTCCAATCAATTAAAGAGAAATAGAATTAGAAAAAGAAAAAAACATCAATTCAAGAGAAGGCAAAGCAAGAAATACCAAAAAAAAGTAAGAGTAATAGCATCTAGAAGATTTAGAATAGCATTTGGCATATTATCATTTTATATTTATTATATAATATAGTAATTTATTAGTAGTATAACTGTTATTTCTATTTTGTGTGTTATTTTTGCATAGGGGATATGCTAATCTTCTCTGTATCGTTTCAATTTTAGTATATGTGCTGCCAAAGTGAGCACAACTGTTATTTCTGTCCTGATAAATCTCTCTGTAGCATTCAACACAAGGACTCTAACATGCAAGTTCTACTAATACTGGTAGTTCCTTGATATTAACAAGTTGATAATGCTAATTAAAAGACTAGCAGTAACCTGGAAGAGTTAAAAATTCTGTTACCCACAAGGTGTATAGCCTTAAGCCAGTCACTTGACATTCTGGCCTTAGTTTCCTCACCTATAGAATGAGGGAGTTGGAGAGGATTGGAGGAGAGGTTCATATTGGATGGTTCTATACTTTTAAATCCTCTTTAACCAAAAGAAAGAGGAAATCTCCTGACTCAGCCCAAAACACAAACAGGTTCAGAAATGGTTTATTTGGGTGAGTGGCCATCTTGCCACAAGTACTCACAATAAGTTCAGTCCCCATTAGATAGGAAGCAGTGGCTCTTCTTGCTCATACTAGAGCCTGACCAACTTGGAGGCCACTGAGCAGAGTCAAAGCAAAGCCTCCACTCAAAGGAGACCTATTAAAGATACCCTTCCCAGCCAGGGTGGAAGGAATTCCAGAAGCTCTCAGAAGAGTTGGCAGGCTCACAGCTCTGCACCAATGCACTGGAGCTGGGCTGCTAGATAGTATGTAGTTGTCAAACAAACCCACTCTTCTTTCCCCCAGTTACACAAAGACTTTTCAAATGCACCCCTTTTAGCTGAAAGTCTTGAATATTAAACTTCTTAAATTTCCCTGTCATCATTCTAATTCATAGATGCGAGTGCCTACACTTTATGCATTTTACACGCATTCTGATACAATGGCCTCCAGCCCTACTTGCTGCAGAGGGAACTCAGGTATGCAAGATAACTGGCTCAGCTTCCAAAGACAAGCCTGGTAGGCATGAGAGCTGCTGAAGGAGGGCAGAGAGCCTCCTGGGAAGTCCTTTTGCATTTGGGTGTGGTGTGAGTCCTTGTGTTCCCAAATATGGTTTTATCTAATCTACCTTGAAATTGCCCTGCTGATTGACTGTTTTATGTTCAATAAAAAACTACTGAACTAAAGTTCCTCCTCCAAAGCTCTTAAAGATGCCCTGTCAGAAAGTAGTGTCACAGCAAAAGGATATGTGTATAAGGATGTTCACCAGAGCGTGGTTTAAGACTGTGGAAAAACCCATCAGCAAAGTCACAGGCACATTCATATATCATAATGCTAGGAATCTGACTTGTTGCAAAGCAAATCCCCGGGTGGCATATAAACTATGATCCTATTCTAGGAAAATCAATAGTAACGATAATGTTACCATATGCAGAGAAAAAATGGAGGAACACGCGCCATAATGTTAACAATGATTATTTGGGGATGGGGTGAAGTGGATGGAGTCTGGGGAGAAACATTTCTCTATTCCCTGGCCCCCTGGTCTTGATGTTGTACGCTCTCATTAGCCAAGGTGAGGTTTTTGGTACTGAGTTGCATTAATGGTCAATTGCTTTTTCCTCCAGAGACATTTTTTTTTTGCCTAGCTGTAGATTTTCTTTTTTTTTCTTTCAAGATTTTATTTATTTATTCATGAGAGACAGAGAATGAGAGAGAGAGGGGCAGAGACAGAAGCAGGCTCCATTCAGGGAGACTGACGTGAGACTCGATCCTGGGTTTCCAGGATCACGCCCTGGGCTGAAGGCGGCGCTAAACCGCTGAGCCACCTGGGCTGCCCTAGCTGTAGATTTTCTTCCACAACATGCAACAGCAGCTTATTGCTTTCATTCATTTCTAATGGCTCTGTTCTTAATAGGACATATACCTGTAGGTATTTACATATTAAAATACTTAAGGTAGCTCACTATAATACTTGACCACCAAGTTTGAAATTTATTTATATATTATTTTTGGTTAAATTAGCAAAGAGGTCATGTTATTTTTTCTATTTTAGAGTTTAAATTTCCTTAAAAAGATTTATTTATTTATTTATTTATTTATTTATTTATTTATTTATTTATTTATGAGAGAGAGAGGTAGAGACATAGGCAAGGGGAGAAGCAGGCTCCTTGCAGGGGGGCCGATGGGGGGCTCCATCCTGGACCGTAGGATCACGCCCTGAGCGGAAGGCAGATACTCAACCGCTGAGCTACCCAGGCATCCCTTAAATGTTTTTTAAAGTACTCAGTGTAGGACGCCTGGATGGCTCAGCGGTTGCCTTCTGCCTTCGGCTCCGGGCATGATCCTGGAGTCGGGGATCAAGTCCCACATCTGGCTCCCTGTAGGGAGCCTGCTTCTCCCTCTGCCTGTATCTCTGCTTCTCTTTGTGTGTCTCTCACGAATAGATAAGTGAAGTCTTTAAAAAAATAAAAAATAAATTAATTTATTTATGTGTGAGGATATTTATTGCAACAGAACTGAGGATTTCAAAGAGCTGAGATTAAAATCTGATATTGACTACTTGTTCAAAACTTTAAGGTTCCCGTGGCTCTTTACATTTTAAACATGTCTATTTGCATGCAACTAGAAAAGTTGACCCCAAATATTGCCTCAGTTTCCTGGATGTTACTAAGGAGTGTATGTCCTTTTACTTTATGTCTTGAGACCCAGCCTCACAAAACGTGACATCTTTTCATAGGATTTTTTGGTTTGCAGTTTATTTCATTTATTCCATTCATTCAATGAACATTTATAATTATCATCATTGGTATTAAAAACAATAGCTCACATTTATTTTTTTTTTAGATTTTATTTATTTATTCATTAATGAGAGACGGGGGGGGGCAGAGACACAGGCAGAGGGAGAAGCAGGGTCCATGCAGGGAGCCCGATGTCGATCCTGGGTCTCCAGGATCTCGCCCTGGGCTGAAGACAGCGCCAAACTGCTGAGCCACCTGGGTTGCCCTGCAGTTCTTTAATTAAATGCCTTCTTTTTGCCTGGCATTGGGGAGGATACAAAAATAACCTGGCCCTAAAGATATATAAATAATCCATATATGGTTCTGTGCTCAAAAGGAGGGTCAAGGCACCAGGTTAGGTAATTCTTGGGCTTAATAAGTGATTTCCCAACAAGGAAATCAAGGAAGCTTCGTGAAGAAGTTGGCATTATATTTGAGCCTTTAAGCAAAGGATTTGGTTATCTGGAGAAGGAGGGACATTCCAGATAAAGGCAGAAAGGTAGAGATAGGACTATGCAGGGCATGTGCTAGGTCCTGGGTATAGTGCGGCTGAAGCACATGGTACATGAAAGGAAGACTAAGGAAATAAGGCTTAAGGGGCAGATGCAAAGAATGTTCCATCGTAAGGACCAGTGAATCATTTATCCCAACACACTCATTTTACAGATGAAGGTACTAAGGCCTACAGAAAAGGGAAATCTCTTCAGTTATTCAGTAGTGGGGATAGAGTTACATCTCAAGCTCTCTTGGCTCCCACAATTGAGCTTCCAGTTACACTGGGACAGATCAGAAAATGCCTAGATGTAGGTGGTCATCTCAATGCAGAGGGGAGCTACTGAAAGTATTAAGGAGAATGTGACTAGCAAAGGTGAGGCAAGGACTAAGATATTTTGAAGGATCCTAGGCTAAGTGACTGGGAAGCTGGAAATTATATTTTGAGAAATGGCTTCTGTTAACACACAGAATCAGATCTAGAACAACATGATTAGTTCAATTAAAAACAAGCAGTTGTTCTCAAAGTAACTTTTTGATTAATGTAACCTCTTTTAAAACCTCAAGTTATTCGACATCTTCTAGTTTACAACTAGGTTAAGGAAGTTTGGGGCAAGTGGGCACAGTCTGTAACGGGTATGAAGTGCTCAATTTGCCTCCTTGGATTCTTTGTTTCTGCCTTTGGATGACAGAGTCAATCACTTGAGTCCACATCTTCATATACTTTGTATTCTCTTTACATCTGAAAAAGAGATAAAATATTGACTCCTTTTTAATTTTTTAAAAATATCTTATTTATTCATTAATGAGAGAGAGAGAGAGAGAGACAGGCAGAGGGAGAAGCAGGCTCCACGCAGGGAGACCGACGCGGGACTCGACCCCGGGTCTCCAGGATCACGCCTCGGCAGGCGCCAAACCGCTGAGCCACCCGGGCCGCACTAAAGTTTTTTTTTTACTAGAAGCTTATTTTCGTTACATTTATTTTTAGTTCTACTTTGCTGGGAAGCAGCATATCCCAGTACCTCGTAAAATAGCAAAGGGGATCAACCTAAGAGGTCACCCTTGGATACAGACACAGAAAACCTCCCTAATCAGCAGTGTGAATCTCATCCCTCTCGTCGGGAGAATTACAGACCAGCGATGCCCCCTCACCATCACTGGCACTCTCAGGGGGAGGCAAAGAGCGGAGTGTCACACTGTCTGGGTTCCAATCCCAGCTCTTTCACTCAGGAATCCCTGGGTAAGTCATTCACCGTTTCTGAAGCTGATTCTCTTCTGGAAAATAGAGTTGGCTAATAACTCATCTTGAGGTTGCTCTGTTGCGAGAACTGCTAGACAGCGGGCCAATAATAGTGGTCTCGGGGCCGGGGGCATCGTAAGCATCTTGCTCAACCTCAAGCTATAGGACTTGTCTGGCCCACACCTGAGGACAGACGAGCTGCTCAGCAAGCAGCAGGGCAGCCCGGGTGGCTCCGCGGTTTAGCGCCGCCTTCAGCCTGGGACGTGGCCCTGGCGACCCAGGATCGAGTCCCACGTCTCCCTCTGCCTGTGTCTCTGCCTCTCCGCAGCCTCTCCCCCCACTTTAATAAATAAAATCTAAAAAAAAAAAAAAAAAAAAGAAAGAAAAGAAAAGAAAGCAACAGCAATTCTCTAAGGAATTGTCGGCTCCCGAGGGCCTAGTGCCCTTGTTTTAGATGCGCTCTAGAACTAAAGACGTAACCAAACTTCGCAGTTTGCTTCTGGGTAAACTGGAGAACATAACCAAGAGCCTTTAAGAAAAAGCGTCTATTTCCACATCTCTGATTTATGTAAAACTATCCGCCCAAAGCAAAACAGACCCTTTCTCTCTCCCGCAGGCTGGCCTGCTTCCCAGCTGTTCCTGTTCCCTGCGGGGATTGTTACAGGCTCCACACGCTGCGCGGGAGCGGAGCAAAGTAAACAGCGCAGGCAGGCAGGCACCCCACCCACCATTTTATTTTCCTAAATCACTCCTTTAGCTAATATTTCAGGGACAGACACGCGACGCATCTGGCTCCAACCAAATATTTTCAGTCAGTCAGATTCCAAGGTAAATATTTGCCACTTTGATTGCAGGAACCGAGGTAGCGTGGGCCGCGGGGGCACGGAGCCGCCTCCGACCACGGCTCGCCGCCCTACCCGTGAGCCCCTGCGCGGGGCCCGCCCCCGCGCTTCCGGTCTTGCGCGCTCGGCTTGGCGTCCGCGCGTCTCTGAGGCCTGTGCAGGCGGTCGTCGTCTGGGCGAAGCCTGGTAGAGGCGGGTTGTGGGGTTTGTGAGCTGCTGCCTTTGCAGAGATCCTTGCATTTTTAGTAAGTGCTGTCTTTCCTTACTCTTCACGACGGACTCGGACTCGTCGAAAGGGTGCTTGTTGTGGGTGAGAAACACCGGGGGAGGGTTAAGGAGGTCTCCGAAACGTGATTTGGGGGGGTGGGGGTGGGGAGTGGGAGATGTCCCCCTGAAGCCGGTACCTATTACTTAAATTGCGAGACTTTAAGAGACTTTATTTATTTGAGAGAAAGAGAGAGAGCACACACATGAGCTCATGGGGGTGGGGGGGCACACAGGGAGAGGGAGAAGCCGACCTCGGTTGTGCAAGTAGCCCCCATGGGGACGGCCTGGCTCCTGGCTGCGTCCCAGGACCCAAGATCATGACCTGAATGGAAGGCAGACCCTCCACCGGCTGAGCCACCCACGTGCCCCAAGAGACAACGTTGGCCCAAGGTTTTTTGTTTTTGGTTTTGTTTTTTTAAGATTTTATTTATTCATGAGAGACACCGAGAAAGAGAGAGAGAGAGAGCAGCAGAGACACAGGCAGAGGGCGAGACAGGCTCGATGCAGGGAGCCCGATGTGGGACTTGATCCCTGGTCTACAGGATCACACCCTAAACCGCTGAGCCACCCCGGGCTGCCAGGCTCAAGATTTTTGAGCTACAAGAGTGCCCAGGGCTTTGTGTCTTATCATGTCCTTTGCACCTCTGTGAGAATGAATATATTAATTTTTTCTTATAGTTGCACATTTTATGCAGGAAGAATAATAAAGAGGGATGAAGACAGGAAAATGGCAGGTGAGGTGGTTTTGCTCCGTTCTGTGGCAGGGTTCTTAACCTTTTAGGAGTCGTTTGGAGACTAAAAATTAAAAGCTGTTTTCCCAGGAAAAGATTTGTGAACACAGTATTTTGCCTATAATCTGAGGAGATTCACGAATCTCCAGAACCTATCTGCAGAGTGCCATGGAGGAGCCAGGGACCCAAGGTTAGGAAACCTTGAATTTTAGCTACAGCATGCCCTCAGGGCATGCACCTGACATTCCTTGTCAGGCAAGACTAGGGTGAAAAAAGTTAGGCATTTGTCTTGGGCACAAAATTTAAGGGGACATCAAAAAGTTCAGAAATCAAGATAAATAATGTTTTAATGCAATATTTTGAACAATCAAATCTTCAAACTTGTGGCTTGTCAACCTTTTTTTTATAAAAAGAAATTATTGGAAATGGGTCCAGGATTAGAACAAGATGGAGAAGTTAAGGCTGTACCATTGCAAGTTCAGATTCTGTCTTTAAAGTTTTTTGTTTTTTTTTTAAGATTTTATTTATTCATGAGAGACAGAGAGGGGGGGAGGGGCGGAGACACAGGCAGAGGGAGAAGCAGGCTTCATGCAGGGAGCCTGATGTGGGACTTGATCCTGGGTCTCCAGGATCAGGCTCTGGGTTGAAGGCAGCACTAAACCGCTGAGCCACCCGGGCTGCCCTGTCTTTAAAGTTTTTATATTTTGTATATTTTTTAAATTTTTAAATAGTGCATTAAAATACTGTTTTGAAGGATGCCTGGGTGGCTCAGTGGTTAAATGTCAGCCTTTGGCTTGGGGCATGATCCTGGGGTCCTGGGATCAAGTCCTGTGTGGGGCTCCTGGTGGGGAGCCTGCTTCTCCCTCTGCCTGTGTCTCTGCCTCAGTATCTCTCATGAATAAATAAATACAATCTTGAAAAAAAATACTGTTTTGAATACTGAGCTTTTTTGATCCCTCTTTAATTTTGCGCCTGGCACTGGTGTCTCCTTTGCTTACCCTAGCCCTCAGCCACGCTTATGTCCAGGATGTGTTCAAGTAAAAACCAAATGTAAGTGATCACTTGCTGTGTCCTAGGCCCTGAACTCCCATATTTCCAGACAGCAGATATAGTGGGAAAAACTGATTTATCAAGAGGGTTGATGTTTAGTCTGTTATATCTTGCTGGGTGACCTTGGCCAGGTAACTTAGCTTTTCTGAAGCTCTTAACTGTAGAATGAGAGGGTGAGACTGGGTACTTTCCAGGCCTGGCAGTCTGTGGTTTTATGACTTTGAAAAAGGCAACTAAGCCAAATTGTTCCCTACAGAAGAGGGTCCTCAATATGCACCCAATTCTACATCCCAGCTCTCTAGGGTTCTCTTGATTTGCATTCTTGATGGAGGGGTTTTGCATTCTACAGACTCATTTGTCTCAGTGTGAGGGCTTTGACCATCAAATCTCTTCAACTTGAGTACTGATTGCTAGAATCACAGATCTTGAGAGCTGATGAGAGGAAAGTGCAGAGATGATTTTGTTTTAAGGAAAATGAGGCTCAAACAGGTGAAGTCAGTTGGCCAAGGTGGCAGTCTCAGATTTAGGACTAAAACCCCAGTACCTGATTGCCATCCGGTTTTCTTTTCACTTCACCTTGGTGGGATATGATGCATGCCTTTCTACTTCCCTCCAGAGACTCTCCTAAAAGTACTTTGAATTCTCTCATAATATTCTCTTTGATTCCTATGTTTTATTAGTCTCCTTGTTATGATGGTGCTCCTAGTGCTGGAGATTGAAAGCCAAAATTCTTGATCAGTGTCTTATCCTTAGGTATTCTTCCCTCTCCCAGCATCATTTTTGGATTTAACTTCTGTGGGGAATTTTTTTTTTAACTGCTACAAGGTATATAATCTTAGAAAGCTAACTTCCTCTGTGTTTCTTTTGAAAGATATTTTTAAACACGGAGAGTGATGCATAACGATCTGTAAGGTAAGTACTGTTATTATTCCTATTTTACTAATGAAGAAATTGAGGCACAGAAGGCTAATTAACTCGCCCAAGATCTCCCTGCTAAGAATCAGAACCAGCATTCAAATCCAGGCATCCTGACTCCAGGGACTGTGCTTTTGTAACTAGCACACTGTGTGGCTTCTCTTGTGGACCATTCCACCTGAGCTTGAACAGTTCCAGTGTGGGAAGCTATGTCAGGAGATCCTAGTTCTGTTGCTGGGCAACCCCTTCTATGGGAATGTCTTCCCTTCTTTTTGTTGGCACAAGCCATAGACAGTTATCCGAAATGATTTTCTATTGTCTAAATGAGGTAAAAAGGTGAGTGAAGAACATAAGGTAAAATCTCTCAGTCTGTCCTGCCTCCACCGAACATTCCTGACCCACTCATTTCTAGTTTTGTGGGATTCCTGAAAAGACACAAAGTTCCTTCTTTCAGTTTTGTATCTATTGAAAGTAAAATACCCATCCTGTGTGTTTATACCTTGTTCTGGGAAAGATTTAGTTTGGCCCACATGGATTAGAAAGTATGATTAAGTAGCATAAATTAAAAGTACATGACACGATCCAGCAATTTCACTTTTAGGCATTTTTTCCTTCAGAAATAGTTACAGGAATGTACCAGGATAAATATTCAAGGGATTTTATTTCATTTTTGTAATTGCAAAAAAATTGTAGGCAATTTAGATATGCATCAATAAGGAAATGGCCAAAAAAATAATAAATTAATGAAGTTGTGAGAAGATTTCAATCTAAACTTGAACTGGAGGATATGAAATGGATGCTCATGCATGCTTCCTCAGAAGAATGGAATTTAATGGAGAGACTGATTATTTGTAAATGCCTGATTTACAGACGATTGAGACTTATCTCCTGACCAGTGAACATCCACCAAGAATCTCCCGGATTGGCCTTCTCCCTCTTTGCAGTCCTTATTCATAAATACAGCCTGCCTCAAACCCTCAAATGACTCACCTATAGCTTGTTTACTGCATGTTTTTCAAATTGAAGTTCCTCTGCTATGCCCAAATAAACTCAAATTTCTGATAACTTGACCTTGCCTCAGTTTACCTCCTTGTTAGGTTGATAGAATACCTTTCTGTATAGTATTAAGATAAACTCCATTATTTGCTCTGAAAAAATTGTTATAATTTAAAAAATTATCCCAGTGGCAGTACATCAATTTAAAGAAATACTTTTTTCTGGGCAGCCCGGGTGGCT
Organism: Vulpes vulpes; assembly: GCF_048418805.1. NCBI lineage: Eukaryota > Metazoa > Chordata > Mammalia > Carnivora > Canidae > Vulpes > Vulpes vulpes. Next base: position 131,399,162 of record NC_132782.1, read on the forward strand.
CAGTGGTTTAGCGCCGCCTTCAGCCCAGGGCCTGATCCTGGAGTCTCGGGATCAAGTCCCATGTTGGGCTCCCTGCATGGAGCCTGCTTCTCCCTCTGCCTGTGTCTCTGCACTTCTCTCTCTCTCTCTCTCTCTCTCTCTCTGTGTGTGTGTCTCATAAATAAAATCTTTAAAAAAATACTTTTTTCTCATTTCAAAAGGTTATTGAAGAAAATATGGAAAATAGTAAGTGTAAAGAAGGAAACAGAACCTGTAATCTTATACCCTAAAGATAACCACCGTGAACATTTAAATTTATTTCTTTCCCATCTTTTTGTTTTTAAGATTTAAAAAAATTTATTTATTTGAGAGAGAGGGAGAGCACGAGCAGGGGGAGGCGTACAGGGAGAGAGAGGGACAAGCAGACTCCCCACTGAGCAGGTAGCTGAAAGCGGGCGTCCATCCCAGGACTTTGGGACCATGGCCTCAGCTGAAGGCAGATACTTAACTGACTGAGCCACCCACATGCCCCTCCCATTTTTTTTCTATGTGCAATACTTTTTTAGTAGATTGTGGTAAAACTTATGTAATATAAAATGTTATTTTAAACATTTTTAAGATACACAATTCAGTGGCATTAAGTACATTCACATTATTGTGCACTTATCATGACTAATCCATCTCCAGAAGTTTTTCATCCCAAACCAAATTCAAGTTCAGTCAACAATAATTCCCCCAATATTCTCTCCCCCAGCTCCTGGTAACCACTATTCTACTTGCTATCTCTGGATTTCACTACTCTAGTTATTACCTCATGTAAGTGGAATCATACAATATTAATCCTTTTGTTTTTGGCTTATTTTACTTAGTATTGTATTTTTAAGGTTCAGCCATGTTGTAGCATGTATAGGAATTTCATTGTTTTAGGGCAGAATAATAGTCCATTGTAAGTTCGTACCACATTTTATTTATTCATTGATGGACATTTGGGTAATTTCTACCTTTTGGTTATTGTGAATAATGCTGTTATGAATACTGGTGTATAAATATCTGTTCCTGATTTCAGTTCTTTTGGATATATGTCTAGAAGTGGCATTGCTGGTTCATATGCTAATTCTATGCTTAATTACTTGAGTCCTACTGTACTGTTTTCCACAGCAGCAACACCATTTTAAATTCCTATTAGGAGTGCACAAAAGTTCCAATTTCTCTGCATCTTTGCCAGCACTTGTTATTTATCATTTAAAAAATATAATCTAATGGGTGTGAAGTGGTATGTCATTGTGGTTTTGATTTGCATTTCCCCAGTGATTAGTGACATTGAGCACCTTATCAGGAGCCTATTGGCTATTGTTTGTGTTCTTTGGAGAAAGAGCTAATCAAATCCTTTGCCGGCTTTTCAACTGGGTTATTTTTGTTGTTGAGTTGTAAGAGGTTTTATACGTTCTCAGTATCAATCCCTTATCATATATTTGATTTGCAGATATTTTCTTCCATTTTGTAGAGCAATGTGCCTTTCTATTGATAGTGTCCTTTAATGCGCAAAAGGTTTTAATTTTGAAAAAGTCTGGTTTATTTTTTCTTTTGTTGTTTGTGCTTTTGGTGTCATATCCAAGAACTCATTGCCAAATCCAATGTCATGAATACTTTCCCTATACTTTCTTCTAAGAATTTTATAGTTTTAAGTTTCACATTTAGGTCTTTGATCCATTTTGAGTTAATTTTTGTATATGGTGTAAGGTAAAAGTCCAATTTCAATCTTTTGCATGTGGATAGCCAGTTTTCCCAGCACCATTTGTTGAAGAGACTTTCCTTTCTCTATGTTTTTATGCTTTAGTGCTTTTTAGATTCCATGCTTATTCCTGTTGGAACCTAGGCTGCTTCTCTGGGTTTTCGTCACCCTTGCTCGTTTGTGTTCAAGGGAATGTAAAGTTATTTGACTAGGAACATAGGAAAGATATAAGAACTTGAATCTAGTGCAGATGCATGGTAGCCAGCAGAGCCTGGTGAAAGTGATAGTTGAAATATTGACTATAGAGAGCTTGCTGGAACCTTGGCTAAACCTGTTTAATTTGTTGTGAAATGGAAATAGTGGATAAGACCACCTTATTTTACCAAACAATAGCATAAATCCTGGAATATTATGGCCAATAGACATTATTGTCGTTAATGTTTATGAGGAGAGTACCCTGTGCTGCTCTTTCTTGAATGCTTCACATGTATTATCTCATTTAATACTCAAATTACCCTTAGGAGGTTAGTGCTATCATTTTCACTGTTTTATCATCTCTGAGCTTCTTCTGTTGTTTGTAAAATGAAGAAAATTATATCTACCGTGCAGAATTATCAGGAGGATTAAATGAGAATAGTGAAAATAAAGGGCCTATCAAAGAAGATTCTTAACAGATGGTAGCTGCTTTCCCTCAGTCCAGGAAGTGACTTCAGTAAGCACAAACGATTTTGCTTTGTTCTAACAATCTTGAATTTCCTGATACTTCCACTTTAAGGTAATTTATAATGATTATACTGATCAGATAGGAAAGTCTGATACCATTTATTTATGAGACAGGAATACTTTATAATTACCTACCTGCAAGGCTGAAGCAAAGAGACTGTTTATGATCAGACGCTAGGAAGGCTTCTGTAGACACTCATCTAGGGAATGAACAAGCAAGAACCTGGCAACAGCTGGCTATGTATTATGCTCCAATATATTAGTGACATTTTAACACTCATCATTTTGGCTGATAAAGTCATTTCCCTAAATCCTTTTTCATTTTACTACCTGTTCTCACCTCTTTTATCTTTTAAAATAATGATTACAGTGAAGATGTATGATTGCCTGAGACCAAACTAGAAAAGTAGGGCTTAAATTAGTTAATACATTAATAAAGTCTTTAGTGTTGCAGTTATTCTGAGTCACAGGTTCTGGATATTATTTGGACAATAGTTAATTGGATCCGGGCTGCACTTTTTTTTTTTTTTTTTTTTGGTTGCGGCTAATATATTAACTGGCAGTGGGATCAAGTCCTGCTCCTCAGAGGCAGCTGGGCCCTCCCTTGGAGCCTCTCTAAAATCCCTTCACTTATTGTTAATTGACTTCCTAATTCCCCACAGCAGCTGTTGTAAACCTTTTCCACTCTCCTCCATCCCTTTAATCTCCCTGTTCTCCACATGCTGAATGGCAGGTGATCATGCATCCATGATCAGGTCTCCTTCCCACTGCTTTTCAGTCCTCTGCCATCTTCACCTCATCCCCAGGATCCCCTTTATCTCTGAGAGCCTGACTCTTTCATTAATTCCCTCTCCTAACTTCAATCTTTGCTCCTCTTTTCCCTTCACACATAAACAAACTCATGTCTTCTTCAACCATATTTGTCTTGAAGTTGATTGTGTTCTTTTTTCATTACTGGCAAGCTGTAATTTTTTTTTTAATTCCAAAAGTAATATAGTAGTAGAAAATTGGGAAATACAAATAATCAAACATGTTTCAGACTTTCTAGTCTCTGACAGCTCCTAGAAGAGACGTGTTTCTCTTCCTTTACATAATACAGTGTAAAGACTTTAGGTCTTTACACTGTATTACACTTTAGGCAAGACCCCCGTAATCCTGCTTCTAGAGGTAACCACGAATGTTAACATTTTGTATTATATCCTTCCAATCTATTTTAAGACTTTGAGATTAACTTAGACTTAAAGGGCATTCTGGATGTTCTCTTCTGTAACTTGACACTTTTCCCGTGTCAATATTTTTCTCCAGCATGATTTTGAATCATTGCATTAAAATTCCCATTGTATGGGAGTACCTGGGTCAGACTCTTGGTTTGGCTCAGGTCGTGATCCCAGGGTTGTGAGATTGAGCCCCGTGTGGGGCTCTGCGCTTAGAGCAGAGTCTGCTGAAGATTCCCTTCCCTCTGCCCCTACTCCCTGCTCTTTCTCTCTAAAATAAAATAAATACATCTTTAAATAAATACATCCATTGTATGGATGCACTGTCATTTAGTTATTTTAAATCATAATCATAAGATTATTTCCAGTTATTTGCTATAATTAACATAACAGTATAACCTTTGTAAATCTGCACATAGTCCTAATTATTTCTTTAGTACAAATTTCTGCAGGGAAGTTCCTGGATGTATATTTTAAGTTTTGGGATACATATTTTATTGTAAAATATAAACACTTTGATAGAATAGGCAACTGTCATCACTTCAACTTTTATCTCCTGGTTACTGATTTCTAAGCAATCCTGGCTTGTCCACCATTGTTGAAGCTGCTCTGTCAGAGGTCAAGGTCAACATCAGTTACTAATCACTGTCTTCTCAGACCCTATCCTGCCTAATCTCTGCAACAACTGGCATTCTATATTTTCCTATTAAAGACTTCTACCTCTTTGGTAACACATTTTCAGGCTCTCTCCTGTTTCTTTTTGTTCTGTGTGATCTTTTCCTTATTCTCAACTTACTTCAGGTTTTCAACTATTGAGTTCATGCCAATGATATGTAGATCTCAGACAAATCTGACCTGAGTTGGGGTCTCCTGGCCTTTCCATCTCACATCTCCCCACTCTTCCCTGACTGCTTCCTCCTCTCCCCATCCCTACATGTACTTTACACGTTAGTCATTCTAAACTACTTGCATTTTTTTGCCTTTGATCATTTGGTGCTTGGTGCTGGGAAATTCCTTCTCCCTTTCTTCACCTGATAAAGCTTTACTTCTCTTTCAAGATTCATGTCTTTTGGGAATCTCCATAACAACCTCCATTCCCACTCACTGTCTTATGCCTTTTTGCCCTCTGGCCTGGCCAAGTAAAGTGACCCTCCTCTGTGCTATCAAGTTCATGCTTCTCTCTTTGTGCTGTGTTATAATGGCCTTTTTCTAGGCTGTAAACTCCTGGAGCACAGGATTTGTGACTTTGAGGATTATATTCCCAGAGTGTAGCCTGGTACTTGTCATCTAGTAGAAACTTACAGTGAATATCTTCATCCCTTTGTCAAATCAAATCTGATCTTCCTTTGGGGATCTGTCCACTGCCTTCCTCTTGAGCCATGGGTTTGGGTGGGACTGACCTAATCCCACCTGCAGGGGTAGGTCTTCACTGGCCACATTACCCAATTACAGCAAAGGAGAAGAAATCTTTTTTTTTTTTTTTTTTTTAAAGAAAAACTTTCTAGTCTCTGACAGCTCCTAGAGGAGACGTGTTTCTCTTCCTTTACATAATACAGTGTAAAGACTTTAGGTAGAATTCTTTATCCATTTTGCTAGTGTGAAGAGGTGCCCAGAAATGTCTGAGGGCTGTATGCGGAAGATGAAGCTGCTATTCTGAAGGACAGAGACAAAGAGTGAATCAGCATATGTGTATATGTATGTATTAGTATTATTTTATTTAATACTCATGTGTGTTATATTTCTTTTTTTTTTTTAATCATTTGAGAAGGAGAGAGCAAGAGAGCGAGTGCACAAGCAGGGCGAGTGGCAGAGGGAGAGAGAAGTAGACTTCCTATTGAGCAGGGAGCCAGATGGGCTCAATCCCAGGACCTGGGGATCATGACATGAGCAGACACCTAACTGACTGAGCACCCAGGTGCCCTGTGTGTTACGATTCTTATGTGCCAGGTGCTGTTCTATGTACTTCATATATAAAAACTCATTTAATCATATCAATTTTACGAAGTAGGTACTATTATTATCCCTATTTAATGTCAGAGAAAAACAATATACAGAAAAGTTAGGTAACGTGCCCGAGGTCACACAGCTCATAATGAAGATTTGAAGCTGGTCTTGTACTGTGGCACCAAAGAAGGGCTTAAGAATAGAGCTTTCTCTTGGGATGCCTGGGTGACTCAGTGGTTGAGCTTCTGCCTTCGGCTCAGGGTGTGATCCCAGGGTTGAATCTCACATCGGGCTCCTTCTCCCTCTACCTGTGTCTCTGCTTCTCTCTCTGTGTCTCTCACAAATAAATAAATAAAATCTTAAAAAAAAAAAAAAGAATAGAGCTTTCTCTGAAGTCACACATCTATTCAGTGTGATATCCTTTCTTCATTGTGTTTGAAATCTAATTATCTGTAGGTCCTGTACCTGGATGCAGAATGAGGGAGTTATGCAGGCATGCCTTATGTTTTTTTAACCCATGGCTAATTAACACAGAGCCTATGATCTTTGAGCAAGCTTTTTACATCAGAAAACCAGATTTTTAAATGTTCCCTGCTCAGAAAAAGCTAGATAAGCTTCATGTAATTTATTGGCTCATGGAATGTGAGAGTTGGAAGGGAACCTTAAAAATTATTCCCTCTGGCCCTCTAAGTTCCTGATGGGAAAACTGAGGCCCACTGAGGAAGTGTGGGTTGCTCAGGGTCAGAGAGAGAGTTAGGGCTGCACCAGGATGCATCCTTTCCCAGGATGCCCAGGTGTTTGCTTATACTGGTGGTGTATAATAACCCTTTCCATTTGAGGAGACTTCTTAGAATTCAACATGTACCCCACCAGGCTGAGAGAATAGTGACAAGATTTGGGTCCTGCACTGCTGAAACTAGAAAGCAAAGGGTAAATCTTGGCACAGATACAGCCATGAGCAGGATGGAGGCTCCATTGCCTATCTCTCCCACCTAGGGTCATTCAGAGTGACACTTCCCAGGAAACCTAGAGATCCTTTTTTTTTTTTTTTAATTTTTTATTCATGATAGTCACACAGAGAGAGAGAGAGAGAGGCAGAGACACAGGCAGAGGGAGAAGCAGGCTCCGTGCACTGGGAGCCCGACGTGGGATTCGATCCCGGGTCTCCAGGATCGCGCCCTGGGCCAAAGGCAGGCGCCAATCCGCTGCGCCACCCAGGGATCCCCAACCTAGAGATCTTGATGGGCATGTCAGGGTCACTTTTGAGTCCTCAATTCCTTGATCTCTCACTATCTGTTTTCCTTCATGGCCTCTGTCTCAGTAAAGGTACCACCACTTACACAATTCTACAGTCTTGACACCCTTGACTACTTCTCCCCATCCCCATGGTCACTTCTCTGGTTTAGAACTTCATCACCTGCAGTAGCCTTATAACTGGTCTTTCTGCTTCCGATTTGCCCCACTCGAAGTTGTTCTATGCATTGTAGCCAAAATGAACTGTTTTTACATGTTCAAAAATATACTTTTAAATTATAAAATTGACACACACTTGTCACAGTTTGAAATGATGTAGTGAGATATAAAAACCTGAAAGAAAAAAAAAACCTGAAAGAGTCCCATCTACCATATTTCCAACTTCAAGGTAGGTAAAACAATTTGGTATATTTCCCATCAGACTCTTTTCAATCCTTATCCAAACATAATTGGGCATCTCCTAAAGGCTATGTGCCACTTTATTTTCCACAAGCCCAGAACTGCCCATTTCTTTGCACATTCCAGGGTTGAGGTCCTTTCCTTAATTTGCTCATGCTTTCACCTCTGCTTTTTCCTCATCTTCCTTCCTCCAGCTGACACCGACTCATCCTTTAAGACTTACCTCATCTGGGTGACAGAACGTGAGAGATTCCTAACTCTGGGAAATGAACAAGGGGTAGTGGAAAGAGAGGTGGGAAGGGGGTTGGGGTGATGGGGGACGGGCCCTAAGGGGGGCACTTGCCGGGATGAGCACTGGGTAATATGCTATATGTTGGCAAATTGAACTCCAATAAAAAAAAATAATTTAAAAAACTTACCTCATCTGTCATCTCCTTCTGATGCCCCCAAACTCAGTGGGCATGTTCCCTTTTACATCTAAGTTATTGTGCCATATTATTATAAGGTCTTCTGTGTTGTTTTCTCCCACTGGAGTAGAGATCCTTGAGGAACAGTCTGTGTCTTATTCTCCTTGATATTCCCCCAAACTTGCCATAAAACCAGGCAGTGTTCAATTCACATAACTAAGTGATTGTAACTGTTATTACTGCATGAGTCTCCTTGAGTTGAGAAGCAGTTATTCCAAGCAGACAGGACTATGAAGCTTCCTGGCAGTCTGTTTGCAACAAGAATAGGAGACAAGATAGGGTCTGAAGAACAAGAGAAAGGATCCAAGATAGGGGAAAGAAGCCTGGTGGCGTCAAGGGAAGGAAAGGAACTAATACTTATGAAGAATATTCACATTTAACATCTAATATATAGTTATTATATCTAATCTTCTCAACACTACCATCCCCATTTTACAAATAAGAAAATTGAGGATCAGGAGTAAAGTACCTTGCCCAAGGTCACACAGTGAGTAGCAGAGCCAAGGTTCAAACCTAGTTCTGTGTGAGTTCAGAGCCCAAGCTCTTACACACTCTGCACATTGGTGATCAGGTGGGTATGGTATGGTTAACACCGGCCATTTCCCTAGAACCTTCGTGGGTAGTTTGGAAAGGTTTGTATCTGGGAGCTTCTAACAGGGAACCTATAGGCCTTCAACCTCTAGGGAGATGGTGAGTGAGAAACCCAACATTTAGATCTTCAGACACTGTGGGTCTTTTCACCTCTAATTGCCTTGAAAGAAGTGTTAAGGCTCCAGGGTTTATGCTGGAGGGAGTTAGTCTCCCAGGCTTCTGGAGAAGGCTAGCAAAGGCTTTGGGAAGTCTCACTCAGCCAGCTTTCTCCAAATTTCCCTCAGGTAGCTGTGACTCCCTTTAGTTTTCTAGCTTCTCTCCAGCCCTCCGTCAGCTCTAGTTGCTGGGACCCAGCCCTTTATGTCTAAGCTTTGGGTGCTTTTTGGTAGTTGTGGGTTCCTTGAGATTGGGGAGGGCACTGCAGAACAGGAGTGGTAGGCTAAGGGACTGTTAAAGTAAGAAGCTTATCCAGGGATGAGGCTGATTCACAGGGGATGCTGGTCCTTCAGTCCATAAATGTTTACTGATACTACATAGGTATTATTTGGTCTTTGAGGGTGAGGATGCAAGTCTCTGCTTTAGGCACACTGAAATACTAGCAGTTTCTACCTGTGTCCTGTGTGTGTTATCCTCAGAGCTTTATACATGCTATTTGCTCTGCCTGGAATGCCTTCCACCTCTCCTATGCCCTGCTAATTCCTTTTTGTTCTTTAGGTATCAGCTTGCCTGTTGTCTGACTCTCCAAGGCTGGGTAGGGAGCATTTGCTGGTTTTGCAAATGGCTTCTGCACTTCCATTTTCCCTCTTGCAGGAAGCTCTTAGACTCCCCATTTGGGAAATTCATTCTTCCCCCATAGTTAGCCTCCCGGTTAGTATGATGGACACCCTTCTCTGTAGCTCCAGGCAAGGTCTGATTGTTTAAGTCAGTCATCATTTCCCATTCTACTTATTAACTATGATCAGTTCAGGTATGGGAGTATACTCAGAAACAGTGAACCAAGGAGAAGCTAGAGGCCTCAGGAGTTACCAGAAAAGCCACCTTCTTTTCTAGAGATGGAATGAAGAAGGATGTAGATATGGGTGTGAGCAACCTAGAATTTAATAGAGGAGAGGCGGATGAAAGATCTAAATGTGAGACAAGATTCCATCAAAACCCTAGAGGAGAACACAGGCAACACCCTTTTTGAACTCAGCCACAGTAACTTCTTGCAAGATACATGCACGAAGGCAAAAGAAACAAAAGCAAAAATGAACTATTGGGACTTCATCAAGATAAGAAACTTTTGCATAGCAAAGGATACAGTCAACAAAACTAAAAGACAACCTACAGAATGGGAGAAGATATTTGCAAATGACGTATCAGATAAAGGGCTAGTTTCCAAGATCTATAAAGAACTTATTAAACTCAACACCAAAGAAACAAACAATCCAATCATGAAATGGGCAAAAGACATGAACAGAAATCTCACAGAGGAAGACATAGACATGGCCAACACGCACATGGGAAAATGCTCTGCATCACTTGCCATCAGGGAAATACAAATCAAAACCACAATGAGATACCCCCTCACACCAGTGAGAATGGGGAAAATTAACAAGGCAGGAAACCACAAGTGTTGGAGAGGATGCGGAGAAAAGGGAACCCTCTTATGCTGTTGGTGGGAATGTGAACTGGGGCAGCCACTCTGGAAAACTGTGTGGAGGTTCCTCAAAGAGTTAAAAATAGACCTGCCCTATGACCCAGCAATTGCACTGTTGGGGATTTACCCCAAAGATACAGATGCAATGAAACGCCGGGACACCTGCACCCCGATGTATATAGCAGCAATGTCCACAATAGCCAAACTGTGGAAGGAGTCTTGGTGTCAGTCGAAAGATGAATGGATAAAGAAGATGTGGTTTATGTATACAATGGAATATTACTCAGCCATTAGAAATGACAAATACCCACCATTTGCTTCAACGTGGATGGAACTGGAGGGTATTATGCTGAGTGAAATAAGTCAATCGGAGAAGGACAAACATTATATGTTCTCATTCATTTGGGGAATATAAATAATAGTGAAAGGGAATAGAAGGGAAGGGAGAAGAAATGGGTAGGAAATATCAGAAAGGGAGACAGAACAAAGACTCCTAACTCTGGGAAAGGAACTAGCGGTGGTGGAAGGGGAGGAGGGCGGGCGGTGGGGGTGAGTGGGTGACGGGCACTGAGGGGGGCACTTGACGGGATGAGCACTGGGTGTTATTCTGTATGTTGGCAAATTGAACACCAATAAAAAATAAATTTATTATTAAAAAAATAATGGAAGAGAGGCTTTAAGGGGTGAGTCTGGTGAGAATACAGGCTGGGGAACTTAGCCTCAGTCATTAAGAATAGAATATTTTGGCTTCCATATTTACTCTTTACTCTTTCAATTTTTTTCAGGGTCTTGGACAAGAAAGAGGGAGGCTATTCATGGAGGACCTTTTGGAGCTCCAAGAAAATCTTTGCATACACACACAGACAAACACACACATACACATACACACATGATCTTTGGGGTCATTTTAATATACTCTTTGGATCATGTTTACCTATTTTTAATAAAAATTAACTTTTAAAATTTGTATTGTAAATATTTTCCCATATATTCTCTCTGGGGCCTTTGTGGTAGGAAAGTTGTAAAGGTTTTTTTTTTTTTTTTAAGATTTTATTTATTTATTCATGAGAGACACAGAGAGAGAGAGGCAGAGACATAAGCAGAGGGAGAAGCAGGCTCCATGCAGGAAGCTCGATGTGGGACACGATCCCAGGACTCCAGGATCATGCCAAAGGCAGATGCTCAACCACTGAGCTACCCAGTAATCCCAAGATAGTTGTAAGGTTTATAGTCAAATGTATCTTTCATCTTTTTTTTTTTTCATCTGGCACAGATCTATTTAATTGAGGTAGGCGGCAGGATGTTCCATTATGAGTGATTAGTCCAGGGGTCTGTCAACACTAGTTAGAAGAAGCCATCATCATTCTTTCAGGAATAGCCTCCATTGGTGGCTGTGGTGTGAGGGGGCACGATGGATCCCTGGATGCTGTGGATAGACTTTTTCTTAGAGTTCGTCCAGTGTCTGATGTTAGCTCAGGAATTGATGGAAGATAGCAGAGGAAAGGGTAAAAATACTTTAGAGAATTGGGTCTTGATGATTCCATGGGCATTCTGGATAGTCTACTGGTGTAACAGTATCTCACTTTGTTCTTGAATGTCCGTGTGTGGTGGTTGTTCAAGGCTGCTAAGCAGAAACCCAGGTCATCCTTTGGTATCTCAGGATCAAAAAAATAAATCACCTCATGGAGTTGATTTGAGCTGAACTGACTCCAGGGTTCCTTTTGCTGAGAAAAGTGAGTTGGGTTCTTATATGGTAGTTTCTTGGAAGCCCAGAGTTTTCCCCAAGTAGGAATCATTATCCAATGTAGGGCCCTGGAAAGGGTCTCTGGTGAAAGGCATGGTAAAATGCAGAATGAGATGCTGGTGTGAGAGTCTTTCATCTTGTTTAGAACCTCCACTTTCCAGTCTTTGTTAGGAAGTTCTCCCCTATCATCAGTTTATAGAATGGTCTCTAAAGTTTTCTTGCAATATTTTTTTTCACTGTTTTGCTCTCATATTTTTATCTGTTTGGATTTTTGTATGTGTGTGTGTGTGTGTGTAATATATAAGATTAGAGTCCACTTTATTTTTTCCCATCTGGATAAGCAGTTGTACCAACATCATTTATTAAATAGTCCATTTTCTTCCCACCAAATTAAACTTCCACATATAGCATGTGTTAAGTTTTCATAAATATAGCTGTTGGTCATAAAAATCCATAAATATGGATTTTCTATTTTGTTTTACCAATTTTCCATTTCTGTTTGACCTTATAATATGTTAAGGCAAGACTCTGTTCTTTCTATGATTTTCTTTGCTATTTTCAGCCATTTATTTTTCATATGAATTTGAAGATAATTTTATGAAATTTCATTAAAAATATTGCTTGGATTCTAACTGGAACTAATTCAATGTGCATACTAATTTGAGGAGGCTTACTTTTTTTTTTTTTAAACAATTTTTTTTAAAATTTTTATTTACTTATGATAGTCACAGGGAGAGAGAGAGAGGCAGAGACACAGGCAGAGGGAGAAGCAGGCTCCATGCACCGGGAGCCCGACGTGGGATTCGATCCCGGGTCTCCAGGATCGCGCCCTGGGCCAAAGGCAGGCGCCAAACCGCTGCGCCACCCAGGGATCCCGAGGAGGCTTACTTTTTAAATTAGTAGGTCTTTTCCCCCAAGAACATAGCATAACTTTCCACTCTCAAGATCTTGTATATTCCAGTACATTTATTTCATTTAAGCCTGTGTCTTTCTTTTTTTTTTTTAAGATTTTAATTATTTATGAGAGACACACAGAGAGGCAGAGACATAGGCAGAGGGAGAAGCAGACTCCCCGTGGGAAGCCTGATGTGGGGGCTTGATCCCAGGACCCTGCGATCATGACCTGAGTCAAAAGCAGATGTTCAACCACTGAGCCAACCAGATGCCCCTGTGTCTTTCTTACTAAATAGATCTCTAAATGTTTTATGATTTTGGATGCTTAAATATAATACTTTACTCATTTCCTTTGCTAATGCTTGTCAGTAGAATAAAGTTAGAATTTTTTAAATTAATTTTTTTTAAGATTTATTTATTCATGAAAGGCAGAGAGAAAGAGAGGCAGAGACACAGGCAGAGGGAGAAGCAGGCTCCATGTTTTGGAGCCTGATTTGGGATTTGATCTGGGGACTCCAGGACCATGCCCCAGGCCGAAGGCAGGCGCTAAACCTCGGAGCCACCCAGGGATCACCCAGAATTTTTTTTAGATATTTATCTTTTAGTCAGCCACCTTACCAAAGAATGTAAGGTCACATGGTGAGATTGGGTAATGGGTGGGAATTGAATGTGTTGGGGTCTGTGGGGACAGGAGTGGGTTGGCCTGGAGCCTGAGGGTATTAGGAAAGTAAGGGGGCGCCTGAGTGGCTCAGCAGATGAGCATCTGCCTTTGGCTCAGGGTGTGATCCTGGAGTCCTGGGATCAAGTCCCACATCAGGTTCCCCTCAGGGAGCCTGGTTCTCCTCTGCCTGTGTGTCTGCCTCTGTGTATGTCTTTCATGACTAAATAAAATCTTAAAAAAAAAAAAAAAGTAAGATCAAGCACAAGAAGAATTGATTGTGGGTTCAGGGCATTGTGTCAGTAGGAGTCTGTTCCACTATGAGCAACTGTGAGTAACAGAAACAAAAAATAATGGAGTACATGGAATAATGTTTATTTCTCTCTTACATAAAGAAAGAAATCTATTGTAGGCAATTCAGGCTCTATAGTCCCAGACTACTAGCTATATTCTGCTATCCTTTAGTTGTAGCTCTCATTATTATGGTCTAAGATGAACTCCAGGCATCACATCCAAGTTCCAGTAGGAGGATGGAGCAAGGGAGGAAAAGACAAAGGGCTCATCATAGATACATCATAGGAAGTTTCCCAAATGCTGCCACACAGTAATTCTACTCACCTTGTTGACCAGAACTGAATTATACTGTCGTGTCTAGCTCCAAGGGATGCTGGGAAATATTTTTATTCAAGATCAAAAAAATTTTTTTAAAGATTTTATTTATTTTTTCATGAGAGACACACAGAGACAGGCAGAGACAGGCAGAGGGAGAAGCAGGCTCTCCCCAAGGAGCCCAATGTGGGACTTGATCCCAGACCCCGGGATCACGTCCTGAGCTCAACTGCTGAGCCACCCAGGCATCCCTCAAGATCAAAATTCTAAAGATTATAAGGATTTTTATTCCAAATCAGGATTCTAAAATGGTGATAACAGATGTATTGGGATTGGGATATTGGGATTGGCAACCAGCAGTCTCTGATGCAGGTATATTTGTGGGGACGTGGGGGCATGTACTTTCATTTGTAGCTCTCAGCTGCTACTGCAGAAAGCAGAAATTGAATGGAGCATGGTGCAGAGGATTGGGGGACAGCAGAAGAATAGGCATGGAGGGTGTGGTTAAGAGAACAGTTTAAGTTTGGTTGGAAAGAAAAGATGGCTGTCTGGGGGACATGGACTGGTAGAAAGAGGAGGGATCAAGGGATTAGTGATCTTAGAAAGGCTAGATGGCTGGGAGGCTATGTCAGAAATTTATTTGTGGGGCACCTGGGTGGCTCTGTCAGTTAAGCATCCTACTCTTGTTTTTGGTTCAGGTCATGATCTCAGGGTTGTGAGATTGAGTCTTGTGTTGAACTCTGTGCTGGGTGTGGAACCTGCTTAAGACTCTCTCTTTCCTTTTTCCTCTGCTCACTGCCCCTGCTCACACACTCTCTCTTCCTTCCTCTCTAAAAAAAAAAAAAAAAAGAAAAGAAAAGAAAAAGTATCACTACATAATGAATAAGCCAATAATTTTAAAAAAGATTTTATTTATGTATTCATGAGAGAGACAGAGGCACAGGCAGAGGGAGAAACAGGCTCCATGCAGGGAGCCAGACATGAGACTCGATCCCAGGTCTCCAGGATCACACCCTGGGCTGAAGGCAGCGCTAAACCACTGAGCCACCTGGGCTGCCTGAAGTTTTACATTTTGAACAGTGACTTAAGTCTACAAGATGTAACATCTAGGTATGGTGAGTCCACACAGATCTCTGGGGTCAGGTTGTCTTAGGGAAGATACAAGTTGTGACTCCAGCATGACGTGGTGGATTGGTACAAGGCTGCTGGCTGTGGGGGTTGGGCTGTGGGTGGTCAGAGGCCACACCAGGAATTTCCAACCTAAATGTGGAGTTACAGGCCAAAAAGAGATCGTTTCCTTTCTTGGAAGCCTCCCTTGCCTAGCTTCTAGGCTTACAGAATAAAGTTTGAGCCCAGAAACAACCATCATTCACTCAGCCAGCTGCTAGAGATAGCTCTGGCTGCCCAACAATCCTGAGAAATCATGTTCTTCTAATATCTATTTTGATTTAAAATCTTTTATGTTTGTGATGGACTTTGTTGACAGTGGGCTGGGTTTAGCCTGTTCTTTAGGTGTGGAACTCCTGGCTTGTGGTAAATCCTGATTGGAAAACAATATAAACACATTTCCTGGTAAATGTATAAATATATAAATAAATAGATAGCTGTTGGTTGTTCCCCTCCCCACCACTAACATACACTGTAGAAGCAATTTGGAGCAATTTAGATGTGCTCAGCATCTGGCCATCATAAAAGATTTCGAATGAGTCATGATTTTGCACCAACAGAGAGGGCTTGTCTTGCTTGTGGATGAAATTATATTTACCTCTTGTTCTGCTTGTGACTCTCTGTATTACTTTATGATGATCAGTCTGATTTGTGTGTTAAAGAGACTGGTAAGATTAATAATTTTAGAGAAGGGAAGAAAGAGAAGAGGAGGAGGGCCCAGATAGTTACATATTCAAGACAAAATAACCAATTTGGGGGAGAATGACCTGGTTTTGCTTTTGAGAAGCCAGAAAGAAAGAGGGGAAAAAAAAGTAGTGGAAAGAGCCTCCTCATTTTATGGAGGGTGGGAGACAAATGCAGGGAAGCTGATATAGTTAGATAACATGAGCCCCAAAAAAGTTAGACTAGAGGAGAGTAATGGTCTTGAAACACAGGGGCGTGTGAGGACACTGATCCTGGCTGTACTTTATTAGCTGTAGGCTCAATCTCTTGGCACCTCAGTTTGCTTATCTGACAAGTGGGCCCAATAATGGTTGCCCTATCCAGTTGAAAGAAGAAAGGAGTGCTCTTGCTTGAGAGTGCTGTTGGGTGCCAGCTGTGGTGTGGGCTCCTTAAATATACCATCTCATTTAATGCCCAAGACAGTTCCACAGGTGAATTGGCATTAAGCCATTCTTCAGCTGAAAACAGACATGGAGAGTCTGAGTGGCTTGTCCAAGATCATAAAGTTTATCAGGACTCAAACCCATATCTATCTAGCTCCAAATCCTGTGTTCTTCCCATTACTTCATACTGACAGTGAGGTCAAAGAAAACATTCTAGTTTCTTCCTTGGAAGGGAAAAAACACACAGTGGCTTCCCTGCTCTAAGGCCCAAGATATCCCTGGGTCCTTGGCCCCCACAGAGAGCCCAACCAAGTGCAGTTCTTTCTCCTCAGAGCACTCCTCTCTGCTGTGGCACCAGGTGGGTTGTTAATCTGATAAACGGCTTCCTGCTGAAGTGAGGGTGAGCTAAAGGGCTGCTGAACTGCCCTCCAGGGTGGCAGGTGGGAGACTCCAGTGCTTTCACTCATAGAATTGCTTTAGGACTAGTGGAAAGAGCCTCATTTTGTAGTTAGGAGATGACCTCTACTAGCTGTAGGCAGGTGAGAGACTTGGCTTTGTCTCTTACTAGGCTGTGACCTTAACTTGCCTACCTTTCAGTTCCCTAATCAGTAAAATGTGGGTAGGAATACACAGCTTAAAGAGAGGATGTTGTGAACATTAAATGAGATAATGTGGGAAATGTGCCTAGCCCTTTTGTCATACATTATATATCACCAAGTAAGAGGGAGCTGTTGTTTCTATTGAGGAAGTGGGTAGACTTCTAGGGCAGCTGTTTAGGCATTGAGTAGTTTTTGTGTCCCATCCCTTACATCCATATCATAGCCAATCATTTATTCTTTTTTTCTTTTTAAGAAAATGTGTTCTAAACACTCTGTCAGGGACACCTGAGTGGCTCAGCAGTTGAGTGTCTACCTTTGGCTCAGGGCACGATCCCGGAGTCCTGGGATTGAGTCCTACATTGGGCTTCCTGCATGGAGCCTGCTTCTCCTTCTGCCTGTGTCTCTGCCTCTCTCTCTCTCTGTATTTCTCATGAATAAATAAATAAATAAAATCTTTAAAAAAAATAAACACTCTGTCAGCTTCTGAGGCAAAGCATGTGTGACACAGGCAGCATCCTTGCCTCTGTAGAGCTCATATTTGAACTGGAACCACACATGGCAAGGAAGTATCTGGTACAGTCACAGAAGGAGCAGCGTCTATGAATCTAAAAGCTTGACTGCCCCAATGAGTCTTTTAGTCTGGCATTTTAAAATCCAGGCCTCCTCTCCAAGTGTAACAGGTATCTTATTATGGACTTGTGAGGCACACTCTTTCCTTAGTGGGGACAGCAAAGGCTAGGCAGTCAGAGAGAAAGGGGAGGCAGAGCTCTGGGTAGTTTCCAAGGCAGTCCTGGGGGTCCTTCCCATCTAGTGCTGAGAAAAACTCACCACTTTTGTCAGAGATAGACTGATGCCTCCAGTTCAGAGTTTATGGGATAGTTTACTTGTTATCTGAAGCATTTATAGAGTGTGTTAGGTGTTCCCATATCTTCCAGGGATGGTAAATGTAGCAGGGACTTGTTCCAGCTCCCAGCTCACTGCCTCACAGGTCACCTTGATGTTGGACAGATCAGTGAGCATGTGAGGCCTCTCCTAGAAGGCAGTAAGATGGGTACCTCAGCCTCAGGCTTGGGCTCATTGCCAGTCTCTGTGGTAGGAAGCCCAAGCTACAGCTGTTCTGGGGATTGAATAGGTAGAGACAAAGAGTTCACCCTTTTGGTCTTTCCAGATATTCCATGATGCAGCTCCTTTCCATCCCACTCTACTATCCTGCTCGTTCCTCAACATCCAGCTAGTAGGCAGTTCTTTGTGAGTCTCCAGACACACTGAGGTTCATTCCCATCTCACTGATTTTGTTTGCAATTGGATCCCAACTGTTGTACTTCTTAGCCATAGGTAACTCATCTCTTAAGCCCAGTTCTCATTTTGCCTCCTCCAGAAAGCTTTCCTTAACTTCTGTAGCACATGCTTACCTTTCTCTCAGATCTCCCCATTTTAGTGACTATTCATTAATTATCTCATGCATTAATTCATTCAATGCATTGACTAGTCTTATTGTTCTATATGAAAAATGCTTCCCAAATCCACCTATTTCTCTGCATCTGTACTGTTTCCATCTTGGTCACCTCTTGCTTAGATTATTAAATACCCTTGTAACTGGTCTCCTTGCTCTCACTCTGCGTCTCTCCAGTTCCTTTGTACTCCATGGAACATTTAGTGATCTTTTATAAAGGTAAATTAGCTCCAGTCACTCCCCTGTTTATGGTCTTCCAGTAGTTTCCCAAATTCATCACAACAGCTCACAAGGCTCTGCTACTCTGGTACGTGGGTGCCTTCCAAGCCTCTTCTTATCCCATATTCCTCGTGTTCATTCTGCTTCAGGCACCTCAGCCTTTTCTCTTGCCCAAAAAGGCCAAGACATTACCACTGCCTCAAGGCCTTTGCAATTGCTGGGCCTTCTGCCTAGAATGGTCTCTGCTCCTCAGTGCCTGCCTCCTTCTCACCACTCAGCATTCTGTTCAACAATAACTTCAGTGAGATCTTTCTTAAACGCCCCATCTGAAGTAATTCTTTAAGTCACACTTTATCTCATTATACCATTTCCTTTATATCATTAAAATTTTCTGAACTTATTACATGCTTTCTTTGTACTGTTTTCTTCTTTCTACTAGATAGGAAGTACCTCCAGAATAGAAACAATATCTGTTTCATTGCTATATCCTTGGAGTATAGAATAGTGCTTAACATATATGAAACCAAAAAAACATTGCTTAATAATTTATTAGATGGGTATTAAATGATTTCTACGTATGAATCATTGAAAATCAGTAATTATTACCACTGATTAGAAATACAAATGTATATCCTTGAAACAGGATTTCACAGAGTTGGTCTATGAAAGTCTGGTGGTTTATCAGGGAGTTTGCAAGTGGTTTGATGATTTTAGAGGGAAAAAAATGAAACAATTTTGTCTACATACATTTTGCTAATTTTACATGTAAGATTAATTAAGACTTTCTATAGAAATTTAATTTAATAATTCTTAATAATTCTTAATAATTATTTTAGGATATTTACTGCAAGGACTGTGTTGGTCAGTTCATCATAGGTAATTTCAGTGATCAATTACAGATTATTTTGTATACTGTGTTTCACATCATGATAGTGTTAAAATTCTTAGTTGTAAAATTTTGCATTTTGTTACTTTTGTATTAAATCTTATGAGTCGGGGGATCCCTGGGTGGTGCAGCGGTTTGGCACCTGCCTTTGGCCCAGGGCGCGATCCTGGAGACCCGGGATCGAGTCCCACATCGGGCTCCCGGTGCATGGAGCCTGCTTCTCCCTCTGCCTGTGTCTCTGCCTCTCTCTCTCTCTCTCTCTCTCTCTCTCTGTGACTATCATAAATAAATGAAAAAAAAATTAAATCTTATGAGTCAAAAGTAATTGAAGGGTGTCATTAATGATGAAGATAATATTATCAATACCATAATAGAGAATTCTATAAATGTAAATATTGAATATAGTTACAGTATGAACACAGCATGAATCTATATGAGCTAGGACAAAGTAATCTATAAGAATGTTGATTTAGCATAATAGCCAGAAAAGAGATGTTCAATTAGGAAATACATTACTGAATGTTTGAAAATTGGACTTTATTTCATTTTAACAGTCCCCAAGAAGCAGTCACTGTTTCTTGTGACACTTTGTCCTATAGTGGCAGAAAGCCACCAAATTTTGACATAATTTTCAAACAAAGTATGATTTACCTTTCTGGTAAATCAAGTGATATTTTCTAGAGTGAGTGTAGGAAACTGATCAGTTTTGTCAGTAAATATAAAGAGACCAAAGTTATAAAGGTATTGTTCAAATTTGTACTTCTTAGAGCAAAATTACATACAAGTCATATTAATGTGGAGATGCTTAAATAACTAGCCCAAGCAAGGTTAATAAGTGTTGGGCTTGGAGAAGAAGCAAAACAAGATTTGGGGACAATTATTTTATCAGACAATCCTACTGAAAGTAACTTTACTCTCTACTACCTTCCAAAAATTGTTAGTAAATGGATTTTTAGAAAAGCATGTGGCCTTCTGTTTTTACCGATGATGGAGCAATAGGGATCACTTTTATCCTGCCACAGAAATAACCAGAAACTATAAAAGTATGCAATACCTGTTTTCTGATGTTGGACTAGAGGTATAATAGGATTGTGATTCTTGAGAGAAGAGAAAAAAAATGAAGTAAACTCTGTTATCACTTAGGTTTCTACCTGGAAGCACATTCCAGACCATAGAGCTAGGAGGGGTATCCCAAGTATAGCATGATGGCCTTGCATTGTTGAGAAGAGAGATTGGACTTCTGGGAAACTAAAGCAGCTGAAGGTTGTGGGAAGAATTCCAGATGAGAGGGAGTTATAAGGAAAAATTCTCCAGAAATCTTAAGTCTTTCTGAATATTAAGAAATAAAAGTAAGAAAAAAAAGAAAAAATTTCTAAATTATATGAAAATGCAATGACAAAGATAAAAGCTCAACAAAATAAACCTACATATACAGAAACTCCCAAAAAACTATATCATAATCAAGTTGTTGAAAATTAAATGATAAAGAGATAGAAATAAGATAGTATGTAGAGAAAAACAAAGATAAGAAAAACTACAGACTTCATGTCTAAAGCTATCCAAGCCAGGAGTCAATAGAATTGTATCTTTAAAGTGCCAAAAGAAAAAAATAAAAACAAATAAGTTAAATTATTCGAAAGTGAAGGCAAAAACAAAAGGCATTTTCATACAAACAAAGGTAAAAAAAATTTGTTTTCAGTAAACTCATACTATGAAAAATGTTAGTTATTCAGAAAATATCAGATGGGAATGTGGATTTACACAAAGGAATGAAGAATCCTTGAAATGATATGTATGTGAGTAAATAAATATAAAACACTTTCTTCTCCCTCATTTTAAAATGTATTTAAGAGATAATCGATGGCTGAAAGCAAAAATTATATGCATGGTAGGATTTAGACCATCTATAGAAAAGAAATGTGTGCCTGTAGTAGCACAAAGGATGGGAAAAATGAAATGATAACATATTTTTGTTATGAGGTTTTTACATTATACCAGAAGTGATACAGCATTATTTGAAGGTGTAGTGTAATAAGTAATATATGCATATTTTAAATTCTAGAGCAAGTACTTAAAAAACCTAAAACAAAGAGATATAGTTAATAAACCAATATTATAGATTAAATGGAGTGCTAAAAATAATTATCACAAGAGAAGGCAACAAAAAAAGGGAAAAACAAATGAACAGATGGGACCAAATGAATACAAAGATGGTAGAATAAAACCCAACCAGCTTAGTAATTAATTATAAAGGGTCTAAAGATACCAGTTATAAGGCAGAGATGGCCAGACTAACTGAATAAAAAAAGCAAGTTCCAAATATGCACTGTTCACAGGAAATTCATTTTATTATTTTTATTTTTTAAAGATTTATTTCTTTATTAGAGAGAGCATGTGTATGCATGTGTTTCAGGGGAAGAGGGGCAGAGTGAGAGAGAGCAAGAGCCCTAAGCAGACTCTGCACTGAACCTGAGCCCAATGTGGGGCTGGATCCCATGACCCCAAGATCATGACCTGAGCCGAAACCAAAGGTCTGACGCTCAACTGAATGCACCATCTAGGTGCCCCAGAAACCCATTTTAAATATAAATACAGGGACACCTGGGTGACTCAGCAATTGAGCATCTGCCATTGGCTCAGGGCATGATCCTGGTTTCCCAGGATCGAGTCCCACATCAGGCTCCCTGCATGGAGTCTGCTTCTCCCTCTGCCTGTGTCTCTGCCTCTCTCTCTGTCTCTCATGAATAAATAAATAAAATCTTTAAAATATATATATTATTATTATGTATATATTTATATATGTAAATACACACATAGATTAAAAGTGAAAGGATGAAAAATTTTTATTTTTTTAAATCTTCCTTTGAACTATCTCAATACTGATTTGACTTTTTTAAAAAAAATTTTTATTTATTTATGATAGTCACAGAGAGAGAGAGAGAGAGGCAGAGACATAGGCAGAGGGAGAAGCAGGCTCCATGCACCGGGAGCCCGACATGGGATTCGATCCCGGGTCTCCAGGATCGCGCCCTGGGCCAAAGGCAGGCGCCAAACCGCTGCCACCCAGGGATCCCTGAAAAAGTTTTATACCATGCAAGCACCAATCATAAGAAAGCTAGAATGGCTATATTAATATCAAAGTATACCTTAGAACAAGAAATGTCACATGGAGTAAATAGGGTCATTTTGTAATAATTGAGAGTACAAATGCTCAAGGAGACATAATTCTAAATGTGCACACACATTAACAGAACTGCAAACTATAGGAAAAACTAATTGAACTCCAATAAAAAAAAAAGAGCCTGTGAAATCATGTTCCAGTGGAAAATTAAAAAAACAAACAAACACAAAATGTAGGAAAAACTAATAATGAATGAACCTGTGATCTTTAGAGATTTCAATGTTCTTTCAGTAACTGAAAGAAGAAACTGATAAAATTAGTAGAGATATAGAAGATAATAACAGTATCAGCCAATTTGACCTAATTGACACAAAATACTTTACCTAACAACAGCAGAATACACATTTCTTCCAAGTGCATGTGAAACATTCACCAAATTATGAGCCCTAAGACAAGTCTCAGTAAGTGTAAAACAACTGAAATCATACAGAGTATGCCCTCTAATAAGAATGGAATGAAATTAAAAACAGATATTTGGGAAAAATGTAAAGTTAGAAATCACAAAGGAAATTTCTAAATATTTTGAATGAAGAAGAACATTTTCAAAATTCATGGGATGCTGCTAAGTCAGTCCTTAAGAAGAAAATTTATAGCTTATCTTTGAAACAAAGGTAAGTCTCAAGCCTATGATCTAGTCTTCCACCTTAAGAAGCTAGGGGCAGAGGAGCAATTTGAACCCAAAGCAAGTAGATGAAAGGAAATGATAAAGATCAGAGAATAATGAACCAAAAAATAGAAAAAAGAGAAATCAATGAAACAAGAAATTTGATTTTTAAAAATCAATAAAATTGATAACATCCAAAATTGAATGATCAAGAAAAAAGACACAAATTGTCAAGATCTGGGAAAAGAGAAAACAGTACAAAAATCCTACATTAAGGGAATAATAAAGGGATATGAATAACTATGCAAATACATTTGAAAACTTAGATGAAATGGAACACACATTGGAAAACACAAATTTCCAACACTGACTCAGGGAGAAATATTCCTGAATATCAGTATATTAACAAAAGCAATTAAATTCATATTAATAATTTTTTCCACAAAGAAAACTCCCAGACCTTGATGGTGTCACTGGTGAATTCTATCAAACATTTACGGTGAAATAATACCAATACTTTAGCTATACAGAACTTTCAGAAAGTAAAATTGGATAGTACACTTTCCAGCCCATTTTATGAGGCCAATATTATTTTGATTTTGAAACCATAAAGAGACATTACAAGAAAAAAAATTACAAACCAATATCCCTCATGATCAAAGGTAAAACCTTAACAAATTACTAGAAAAATAAATACTAAAGAAAATACATCCTGATTCAGTGGGGCTTATCCCAGGAATACAAGGTTAATTTAATATTTAAATACCAACAAGTGTTACTTACAACATTAATAGAAATTAAGAGAATATCATCTCCATAGATGCATCAAAAGCCTTTGGCTCAGTTGGTTGAGCAGCAGACTCTTAATTTTGGCTTAGGTCATGATCTCAGGGTCCTGGGATTGAGCCCAGGATCCAGACTCAGTGGAGAGTCGGCTTGAGTATTTCTCTGCCTCTCCCTCTGCCCCTCCCCACTCTCTCTCTCTGTCTCAAATAAATAAATATTTTTTTAAAAAGCCTTTGGCAAAATTTAACGTTTATGATTTAAAAAGACACAAACCTCTCAGTAAGCTGTGAATACCTGGGAACTTCATTAACCTGGTAAAGGGCCTCCGTGAAAACCTACAATGGAGGTTATACTTAATGGTGAAATTTTTCCCTGAATATTTTCCCTCTAGGATCTAAGGATGTCATCTTTCACCACTTATATTTAATATTCTTCTGAAGTCTCTAGCCAGGGCAGTAAGGTGAGACATACAGATTGGCAAAAAAGAAGTAAAATAATACTTATTTGGAGATGACATGAATGAGTATTTAGAAAATCCCAAGGATTCTACAGAAAAACTACTGGGACTAATAAGTAGATCAGCAAGTTCACAGGGTACAAGGTTAATGTTTAATTTTTTCCCCCTATATACTAGCAATGAATAATTTTGAAATGGGATTTTAAAAACACCACTTGTAGCGGGCACCTGGCTAGCTTAGTCATAAAGTTCGCAACTCTTGATATCAGAGTCTTGAGTTGGAGCCCCATATTGGGTGCAGAGATTACTTAAATAAATAACTTTTTTTAAAAACTTGAACTGTTTTTAAATATAAAAATATCACTTACAATAGCATGAAAAACACCCTAGTTGGGGTTTTGGGGGAACCGGAGTTACATGAAAACTCTCTATACTTGGATTTTGCTGTGAACCTAAAACTGTTCTAAAAAATAAAGTCTGTTTTTAAAGAAACAAACGAAGAACACATGAAATATTCAGGGACATTTTACAAGATTTGTTTGAGATTTGTAGACTAAAAACTACTAAACATTGCTGTGTTGGAGGAGTCCTACATGAATGGAGAGAATTGCCATGTTTGTGGACTGGAAGACTTAATGTTGTTAAGATGTCAGTTTCTCCAGGGGGCACCTTTATAGCTCAGTTTGTCAAGTGTCCATCTCTTGTGTTCGGCTCAGGTCATCATCTCAGGGTTGTGAGATTGAGTCCTGTGTGGGGCTCCACACTGGACGTGGAGCCTGCTTAAGATTCTCTCTCTCCCTCTGCCCCTCCCCCACTTCTGCCCCTTTCTCTCTTAAAAAAAAAAAAAGATGACAGTTTCCCCAAATTGATCTGTAGATTCAGTGCAATCACTATCAAACTGATTCTAAAACGTATGGAGTAATGCAAAGAACCTAGAGTGACCAAAACAAATTTGAGAAGAACAGAGTTGGAAACAAGTCTTATACTACTTAATTTGAAGATTCACTATAAAGTTTCAGTTATCAAGACATTCTAGCATAAATACATATGTAAGGGGTAATAAAAGGTGATAGTTTAGATATAAACCAACACATAAATAGCTTTTTTTTTTTTTTTTTTTGACAAAGAGACCAAAGTGTTTCAGTGGGGAAAAGGACAGTTTTTTTTTTAAAGACATGGTGCTGGATCAAGTGGATATCTATTTTGAGATAAAGAACCTCAACTCTTGGGATGCCTGGGTGGCTCAGCAGTTGAGCGCCTGCGAGTGGCTCAGGGCGTGATCCTGGAGTCCCAGGATAGAGTCCCACATAGGCTCCCTGCATGGAGCCTGCTTCTCTCTCTGCCTATGTCTCTGCCTCTCTCTGTGTGTCTCTAATGAATAAATAAATAAAATCTTAAAAAAAAAAAGAACCTCAACTCTTCCTTCACACTATACACAAAATGCATCTAAAAATGGATCCCAGACCTAAACATAAAGGCTAAAATTATAAAACTTCTAGGAGAAATCTTAGAAAAATCTCACTATTTCACAGTAGGAAAAGATCTCTTTAATAGAATACAAGAGCCACAAACGAAAAAAAAAAAAAATTTGAGAAATTCAACTTCATAAAAATGTGAAGGATCTAGGTGAACTGGCCTAAGAAAGAAGTGAAAGTGATTCCAGGGATGATGAAAGGAGTTCCCGAGATATGGCTGTAGGGGAGGACTAGAAGCGTCCAGTGTCGATTGGAGCAGAAAGAATCTCTGGGAAAGCTGTGTTCAAGGGATGGAAGGACTTCTGATGGATGTGTTTGAATAAATGGAGAGGAGATGAACACGGAGAGGAGATGGATTAGGGGAAGGTGCATAGAAATTCAGCCAACTAATAAGATAGGGATTAACTCTAGTTACTAGTTGTATAGGGAAGAAAGAGAATGATGGAACACTGCAGAGGTTGCCTATAATAGTATTATAAGTGATAATGATGTAAACATTACATCTAACTAACAATTGTTACTGAAAGGATGGAAGAGGGGAAGGGTGGTGTATGAACGGTATATGATGGTTTCCAGTAATGGTGAAAGCAATTTAAATCCTTGTCTTCTATAAGCCTTGATTATATAGAGAGTGGGAATGCCTGGGAAGGAAATGCAGAGCGGCTGCTTTTCATAACAAATCTTACAGAATTTTTTGAATTATTGAACTGTATGTATATGGACATGACTTGAAGCCAGGTCATACCACAGGCTAGCTATCTGACTTTAAGTAAGTCACTCAATGTCTTTGTACCTCAGTTACATCATTTGTTGAACACCAGGTAGTCATACTTACCTCAGAAGGTTGTTGTTAGAGTGAACTAGTTTAATCTGTGTAAAATGTTTGGAATAGTGCCTCGTACAGAGTAAGAGTTATGTGTTACTTTTGTAATTATGTACAGACATTACTCTGAAATATATTAAAATAAAAATTGTGCTGAATCTTAAAAAAAACCCCTAGTATTATTGGTGGCCCCTATGTATTTACCTAATATGTCTTTATGTCCCATTAAACAACCCTGTAAGGAATGTATTTTCTTATCCTCCATTTTCATCTAAAGAAGCTGAGATGCAGAGAATTTGAACCACCTCCTCAAGATTAAGCGGCTGGTTATTGCCAATTGCCCCGATGTTAGGATTTCAGCTGGGTCAGTCTGGCTGCAAATCCCAGCTTTTCCCCTGTGTGCGTGGTTAACTGAATGCTTTATAGCGCAGGCTAACCATAAGCTACTGTGGGGAGCACAGGAGTCAGCAGGATACAGTCCTCCATGCCTCTTCAAGAAACTGTGCAGAGCTCTTTGGGGGGCACTTAATTAGTGGTCCCAGACTGGAAGGCCTAGCCTAAGGTGAGTGCTCAATAAATTTTGGTTGAAAAATGAATGCACGGTTCTGAAGCCTCAGGCAGATGTTAGGACACTCCCCAGGAATGCAGGCTGTGTGGTCGGGGAGGGGATTTCAGGGGAGACTCAAAGACTCCAAACTGCCTAGATGCTACAAAACTCAGGCTGCCAGGTCAGGCCTGCCTATCCTGTACTTAACCACCCCCCCACCCCCACCCCACTATCCTCCCTCCCAGGACCCAGAGCTGAACAGGATGAAAACTGTGGCTTTATCCAGCCAGTACATTTCATATATTCCTTAAAAAAAAAAAAAAAAAAATCCAGAAACTTTCGTAGACCATCATATTAATGTTGAATTTATTATTTCCACCCCTAGAATGACCCAGGACCCCATTTCTGTAGATCTCCTCAGCTATGCTAAAATGAGCAAACTAGCTTGCTTGCTGTGTCACTTTTCACAAAAAAATTCAAGGCTTTACTCACAGGGGAACAAAGTCGTGATAGGTATGTTTACTGGTTTTATTGAAGTGAACCTTATAGAGGTGGATTAGAAAGGTCTTCAACAGTAGCTTCCTCTCCCACTTAGTAAATATTCCTTCTCTGTCCTAGCTTTCTCTGGGAAACTCCTAATGCGACTGAGTTGTTTTCCTAGACTCTGGAAAGCCAAGGGCTGCTAGGAGGCCCCATGCCTCTGAACCCTTAATCAAGGCTGAAAGGTCCAAACAAAAAATTCTGGGCCTTAAAACCAAATCGTGCTCTGACTCAAACCAGAACCCAGTCCACAGGTTCAGCTCTCCCTGTGGCAGTGACCCTTGTTCTGCAACGGAAGTGGGGGTGGGGGCGGAGGGATCTTAGTTTAGCTCCTGCAGACAGGGTGGCCGCCCTAATCCCAGGTGGCTTTTGATTGAAAGAGGCCCATGTGGAGCTCCCTCTGTCTCTCCTAAGCTAATTGGGCTTTTTTTTTGTTGTTGCCACGGACAAGGAAATTGAGGCCTGCTTTCTAGCAGTTGCTCTGCTAAAAGTGACCTCTTGCCAAGTAAACCTGTCTTGAATTTGCTTCTTTAAGGACATTTAGAGTAACTCAGTGATTTTCAAAAATTTTTTTTTCCTCTAGTAGCAAGACTCTGTACAAAGGAAATTTGTCTGGATGCCCAATGTGGAAGAGGTAGAGCTGCTGTGCTTGCTTTGAAGGTGGACTTTCTCTCCCCCTGTGTGGCTATACTGGACGTGGCTCTAAACTTCTGCGTCTTTTTTTAAACTTCTCTAATTTTTTTTAGGCAAAGTTGGATAATGTGTTAATAATAGGACAAGGGAGGGATCCCTGGGTGGTGCAGCGGCTTGGCACCTGCCTTTGGCCCAGGGCGCGATCCTGGAGACCAGGGATCGAATCCCACGTCGGGCTCCCGGTGCATGGAGCCTGCTTCTCCCTCTGCCTGTGTCTCTGCCTGTCTCACTCTCTCTGTGTGTGACTATCATAAATAAAAAAATTAATAATAATAATAGGGCAAGGGAAGAAGGAGCAGAAAGAGGTAAAGACGCAATAGCAAATTAATATCACAGGCTATGCTTTTCCACATCAAAAAGGAAGATAAAAGATATTATAGATTTTAGTAAATTCTTTCAACCAAAAGTCTTACAGATTCTAACATGAAATTACATTAAGTTGTATGTGTGCCATCTTCAAAAGAATAACATTATAGTACCTTCAGTGGATACTGTTTTGGCCAGGTGACCCTTGCAGGTTAAGGAATCAGATGAATATCCAGGGCCTGGCTTTTCCTGCTAGTGTAGATAGTACAAGTTTCCACTGCTACAGTAGTTCATTTTATTGCTATCTTATTTCTGTCACAGGCCCTGTGAGCTTGGTTGGGCCAAGGGTCACTCAGAAAATAACCAGCTTCCACTTTCTTTAATTATGCAAACTAGAGCTAGGTGACTGAGATCTTGCCTTTGGTCTGCAAGACATAGGGAGTTTTGCAAGCCCTAGGGGAGTGCAGAATTTCCTGAAGATGTTGCAAGGTGGCCGGCTTTCTTCTGAAGTCATGCAATATTCTCCTTTGCTTTGGTTATGACTGCGAAGGTGCTGGGAAGCCAACTGCAAACTAACACCTTGGAGCGGGCTTCTCTCCACAGGCCCCAGAAGTGAGGCCTGCTCCTTTAAAGGGAATGGCTCAATGTAGGTGCTCTCATACCAATGAAGAACAGAATGTGTTTGTCCAATTCCACCTCCCAGTTACTTCATTGGCAGTAAGTTCTCTAAAATATGAGCGTTTTTGCTGAGGGAAGGACCTGCAAAAACTTGAAAATTTTAGAAAGCAGAGAGCTAGATGGCTCAGATTTTATGAAAGTTCCTGTCCTGTTACTTTAATTTGGAAATGGACATAGGAATTCCCAGAGAAAGCATGTTTCATTGAGGAAGAACAAATTTCATCAGAGAATTTTATCAGCGGCCTTACAGGGCATCCCTAGCCAGCCATGGGTCCACACCTCTTAGCCTCCAGGCTGGGCCGAAGTTAGGAGGGCCCCGGGCAGGAGAGGCCCCAGAATCCTGGCCCAACCTCACTCAAGCCTCCTAGGCACACTGCAGATGAAAGTACCCCCTGCTCCCCACTCTACCCACAGCCCAGGAGAGGTGAGCTTGTAGACATTCTTCCTCGTGTTTTTCTACTAGCGCATATGGTGTGCAGCTATTAAAGACATTCAGATTTCAGAGTGGTATCACTTACTTTGGTCTAGGCAAATCTTTAGGAGTAGGAAGATCTACTGGGTTTTGGACATCACTATAAGCAGAAGATGCTAAATAATCCCAGAAAGAGACTCCACTAAGTATATTAAGTTGGTGGGATTTTTGGGATTTTTAAGTGTTTGAGAATCACATGGGAATGAAATGATTCAAAGGACAAGATTAAAAAAAATATATAAAGTCATCATTCTCTGAAAATAATAGCATGTGTATTAGTTCCTGAAGTATTTAAATAGAAAGTGAAACTGAATCACAGTTTACTTTTCATAGTAAAACTATTTAGAATGCAAGTCTTCTTCCCTGAAAGAGCAACAGGGTTTTTATAAAACATTTTTTCCTGTTCTCTGAAATCTGGAGTTCACAAGAAGACTTGGGGGTTATGCTTTATTGAAGGTGACCCTTTACTTCAGTAGCAAAGAATGCCACATGGAGGTCAAGGAGTGGTGTTGTGGAGAAGAGCTGTGGGCTCTGAGTCAGCAGAGCATATGACTGAAACACAGTTTGGGTCAGACACCCAAGGCTGGGGAAGCAGCTGCAAAGCTTGTATACATTGTATACATTGAGGGCAGTAGCAGTGTATGGAGGGATCTCACAGTACCTTCGAGAGTGAGCTTCCGTGAGCTGGAGCTCAGTATATATCAAGGGCCTAGAGAATGTATAGGAAAGGTTAGGGAAGAATAGATAAGGGGGAAAAAGGGATCTTCCTCAAGAAAATTGATTTTTCACGTGTAGGGTGGTATAGTCGTTTTCCCTCCCATCTACTTGATAATACATTACTGCCCCAGGAGAGTTCTAGTCCTTTTAATGTGTTCCCAACCCTAGTTGACCCCATCATCTTAATCATGTTTGCTGTTTTTCTCCAACTTCAGACTTCTGTGTCTTAAAAAGAATACACCTTGGGTCTTACTTGCCTCTGGGCCCTGCCTCTGGGCCCTTCCTCTTGAGGCCGCCCCTGTCTGGGCCATACCTCTTCCTTCCTATCCCCCAATTTCCACTTCTTAACCCCCTTCCATCCTGCCCTACTATCACAATGTTCCCTCTTATTTCTGACCACTGTAGTAGGCTCTGTGGTTTTAAGTGGTGTGACCGTAAAATTTAATGTCAAAATCAGAATACTTTTAGACGTAAAAGGGGGTGCTTTGTAATTAATGATGATGCTGAGATAATGGGTATAAACTAGGGACTGTCCCAGGCAAACTAGGGTGCGTGTGTTCCTTCAAGGCATTTATCCTCATCATGACTCCCTCCTGTAGGAAGGCAGAAGATTCTGAGGGCAATGCCTTTCTGGTCCTTGCGTCTCTTCTCATGGTCAGCTGGTACTTTTTTTTTTTTTTTTAAGATTTATTTATTTATTTATTATTCAAGATAGAGAGAGAGAGAGAGGCAGAGACATGGGAGGAGGGAGAAGCAGGCTCTGTGCCGGGAGCCCGACGCGGGACTCGATCCCAGGACTCCAGGATCATGCCCTGGGCCAAAGCAGGCGCCAAACCACTGAGCCACCCAGGGATCCTCTGCTGGTACTTTTTAATAAACTTTTTATTTTGAAATGATTATAGATTAACCAAGTTGTAGAGAAGTACGGGGTTGCCACATACCCCTCATCCAATTTCGCCCATTATTTACATTTTGCATTTCTGTGGTACATTTGTTAAAACTAAGAAACTGTATTGGTTTATTATTATTTAAACTCCAGTTTTTCTTTATTTTTTTAAAGATTTTATTTTATTTTATTTTATCTTATTTTATTTTATTTTAGAGAGCAAGAGAGAAAAAGAAAGAGAGAGTTCCCAGGATATTTAAGTCCCAGGACTTATTTTATTACTAGAAATTGGTGTCTTTAGTCTCCTTTTACTGGTCTCATCCACCTCCCTTTGAAACCACTCCTCTGTTCTCTGTATCTTTGAGCTTGGGTTTTAAATATTCTAAAAATTTTATTTGTAAATTGCACATACAAATGAGATCATATGGTATTTGTCTTTCTCTGTCTGACTTATTTCATTTAGCATAGTATCTTCTAGGTCCATCCATGTTGTCTCAAATGGCACGATCTTATCCTTTTTTATGGATATGTAATAGTCTGTTGTATATATATGCCACATTATCTTTTAATTTGTCAATGGACAGTTATGTTGTTCCCATATCTTGGCTATTATAAATAATGCTGCAGTGAAAATGTTGGTGCAGATAGCTCTTAGAATTAGTGTTTCTGTTTCCTTTGGATAAATACCCAGAAGTGGAATTTACAGGATCAGATGATAGTTCTACTTCAATTTTTTTTGAAACCTCCAAACTGTTTTCCACAATGGCTATACCAATTTACATTCCCACCACAGCACACCAGGGTTTCCTTTTCTTTCATCCTCACCAACACGTGTTATTTCTTGTCTGTTTTTCCCCATTGATGTATAACTAACATATAATGTTAATAGTTTCAGTTGTACAACATATTAATTCAACAATCTTATACATTAGTGCTCATTTTAAATGTAGTCACCACCTGTCAACATACAGCATTATTAAAATAGTACTGACTATATTCCCTATGTTGTATTTTTCATCTCCATGACATTTATTTTATAACTGGAAGTTTGTACCTCTTAATCCCCTTCATCTATTTGCCCATCTCTCCACACACCTCCCCTCTGGCAACCACCAGTTTGATCACTCTATTTAAAAGTCCTCTTAATTTGTTTTATTTTTTAGATTCCAGATGTAAGTGAAATCACATGGCATTTGATTTCACTTAGAATAATATCTCTAGGTCCATCCACGTTGGCACAGATGGCAAGATTTTTCTTTTTTATGGTTGAGTAATAATTCATTGTGTGTGTGTGTGTGTGTGTGCATGTGTGTGTATATATATATATACCACATCTTCTTTATCCATCTGCTGATGAACACTAGGTTGCTTCCATATCTTGGCTATTGTAAATAGTGCTGCAGTAAGCATAGGGATGCATATATCTTTTTGAATTAATATTTTTGTTTTCTTTGGGTAAATTCCCAATAGTAGGTTTACTGAATCGTATTTCTATTTTTAATTTTCTGATACAGCTCCATACTGTTTTCCATAGTAGCTGAACCAATTTACATTCCCACCAGCAAAGCACAAGGGCTGTCTTCTTCACATCCTTGCTTACACTTGTAATTCTTGTCTTTTTGATTCTATACTAGTTTGAGGTGATAGCTCATTATGGTTTTGATATGCATTTCCTTGATAATTAGTACTGTTGAGCATTTTTTCATGTGTCTGTTGCCATCTGTTGTCTTTGAAAAATGTCTCTTCAGGTCCTCTGCCCATTTTTATTTTATTTTTTTAAAGATTTTATTAGCAAGGGAGAAAGAATCTCAAGTAGACTCTGCACTGATTGTGGAGTCAGATGTGGGGGTCCATCTCAGGAGAGATCATGACCTGAGCCAAAACCAAGAATTGGATATTAACCTACTGTGCACCCCTCTGCCTACTTTTAAAAAATATTTTAATTCGGGAAGCCCGGGTGGCTCAGTGGTTTAGTGCTGCCTTCCGCCCAGGGCATGATCCTGGAGTTCTGGGATCGAGTCCCACGTCGGGCTTCCTGCGTGGAGCCTGCTTCTCCCTCTGCCTGTGTCTCTGCCTCTCTCTCTGTGTGTCTCTCATGAATAAATAAATGAAATCTAAAAAAATAATTAATTCCAGTATAATTAACATACAGTGTTATATTAGTTTCAGGTCTAGAATATAGTGATACAACAATTTTGTACATTACTCCATGCTCATGATAAGTGTACTCTTAATTCCTTTCACCTATTTTACCATCCTTGCCCCCCTTCCCTTCTGTTCCTCTGTTTGTTCTGTATAGTTAAGAGTCTATTTTTCGGTTTGTCTCTTTTTTTCTTCATGTTTCTTAAATTCTACATATGAGTGAAATCATGGAATTTGTCTTTCCCTGACTGACTTATTTCACTTAGCATTTTATTTGCTAAATCTGTCCATGTTGTTGTAAATTGCAACATTTTATTCTTTTTTATGGCTGAGTAATATACCATTGTGTGTGTGTGTGTGTGACACACACATACTATATACACAATCACTACCTCTTCTTTACCTATTCATCTATGGATGTACACTTGGGTTGCTTCCGTAGATTGGCTAATTGTAAATAATACTGCAGTAAACATAGGGTTGTATATATCTTTTTGCATTAGTATTTTCATATTCCTTGGGTAAATACTCAGTAGTACAATTACTGGATCATATGGTAGTTCTATTTTTAATATTTTGAGGAACCTCTATATTGCTTTTTACAGTGGCTGCACCAGTTTGCATTCCTACCAGCAGTGGAACACTGTTGTGCTCCACATCCATGCCAACATTTGCTTCTTGTGTTTTTTATTTTAGCCAGTCTGACAGGTGCAAAGTGATACCTTATTGTGGTTTTGATTTGCTTGTTGCTGATGATGAGTGCTGTTGAGCATCTTCGTGTGTCTGTTGGCCATCTGTATGTCTTTTGGAGAAATGTCTGTTCATGTCTTCCCATTTTTTAACTGGATTATTTGGGGGATTTTTGGTGTGCATTTCCTTTGTGCATTTTATTTCATTTTAATATTTTATTTAAATTCAATTTGCCAACATATAGTATAACACCCAGTGCTCATCTCATCATGTGCCCTCCTTAGTGCCCATCACCCTAGTTACCCCCACCCACCTCACCTTTTGCAACCCTTTGTTTATTCCCAGAGTTAGAAGTCTCTCATGGTTTGTCTTCCTCTCTAATTTTTCCCCAGTTTCCCTCCTTTACCTTATGGTCCCTTTCACTATTTCTTATATTCCACATATGAGTGAAACTGAGTGACTTAGTTCACTCAGTATAACACCTTGCAGTTCCATCCATGCTAAAGTAAATGACAGGTATTCATCCTTTCTGATGGCTGAATAATAGACCATTGTGTGTGTGTGTGTGTGTGTATACATATATACACACACACACACAATATATATATATATAATAGACCATTATATATATATGTATCACATCATACATATATATATACCTCACATCTTCTTTACCCATTCATTTGTCAAAGGACATCATGACTCCTCCCATAATTTGGCTATTGTGGACATTGCTGCTATAAGCATCGGAGTGCAGGTGTCTCATCATTTCACTACATCTGTATCTTTGGGGTAAATACCAAGTAGTTCCTTTGCCCATTTTTAATTGGAATTTGTTTTGTTTTGGTGCTGAGTTGTGTTAAGTTCTTAATATACTTTGGATAGAGCGGCCTTTGCGGGAACAAAATGGCAGCCCCCACACTGCGGGGTTTGTATTGTTTATCCAAAGCCTTAGGATGGTGGTCTTGGAAACCTGTCCTGGTGATTCAGTCCACAGTTGTAGTTCCAGCGAGAACTAAAAAACATTTCACACCTCCTACTTATGAACCCAAATACAAATCGGAAAAGGGGTTTATGAAATATGCCCAGAAAGCAGGACTGGTCATTCCTCCAGAACGTTTGGAGCGTCCACTACATCTGGCCTGTACAGCTGGTATCCTTGATGCCTATGTTCCTCCAGAGGGTGATGCTCGCTTGTCATCTCTGGCACAGAGAAGCAAACAACTGAAGAAGAAGGTGGCATCACAGTTGTCAATCCGGAAGATAAGAGAACATGATCCTAATTTTAAAATAAAGGACTTCCCCGAAAAAGCTAAGGATATTTTTATTGAAGCTCACCTTTGTCTAAACAACTCAGACCATGATCGGCTTCATACCTTGGTAACTGAAAACTGTTTTCCGGACATGGTCTGGGACATCAAGTATAAGATGGTCCGCTGGAGCTTCGTAGAATCTTTAGAGCCACCCCAGGTGGTTCAGGTTTGCTGTTCGAATCTGCTGAACCAGGGCAACATATACAGCCAGGTCACTGTCCGCACGCACACTCGACAGGCTCTGGCCATCTGTGACCGGTTTGGCTGGCTAATGTATGGACAGGAAGATGTGCCCAGGGATGTCCTGGAGTATGTTGTGTTTGAAAAGCACCTGGTAAATCCCTATGGGAGCTGGAGAATGCATGGCAAGATCACCCCTCCATGGGCACCCCACAAGCAGCCCATCCTTAAGACAATGATGATCCCTGGGCCCCAGCTGAAACCCTGGGAAGACTATGAAGAGCCACAAGGAGAGGCCCATATACTTTAGCTATCCTGGTGGCATGACTCCTGGGATGTGAAGCATGGTGATGAGGTGGCTGGATGCTATGGAGTCTGGAAGCTGTGAAGTCAGTCATCTCTCCATCATGCTGTAGAAGCATCTATGTTTGTCCTCTCCTCTCCTGCTTGGGTGTTTCCAGCTGTCTCTTCCACAACCACAGCTGATGGCTGGGTCCAGGTGGGTGGCTGGCTGATACATACAGCCATAAGCCCACTTCTCCCTATTTAAATTGTATATCTAGCTTTTGAGTCTCAACGAAAGTATGTTTCAGATAACCTATTTTTCCTGTAGCAGAGACCGTCAGGAGCAAACTGGCAGAATTTTCTTTTTAATTATAGGCAAGGATCAGAGTTTGAAATAAAACACTGTCAGGGTATTGGACACACTGGGTGGGTTATGTACCTCTCCCCAGCTTAGGCTAGAAGGAGACCAGCCTTCAGAGAGCAGAATTGGAAGATGGGCTGAACTGTGAATTATGTGGCTTCCAAGAAATCCAGACTTGGGAAAAATAATGCATGTTCATTGAAGATTCAAGGTCTTTTCTCACATACTGACCCACCTAATCAGCATTTGTATTTCATAGAAGAATGTAAGTCCAAAGAAATCATTTATCCTTCAAAAAATATATACTTTGGATATTAACCCCTTATAGATCTATCCTTTGCAGATATCCTCTCCCATTCAGTAGGTTGCCTTTTCATTTTGTTTCCTTTGCTGTGCAAAAGCCTTTTATTTTGGGATAGCCAATAGTTTATTTTTGTTTTTGTTCCCATTGCCTGAGGTGACATAGCTAGAAAAAGTTGCTATAAGGCTGATGTCAGAGATTACTGCTTATGTTTTCTTCTAGGGGTTTCATGCTTTTAGGGCTCACATTTAGGTTGTTAGCCCATTTTGAGTTTAATATGTGTATGGCTGAGAAAGTGGTCCAGTTTCACTCTTCTGCATGCAGCTATCCAGTTTTCCTAGCACCACTATTGAAATGATTGTCCTTTCTCCATTATATATTCTTGCCTCCTTTGTTGTAGATTAATTAGCCATATAAGCATGGGTTTATTTTTGGGCTATTCTGTTCCACTGAATTCTTCGTGTTTTTGTGCCAGTACCATATACTCGTTGGATTACTATAGCTTTAGTAAATCTTGATTCTGAAATTATGACACCTCCAGCTTTGTTCTTCTTTCTCAAGACTGTATTGACTATTTGGGGCCTTTGTGGTTCAATACAAATTTTAAGATTATTTGTTCTAGTTCTGTAAAAAATGCTATTGGTATTTTCATAGGGATTTCATTGAATCTCTATATTGTTTTGGGCAGTATGGACATTTTAATAACATAAATTCTTCCAAACCATGAGTATGGAATGTCTTTCCATTTGTGTGGTCTTCAGTTCCTTTCATCAGTGTTTTATAATCTTCAGAGTACAGGTCTTTTACCTCTTTAACCAAGGAGGAGGTTAAAGACCAATAGATATTTTATTCCTTTTTGATGTAATCATAAATGGGTTTGTTATCTTAATTTTTCTTTCTGCTACTTCATTATCAGTGTAGAGAAATGCAATAGATTTCTATAAGTTTTGTGTCTGCAACTTTATTGAATTCATTTATCAGTTCTAATAGTTTTTTTTAATGGCATCTTTATGGTTTTCTAGATATAGTATCATGTCTTCTGCAAAGAGTGACAGTTTTACTTCTTCCTTACCAATTTGGATGCCTTTTATTTATGCTTTCAGATTGCTGCAGCTGGGACTTCCAGTACTATGTTGAACAAAAGTGGTGAGAGACTGGACATGCTTGTCTTGTTCCTGACCTCAGAGGAAAAACTGTTTTCACCAATGAGTGTGATATTAGCTGTGGGTTTTCATACATGGCCTTTATTATGTTTAGGTATATTCCCTCTAAACCCTCTTTGTTGAGGGTTTTTTTCATGAATGGGTGATGTACTTTTTCAAATGCTTTTCCTGCATCTATTGAGATGATCATATGGTTTTTATCCTTTCTCTTATTAATGTGATATATCATTTTGATTTGCAAATACTGAACCACCTTTGCATCCTTAGAATAAATCTTACTTGATTATTGTGAACAACTTTTTAAAGGTATTGTTGATTTTGGTTTCCTAATATATACTTTTTAAAGATTTTAATTTGAGAGAGTGAATGAAAAAGCACAAGCAGGGAGGAGGGTAGAGGGAGAGGGAGAAGCAGGTTCTGAACTGAGCAGGGAGCCCAATTCCAGGCTCCATCCCAAGACCCTGGAATCATGATCTGAGCTGAAGGCACAGGCATCCTGGTTTGC
Source organism: Vulpes vulpes (assembly GCF_048418805.1). Classification (NCBI taxonomy): domain Eukaryota; kingdom Metazoa; phylum Chordata; class Mammalia; order Carnivora; family Canidae; genus Vulpes; species Vulpes vulpes. Next base: position 131,437,544 of record NC_132782.1, read on the forward strand.
TAATTATTTTTTGAGCGTTTTTGTGTATTTGTTCATCATAGATACAGGCCTGTAGTTTTGCTGTTTTATTTTTAGTATCAGAGTAATGCTGATCTCATAGAATGAGTTTGTAAGTCTTCGTTTTTCTTCTATTTAATGAAGTCTTTTGAACAAAGTTCCTTTGTGGATTGTATGTTTGGTATCATATATAGGAACTCTAATTGTAAACCAATGTCATTTAAGGTTTCTCCTGTTTGCTCTAAAAGTTACACACTTCTAGCTCGGACATACAGGTCTATGATCCCTTTTGAATTTATTTTTGCATATGCTATTAGGTAAGGTCTATATTCATAGTTTTTTGCATCTGATAACCAAACATCCCAGAACCATTTGTTGTAAAGACTCTCCTTTCTGCATTGCAAATAAATTAACCATAAATATGAGGGCTTACTCATGGAGTCTCAATTCTATTCCACTGATTTTTTTTTTTTGGTCATGATAAAGGTACTTTTTAATTCCCATCACCTATTTCATCCATCCATCAACACACCTCTACTCTGATAACCATTAGTTTATTCTCTATAGATAAATGTCAGTTTCTTGGTTTGTCTTTCTTTGTTTTGTTTCTTAAATTCCCCTTATGAGTGAGATCAAATAGTATTTGTCTTTCTCTGACTTATTCACTTAGCATTATACTGTCTAGCCTTATCCATATCATTGCAAATGGCAAGATTTCATTCCTTTTTTATGGTTGAAAAATATATTCCATTGTGTGTGTGTGTGTATGCATGTATACACATTTTCTTTATCCATTCATCTGTGTGTGTGTGTGTGTATGCACATATACACATGTTCTTTATCCATTCATCTATGGATGGATGCATGAGCTACTTCCATAGTTTGGCTATTGTAAATGCTGCAATAAACATAGGGGTGCATATATTCCTTTGAATTACTGTTTTTGTATTTTTTAGGTAAATACCTAGTCGTACAATTATTGGATCATCGAATAGTTCTCTCTACATTCATGAGAGATACTGGCCTATAGTTCTTTTTGCTTGTTTGTTTGTTTTTTTTGGTGATATCTTTATCTGGTTTTGGCATCAGGTGATATTGTCCTAATAGACTGAATTTGGAAATTTTCCTTCCTCTAATATTTTTTGGAATAGTTTGAAAGGAAAAAGTATTAAGTCTTCTTTAAATGTTTGGCAGTATTTGCCTGTGAGACTATTTGGTCCTGGACTTTTGTTTTTTTGGAAGTGTTTTGATTACTTGATTCAATTTCATTACTGGTAATTGGTCTGTTCAAATTTCTATTTTGTCTTGGTTTAGTTTTGGTAGGTTATAGGTTTCTAGAAATTTATCCATTTCTTCTAAGTTGTCCACTTTGTTTGGCATATAGGTTTTCATAATATTGTTACAATCGTTTGTATTTCTGTAGTGTTAGTTATTTCTCCACTTTCAATAGTGATTTTGTTTACTTAGCCCCCCCCCCCCCTTCTTTATGAGTTTGGCTTAAAGGTTATCAATTAATTTTGTTGATTTTCTTTAAAGAACCAACTCCTGGTTTCATTGATTTGTTCTATTGTTTTTTTAATTTCTGATTTGTTCCTGCTCTAATCTTTTATTATTTTCTTCCTGTTACTGGTTTGGGGTTACTTTTTTTTTTTTTTTCCTAGCTCCTTTTAGGTATAAGGTTAGCTTGCTTGAGATTTTTCTTCCTTCTTAAGGTAGGCTCATATTGCTATAAACTTCTGTTTTAGAACCACTTTTGCTGCATCCCAAAGATTCTGGACCGTTATTTTCATTTTCATTTGTTTACATGTAATTTTGATTTCCTCATTGATTTCTTGGTCAATCCATTCATTTTTAGAGGCATATTATTTACCTCCATGTATTTGTATTTCCAGATTTTTTTTTTTTCTTGTGATGGATTTCCATACTGTTGTGGTCAGAAAGATGCATGATATGACTTGGATTTTTGTTTTTATTTTTGTTTCTCTTATCATTGAGACTTGTTTTATGGCCTACCATGTGATCTCTTCTGGAGAACATCCTATATGTACTTGAAAAGAATGTGTGTTCTGCTGTTTTAGGATGGAGTGTTCTGAATATGTCTGTTAACTCTATCTGGTCCAGTGTGTCATTCAAAGTAATTGTTTCCTTATTGATTTTGTTTGGTTTGTCCATTGGTATGAGTGAGGTATTATAGTCCCTATTGTTATTGTATTACTATCCATTACTTCCTTTGTATTTCTTTTTTTTTTTTTTCCTTTGTATTTCTTACTAACAGTTATATATTTGGGTGCTCCCATGTTGGGTGCATAAATATGTATAATTATTATATCCTTTTGTTAGATTATCCCCTTTCTTAGTACATAGGGTCCTTCATCTGTTGTTAGAGTCTTTGTTTTAAAGGTTATTCAGTCTAAGTACTACTACTCCACCTTTCTTTAGACATCCATTTGCATGATAAATGTATCTCCAATTCCTTTCAATCTGCAGGTGTCTTTCAGTCTGAAATGACTGTCTTCTAGGTAGCATATAGATAGATCTTATTTTTTTAAACTACTCTGTCACTCTGTCTTTTGATTTGGAGTATTTAGTCATTGTTATTCAACGTAATTATTGATATGTACTTATTGCCATTTTATTACCTATTTGTGGTTGTTTCTGTAGATTTTTTTCCTAATCCTTGCTCTCTTTCACGATTTATTGGCTTCATTCAGTGATATATTTGAATTCCTTTCTCTTTATTCTTTAATACTTGTTACTGGTTGTTACTGGTTTTGATTTGTGGTTACCATTAAGTTGATGTATAGTATCTTCTGCATTCAGTAGTTGATGGTCACTTATGTTCAAAGCCATCCTTTACTCTTCTCCTACCACAAATTTTAGATATATGGTGGTATATTTTATATACTTTTGTGAATCCCTTGATTGATTGATTTTTTACAGAAATACTTGTTACTGCTTTTGTTTTTTTTCCATTTTATACTCTGAACTTATGGTCTTTCCACTTAGTGTCTCCTTTAATATTTCTTATAGAGCTGGTTTAGTGCTCATGAACTTCTTTAGTTTTTGTTTGAGAAACTCTTGATCTCTCCTTATATTCTGAACAATGTCCTTGCTAGATATTGGCCATGTTTTTCCCTTTTAGCATGTTGAATATATCCTGCTATTCTGTTCTGGCCTGCAGTTTCTGCTGAAAAAGCTGCTGATAGCCTTATGGGGTTTCCCTTATATGTGTCTTTTCTCTTGATGCTTTGCAAATATTTTCTTGCTATTTTGTGCCATTTTAATTACTATGTGTCCTGGTGTGGAATTCCTTGGGTTGAATTGTGTGTGTGTGTGTGGATCTCTGTGCCTCCTGGATGTGGATATCTGTTTCTTTCCTCAGATTAGGAAATTTTTCAGTTATTATTTCCTCAAATAAATTTTCTCCCCTACCTCTCTCTCTTCTGAAATCCCTATAATGTGAACATTATTACATTTGATGGAGTCACAGTTCTCTAAGACTATTCTCAATCTGCATAATTTTATTTTCTCTTTTGTTCTGCTTGGATACTTTCCATCACTCTGTCTTCCAAGTCATTATTTTTATTTTCTCTGCTTTATCTAGACTGCTGTATGTTCCATCAGGTGTATTTTTATTTATTCATTTATTTTTACTGGAGTTCAATTTGCCAACATATAGCATAACACCCAGTGCTCATCCCCTCAAGTGCCCCCCTCAGTGCCCGTCACCCAGTCACCCCCACCCCCACCCACCTCCCTTTCCACCACCCCTTTTTCGTTTCCCAGAGTTAGGAGTCTCTCATGTTCTGTCTCCCTTTCCATCAGGTGTCTTTTAATTCCATCTCAGGTGTCTTATTGTGTTGTTGATCTGATTAGTGCTTTTTAAAATCTCTGTTAAGGGTCTCACTGATATCCACAACTCTTGTCTCAAGTCCAGTGTATCTTTATTATCATTATTTTAAATTTTCTATCAGGCAGATTACTTCCATCTGTTTTGCTTTAATCTCTTGCTGTGGTTTGGTCCTATTTTTTCATTTGAGAGCTATTTCTCCGTCTCCTTGTTTTGTCTGACTTCCTGTTTCTATTTCTTTGTGTTAGGAAAGTCAGCACCTTCTCTTGCTCTTAAGTGTAATAGCCTTCTTTAGAAGAGGTCCTGTTGTGCCTTGTAGTGCAGTGTCTCTTGTTCTCCAGGGCCTGGTGTCTCAGGGAATGTCTCCTATGGGTGTTGTGTGTGCTCTGCTATTGAATCCTGCCCTCTTTTTCCCCTTCAGTCCAGTTGTCTGCAGAGGCTGTCTTTGCCTATTGTGGGCAGTGTTTAACAAGGTGTGTGGTGGTCTGCTAGTGAAATGAGACCTGCCCCTGCCAGAATGGAGTTCCTGTACAACATGTTAGTCAGATGTAGCATTGGCAGGGTTTCCACTGGTCTTTGGGGGGAGGGGACCCACAGTGACTGAACTGGGGTGACTGTGACTGGGGAAGGTGGATCTGTAGAAGTGTGGGTGTGGGACTTGGTTTAAGACAACAAGTGTTGATGCTGCAATGATCCCTGCAGGTGTCTGTAGTTTATATGGGGGGTGGAGGATGGAGGAAAATGGCACCCACTAGTTCCTTTGTTCCTGGAGGGGTCTTGCCGTGATCCCTCTCTCGAGGTCACACTAAGATGAACAAATCACTCTACTTTCCCTCTATCCTTGGTGTTTTTCAAATTGCTGGTTCCATGCTGTATCTGTACAGTCTTTAAGGGCAGGAGCTTTGCATCCTGATACCCTCCAGGTTCTCCTGGAGCTGAGCCTGCTGATTTTAAAATACCAGACCATTATTTAAAATGAGCAGGGCCATTTAAGACCCTGCTCATTTTAAAATTCTGGCCATTTAACTCCCACTGGTTGTAGGACCTCAAGAAATTTGCCACCTCTCACTTTCAAAGGCAAGTATTATGGAGATTCGTCCTCTCCATTTATGGGCTCTCCGGTGTGAAAGTCTGTTTTCTGTCCTTTGTGCCACTGGCTACCTACCCACTGTGGATGGTTCTAGTCTGCCTCGCTCCCAGACGTCTTTGCCCTTTCTACTGTCTTTGTTGTGGCCTCTTCTCTGCCATTTAGTTGTGAAGTTTATTCTGCCAGGCTTTGGGTCATCTTCTGGGTTATTTATACTGGGTTATTTATACAACCCCACTGGTTGGTTTACCTACTTGTATCCTGGGATAAGGGAAGCTCAACACCCTTGTACTCAGCCATCTTCCCAGCTGACCTCTTAACTTCATGCCTAAGAATATCATATTGTAAAAAAAAAAAAAAAAAAAAAAAAGTATCATATTGTATTGATTACTGTAGCTTTGTAGTAAGTTTTGAAATCAGGAAGTATTTTTCAGAATTGTTTTGGCTATTTTGGAAATCCTTTGTATTTCCCTAGAAATTTTAGGATTGACTTGAAAATATTTCAAAAAGCCTACTAGGATTTTAAGAGGGATTGCATTGATCTATATCAATGTGGGGAGGACTACCATCTTAATTAAAACTTCTAATTCATAAACATGGAATATCTCTATACCTTCTTTAATGTCTGTTTTATAGTATTCATTGTACAAGTCTTACACTTTTTATTTTTCTCAAAGATTTTATTTATTCATGAGAGACACAGAGAGAGAGAGAGGCAGAGTGACACAGGCAGAGGGAGAAGCAGGCCCCATGCAGGGAGCCCAAAGTGGGACTTGATCCCGGGTCTCCAGGATCATGCCCTGGGCCGAAGGCAGGTGCTAAACCGCTGAGCCACCCAGGAATCCCCCACTTTTTTATTTTTAAATATTTATTGTGGAGAGCAAGTGCACGAGTGGGAAAGGGAGAGAGAAAGGGAACCTCAAGCAGACTTCATGCTGAGCCGAATGTGGGGCTCAATCTCACAACGCTTGAGATCATGACTTGAGCTGAAACAAACTGGATGCTTACCTAAGCCATCCAAGGCCCCTCCACCCCTCGTTTTATTTTTAAAGATTTATTTATTTGAGGGGCACCTAAGTGGCTCAATTGGTTAAGCATCTGCCTTTGGCTCAGGTCATAACCCAGGGTCTTGGGATTGAGCCACATGTCAGTCTCTCTGCTCAGAGGAGAGTCTACTGCTCTCTCTCTTTGCCTCTGCCTCCTACTTGTGCTCTTTTTCCAATATATTTTCTAAAAGATTTTACTTTAGAGAGAGAGCAGGAATGGGAGGGGCATACGGAGAGAGAGAGCAAATCTCAAGCAGACTATATGAGCTGAGTGTGAGCTGAAACCAAGAGTCAGATGCATACCCCAAGTCTTGTACTTTTGTTAAATTTAGTAAGTGTTTGAATGTGTAAATGCTAATAATTGTCTCTTTTGAAAACAAACTAGTTTATTTCTTTGAGTCCAGAAAATTCTGGGATACTCCTGTTTTGGACTTCTACAATAAATTACATTGCTCAGGACCATTTTATAACACAGTTTCTTTAAAAGAATAATGACTAGACTTCCAAAGGGCTTCATTTTAGGTTGCATTTATTGACCTCTTTCTGGCTGCTTAGAATCTAGAGTTTAGAGTGCAAGGCCAAAATAGGAATGTTCTTAAATGTTTCTGTCAACTGATATGATGGTTGCAATCATCCAGAAAAAAATGAGGTCATTAAAATTAAAGTTTCAACTTAAGACTTCAATTTTCATTTTCAAGTAAATAAAAATACTATGTCTTAATGCTAGGGAATACAGGGACTTGGTTATCCTGGTTGGAATAATGGTTCTCCTCAATCAAGGGGAAGTCACTGTACAGTTAGGGACTGGGAAGCAGGGGGCTGAAATCTAAGGAGTTAAAGGTCTTTCTTAGAACAAAGCTAGTTAACAGTCACCACTGGAACATTATTGTAGGTAGAATTCCAGAAATGATGAATAGAAGTCTACCTTCTATTTGGTCTTCATGGATTATACCTGTGAAGCAAAAAGGACAGTCTGAATAAAACATCTAAAATAGTAAAAGCTATTTTACTATCTTTTGGGAACACTCTTGTGTTGTCTTCCCAATATACATTGCATTTTCCCTCATTATATAGCAATAGTAGTTTATGTGGAGTAGACCCAACTCCCCTTCAGCTTGAGAGAAGGCTGTGATTGATAAGTCTAGTTCAGTAAGAAAATCCTCTTCTGTCTCCCCATCCCTTGCCATAAATGAATGAATGAATGAATGAATACATAAATAATAAATACATATTTTATTTATTCATGAGAGACAGAGAGGCACAGACATAGGCAGAGGGAGAAGGCGGCTCCCTGCAGGGAGCCAAATACAGAACTTGATCCCAGGACCCTGGGGTCCTAACCTGGATGCTCAACCACTGAGCTGCCCAGGTGCCCCCCACTGGTTGGTTTAATAGCAATCCTGTGGGCCTGTGGATTGGTTCCGGGCTGCCCTCAATTAGTGTGAAGTTCAAGACTCTTACCAAGACAATGTAATATACTATATATGAAGCTGGAAACTACTTAACAATTTTGCCATTCAGCTTTGAAGATGGCCACCAATTATCCTTGCCTCTGGTATTCATGCCATTATTCAGTCCTCTCCCCTTGAATGTGAGGTGGACCTGTGATTAATTTCTAACTAGTCATAGAAAAAGTATTGGATGTCAATTCTGAGATTAGTTACAAAAAAGCTGTGGCTTCCATTTACACGCATGAGGTATGTTAAGTGGAGGTCCTTGGACAACAGCCAGTGAGAAAGTGAGGCCCTGAATTCACCAGCCTATGAGGAACTAAATCCTGCCAACAACCATAAGAATGACCTTATAAGGGGATCTTCCTCTAGTTGGGCCTTCAGAGGACACTATAATAACTGCACACTCAAGAGAGACTGAGCTACAGGCCCTAAGCTAAACTGTGTTCAGATTCCTGACTCATGGAAAATGTGAGATTAAAAAACTGGTAGTGGCTTAAAACAAAGTCTTTGGAGTAATTTGTTAAGCAGCAAAAGAAAAGCTGGATTTTTTTTATTTGCAAGTGAAAACATATTAACACGACCTTTTCAATATTCAGTTACTATTAGCAAGTATATTAGACATTAGTCTTTATATACAAGTGAACTCATGATTAATAAAAATCATGCAAAGCAGAAAAAAAACCTGATCTATGTACTCACAACTGTTTCTTATAGTGAAAACTATGTATGAGGGCTCAATTCATTCAGAATCTCATAATATTGACAAAGTCTGGACAAAGGTTTACCTTTGATTATTTACACTGTTTAGGTAAGTAAACAGTGATCACAGAGGTACTGTTAAGTCCACTTCAAACATCTACTGGTGTTCAAGTACTTTGAGGACTTTCAGCATCTGTTTACATGCACATTTCAAATATGTTAATTAAAATGATTCTTACATGGTACTATTTATTAAAGCAGATCTGGAAAGACCTCTGGTTAAGGCATTCTTTATCAAGTTTCTGTATCTGAAGCTCAATAAAACAAAGAGCTCCAACTTCACTATACTCATTCCCTGAATAAAAGCGTTTGTTTTACAAGGTCCTCAGGGGAGCAGGGTCATTTGAAAAAGCCACTGAGTATAAACTGGGAGGCACTGACAGTACTGACTCCTTACATTCAATTTTTGAGCATGTGTTGTTCTTTCTTCTCTGCCAAAATTCCTCTCTCAAATATCCTTCATATATTTAAAAATGTGCTTGAAGAGTTTTTTGGTTTTGTTTTTACAAAAAATGGAATGGTATCTATCAAATGTGTTTCCGCAAAGTAGACAGGATTAGAGGCACAGTGAGAAGGGGATTTTTCCTTTTCTAAATTCCATATGCAATTTTGTATTGTCTAATTTTTACAAGTTTGTATAATTTAAGAAATTGAAAGTTAAAGGGAAAATGTTCCCTAGGAGGTTCTCACTTGTAGTTTCAGCTGAATTTCTTCAATCATAACATTAAGTCAATACCTATCTGAGCACCTGAGAGAACGAAGTGAGAAGTGGAGGAAAGGGAGAGAGGTATGTGAAAGGCAGGGTGAGGGAGGGGACACTGATAGTTGTGAAAGAGGCAAAAGTCTGGGAGACCAGGGGAGGGCTGTGTGCCAAGGAGCAGGGTCAGGATTCAACAGTCGGACTTGGACATTCACCTGCTTATCTAGATGCCCAGGAGATGACTTAGGTATTGGCTGGGTTGGGGGTGGTCTCCCCAAGAAGGAAGTAGGATGAGGATGTTCTCAGTGGATGGCTGCAGTAGTTATGTTTCTTCCCAAGAGACAGCAATTTACTTCAACCAATAAGATGGGACATGAGGGATGGTCTAGGTTTGACTAGGGAGCTGGTAGAAGGGAGTTTTCTGGAATACCAGAAACAGAACTAACTGCAATAGCCAATAAGGAGGAATAACAAGGATGGGGCAGAAAGTAACAGGAGCTGAGAACTAAGGGATATCATGTTCTTCCTTTGCAATCGGAGGATATCTTGAGGTCTATACTTGGTTTTGAAAATTTCAAATATGAAAAAAGAATTCAAATGGGCAACAAATGAAAAAACAAAACAGAATCCAACTCACCACTCCGGTTAACAGCTGGTTTTAAATATGACAGTTAAGCTTTCAAGGTCTTCATTCTTTAAGTGTAATTCTTCAAGCAAAGTCTCTATAAACTGTGTAAACACCACATTTTCCCGAGAATGCTTCTGAATGCCAAGAATTGGGGTCAGTCTGAAAAGACCAAAAAAATTAAATGCATATCCATGAAATGAGGACTGAAGGGATTTTGTCACAGCAGAGGGATGAAGTTTCAGATTTAATAGAATTCCCAGAGACAGAAGGCTTTACTAATAAAGGCAGAGAAGAAATCTCAGGAAAATAATGAAAGATCAAGCATATTAAGTATGGAAAGAAACCTAAAAGCCTGAATCTGTAACACGTTCTTCATTATGCCAGGAAAAGCTACCAAGTTCTCAGAAATGAAAATGAAGTCTTTCCCCTTGGGGAAGAGGTTGTGGAAAGAAGCTTAGAGGTGAGAACTGCTTTAAAACCATATTGAATGTTTATATCACCTGAAAAAAAAAAAACCCATAATAAATGATAAACAGGATTACCTTTTAGATGAAACCTTAACACTGTTTCTTTCCCAAGCCATTTCCAGTAAATACTCCTAATGATTGAGTGCATATATTTTCAAAAGTAATTTTCAATAAAATGTCATTCACCATATATTTTTAAAGATTTTATTTATTTATTAAAGTGCACATAAGCAGGGGGAGTGGAAGGGGAAGAAGCAGGTTCTCCACTGAGCAGGGAGCCCCATGTGGGGTTTGATCCCAGGACCCCTGGATCATGATCTGAACTGAAGGCAGACAGATGCCACGCAGGTGCCTCTAAATATTCACTTTTTAAAAATATTTTTATTTATTTATTCATAGAGACACACACACACACACACACACACACAGAGAGAGAGAGAGAGAGAGAGAGAGAGAGAGGCACAGGCAGAGGGAGAAGCAGGCTCCATGCAGGGAGCCTGATGTGGGACTCGATCCAGGGTCCCCAGGATCAAACCCTGGGCTGCAGGCGGCGCTAAACCGCTGCACCACCGGGGCTGCCCTAAATACTCACTTTTTAAAAGTCATGCTTACTAATCAAGGATTAAGACTATTACTTTTCATAAATTACATATATAACTTCATATAATTATGCATAGATTATAATCTCCAAAGAGTATGCTTTATAGAGCCTTTTTTTTTTTTAATTTTTATTTACTATTTATGATAGTCACACAGAGAGAGAGAGAGAGGCAGAGACACAGGCAGAGGGAGAAGCAGGCTCCATGCACCCGGAGCCCGACGTGGGATTCGATCCCGGGTCTCCAGGATCGCGCCCTGGGCCAAAGGCAGGCGCCAAACCGCTGCGCCACCCAGGGATCCCTTTATAGAGCCTTTTTAAGTTACATTTCTGGAAAAGTTTTGGGGAGAAAATTCTTCTATCCTTGAATAGTCTTAACTTACCACAAAGGTTCCAGATGCTTTTTTAACACTGGCCACTGCCACCAAGGAAATCAAATATAAATTAAAAAATCCTCCGATTTCAATCAATAAAGCTCAAGGAATCAGAGTGAAGCAACTACACCGTACTGAGTGTGGAAGAGGAAATGTTATTTTCTCAGAGATTTCTTCCTTGCTTAGCCATCTCATACAGAAAGCAGAAGTAAAAGGAAATATTTGTCACATTGTTCAAAGACAGCTGGGATTTTGAGGAGGTAGTGAATTCTCTGTATCTCTCAAGCTATCTTAGCAAGAATGGGAGATGACTGGAGTCCAAGGTGACTCCAACAGTCCAGTGAAATCCATAGAGTTTTACATGGGAAAACTGCTATAGTGTATTCCTTCTCCACCTCTCCTGTATTTCTTTATAGGTGGAGAATGCAGAACCAGGTTTTCACACTTTAATGAGCTTTATATCTGCAGGTATTCCCCAAAGGTAGTTAGGAAACAGGACAATACCAAGCTTTCCAGTACCAAGTCCAGGCTGGGCACTTGGGCAAACTTAGGCATTTGTGGCCAGTTTTTCCTGAGGCAACTTCTTGCAGTGAAGATGGAACCCAGAAGTCAACTGGCTTTTTTGACACGAATAAAGTGTTCCTTCCCCACAATAACTTTAGCTAAAATAAAACCAAGGAGTCAGAGGAGGTAGACTTTCCTCGCCATCTTGCAAACTGCAGTGGGTAAATTGTACCGAGGAACCAGGAGTACAGAAAAAAAAAAAAAAAAAACACACTTTAAAAGGGCATGTAGAACATAAAGGAACCATCTCTAAAGCATCTGACAAATGGCAGGGAGCTACAAGAACGGTCTCTGTGGGTCACAGGTATGGGTCAGCAGCATGGTTTATGTTCCCTCTCTACCCTGATAACACAGGAGCAGGTATCCAAGCTGGCCCGCTGCTTCAGTGGAGCCTCAGCTGCACAGGAAAAAGCTATAGATTAAAAGGACAACTGGAACATAAAGGAATGAGCCCTAGGGTATCTGCCAAAAGTGCAGGGAGCTTCCGAATGCTATAGTATCCAAGGTGCTGGTATGTGCGTGCCCAGACCCCTGGCCCACACCAAACCCAGCTGCCCCTAAAGGTGGCCCTCCAACCTGTGCCTGCTAGAGCTCTAGCTGTCTCCCTAAGGTAGCCCCAGGGCAGTGCACACTGAATCACCCCTGGACAGCACCCACTACAGCTCCAGCTGTCTTGCCAAGGTAACCACAGGCACAAATCATCATGTACCATACTAGGCCTGTACCTGCTTCAGCTGTAGAGGACTCATGAGGCCCCTACTGGCCCAGGACCTCCCAGCCCATACCTGCTTCAACAGCAGCTGTCCTACCAGGGTGCCCCATGTGCAGAGTATTGTGGGACCCCCCTCCCAACCACCCATACTGCTGCCTGCTTTGGCTCCATCCAACCTACCAGGGTGCTACATGCCTGGAGTGCCCCAGAACCCCCCGACGTGTACCTGTTTCAGCTGTCCTACCAGGGCGTCTGTGTGTGTAGTGCCAGGGGAACCCCTAGCCAGCTTGCTTCAGCTCCAGCCATCCCTGCAGGGCAGCCTACACCTGTTAGAGCTTCAGCCATCCAGCTAAAGTTACAGTCATGGTGTACGCCAGAGATATTCCTACACAAAGCCATTACTTCAAGTCTAAGAGAAATAACCTATTCTGCCTAATTCACAGAAATAGAAAATCAAACAAAATGAGACAGGAATATGTGCCAAAAGAACAAAGCAAAATTTCAGAAAAATTAAAGAGACAAGCAATCTACATGATAAAGAATTCAAAGTAATAGTCATAAAGATGCTCACTGGACTTTGAGTGGATAAACTCAGAACTTCAACAAAGTATAAAGAACCAACCAGTAGAAGAATAAAGTAATTGAAATAAAAATATACTGAAGGGAATCAACAGTAGGTGAGGACACAGAAGAAATGACCAGCAATCTAGAAAGCAGGATAATGAAAAGTATTGAAGCTGAATAGTAAAATACTAAAAACATTTTATTTTAATTTATTTTTATTTATTTTAAAGATTTTATTTATTTATTCATGAGAGACACAGAGAGAGAGGCAGAGACACAGGCAGAGGGAGAAGCAGGCTCCACGCCTCGATCCCTGGTCTCCAGGATCATGCCCTGGACTGAAGGCAGTGCCAAACCGCTGAGCCACCCAGGGATCCCCTATTTTTTTTTTAAAGATTTTATTTATTTATTTGAGAGAGTGACAGAGCAAGCATGAACAAGGTGGGGGGGGGGTGGGCAGAGGGAGAGGGAGAAGCAGACTCCCCTCTGAGCAGGGAGCTGATGCGGGGCTTGATCCGAGGACCCTGGGATCATGACCTGAGACAAAGGCAGATGCTTAACCACCTGAGCCACCCAGGTGCCCCTCTAAAAACATTAAAAAAAAAAAAAAAGAGGATAGATTAAGAGATCTCTAGGACAACATCAGGTGTACTAACATTCATTTCGTAGAGGTCCCAGAAAAAGGAGAGAGAGAGAGAGAGAGAGAGGAAAAAAAGAGGCAGAAAATCTGAAGAAATAGCTAAAAACTTCCCTAACCTGGGGAAGGAGACTGACATCTAGGTCCAGGAGGAACAGAGAGTCCCTAACAAGATGAAGCTAAGGACATCTACACCAAGCCATATGATAATTAAAATGTCAGAGTAAAGATAAAGAATCTTAAAAGTAGCAACAGAAAAGCAGTTAGTTACGTTTAAGGAGGATCTCATTAAGCTAGGAGCTGATTTTTCAGTAGAATGTTTGCAGGCCAGAAAGAAATGGTAGGATACAGTCAAAGTGCTGGAAGGAAAAACCTACGACCAAAATATTCCAACCAACAAGGTTATTCAGAATAGAAGGAGAAATAGAGTCTCCTAGACAAACAAAAATTATAGGAGTTCATCACCACTACACCAGCCTTACAAGAAATGTTAAGACTTAAGCAAAAAAGATAAATTATAATTAGAAAATTTTGAAAAAAAAAAATTCATGAGTAAAGCAAACAAAGTTAGATCACTAAAAAAAGCTAGTATGGGGCAGCCCCCGTGGCTCAGCAGTTTAGCGCCGCCTTCAGCCCAGGGCCTGATCCTAGAGACCCAGGATTGAGTCCCATGTCAGGCTCCCTGTGTGGAGCCTGCTTCTCCCTCTGCCTGTGTCTCTGCCATTCTCTCTCTCTCTCTCTCTCTCTCTCTCTCTGTGTCTCTCATGAATAAATAAATAAAACCTTAAAAAAAAAAAGCTAGTATGAACATTAAAAGACAAAAGCAGTAGAATCATCAGACATTTCTCTATTCATTCATTTTATTCTTTCATTCTTTCTCTATTCAGACATTCATCATACTGATGGCCAACAGACACATGAAAAGATACTCAATATCACTTATTATCAGGGAAGTACAAATAACCACAATGCGATATCATTTCACATTTGTCAGATGGCTAAAATAAAAAACACAAACAAATGTTGGTGAGGATGTGAAGAAAAAGGAACCCTCGTAAGCTGTTCATGGAAATGCAAACTGGTGCAGCCACTGTGAAAAACCATATGGAGGTTCCTCAAAAAGTTAAAAATTAGAACTACCCTAAGATCCAGTAACTGCACTACTGGATATTTACCCAAAGATTACGAAAACACTAATTTGAAGGGATATATGCACCCCTATGTTTGTTGCAGCACTATTTACAATGGCCAAGGTATGGAAGCAACCCAAGTGTCCATCTATAGATGAATGGATAAATATGATGTGGTACACACACACAGAGGAATATTATTCAGCCAGAAGAAACATTGAAATCTTGCCATTTACACCAATATGGATGGATCTAGAGAGTGTAATGCTAAGCAAAAGAAGCCAATCAGAGAAATACCATATGATTTCACTCATGTAGGATTTAAGAAGGAAAAGAAATGAACAAAGGGGAAAAAAAGAGAGACAAACCAAAAACCAGAATCTTAACTATAGAGAACAAAAAGAGGGTTGCCAGAGGGGACATGGATGAAACAGGTGAGGGTGATAAAGAGTACACTTACTATAAAGAGTATTGAGTAATATATGGAATTGAATTGCTATTATTATATACCTGAAACTAATATAACAATGTATATTAACTACATTGGAATTATAATTAACTTTATGACTTAAAAAAATAGTATCTAAAAATTACTTAAGGGACTCAGTAAATAAAAAGATGTAAAATATATACATAAAACATGAATAAGAAAAAAGCGGTGCTCTCAGAATGAGTTTGAACTTAAGCAAACTATCAAGTTAATATAAACTACTATATAATTAGGATGTTATATATGAACCTCATGGTAACCACAAACCCAAATCCTTGGGATGCCTGGGTGGCTCAGCAGTTGAGCATCTGCTGAGCAACCTGATCAGCTCAGGGCGTGATCCTGGTGTCCTGGGATCGAGTCCTGCATCGGGCTCCCTGCGAGGAGCCTGCTTCTCCCTCTGCCTCTCTATGTCTCTCATGAATAAATAAATAAAATCTTTTTTTTAAATAAATAAAATCTTTAAAAAACAACAAAACAAAACAAAATCCTTTAACAGATACATGCGCACGCATATGCACACACACACACACACACACACACACAAAGAAATGCAAGCCTAACACTAAAGAAAGCCATCAATCCCAAGGGAAGATAACAAAAGAAGAAATGGAGAGAGAAGAACTGTAAGAACCATCAGAAAACAATTAATAAAATGGCAATAAGTCCATACCTATCAATGGTTACTCTAAATGTGTATGTTTTAATGCTCCAATCAAAAGACATAGGGTGACTAAATAGATAAACAAAATCCATCTATTGTGCTGTGTACCAGGAGACTCACCTTTGATCTAAAGACAAAAACAGACTGAAAGTAAAGGGATGGAAAAAAAAATAACCATGCTAATGAAAGTGGAAAAAAAAAAAAGCTGAGGTAGCAATACTAATACAAAGGAGACTTTAAGATAAAGACTGTAATATGAGACAAAGAAGGGCATTATATAGTGATAAAGGGAAAAATCCAACAAGAGAATGTAACAATTATCAAATATCTATGCACCCAACACAGAAACACCTAAATACATAAAGCAAATATTAACAGACATAAGGGGAGAAAATAACAGTAATACAATAATAGTACAGGACTTTAACATCCCACTTACATCAAAGGATAGATCATCCAGACACAAAATCAATAAGGAAACAGTGGCTTGGAATGATACATTAGACCAGCTGGACTTGATATACTCAGAACATTTTATCCCAAAGCAGCAGAATATACATTGTTTCCAAGTGCACACAGAACATTCTCTGGAACAGATCCCATGTTAAGCCATAAAATGAGTCTCAATAAGTTTAATTAAAGATTGAAATCATATCAAGCATCTTTTCCAACCAAAACGGTATGAAACCAAGACTCAAATACAAGAAAAAAAAAAAACCTGGAAAGAACACAAACACATGGAGGCTAAACAATATGCTCTTAAACAACAAATAAGTCAACCAAGAAATCAAAGAGGTAATTAAAAAATACATGGAGACAAATGGAAATGAAAACATAATAGTCCAAAATCTTTGGGATGCAACAAAAGCAGTTCTAAGAGGGAAGTTTACAGTGATACAGGCCTACCAAGAAACAAGAAAAATCTCATGTAAATAATCAAAACTTAGACCTAAAGGAACTAGAAGAAGACTAAACAAAGCCCAAAGTTAGCAAAAGGAAGGAAATAATAAAGATCCGAGTAGGATGGGGGAAAAAAAAAAAAAAAAAGGAAAAGAAAATCAATGAAACTAAGACCTGCTTCTTTGAAAAGATAAATAAAATTGATAATCCTCAGCCAGATTCATCAGAAGAAAAAAGAAAGGGCTCAAATAAGTAAAATCAGGAATGAAAGAGAAGTAACAACTGACAACACAGAAATACAAAAGATTGTAAGAAACTACTATGAAAAATCATATGCCAATAAATTAGACAATGTAGAAGAAATAGTAAATTTCTAGAAATATACAATATTCCAAAAAAGTGAATCAGGAAGAAATACAAAATGTGAACATACTAATTACTAGTAACAAAACTAAACTGGGTAATCAGAAATCTCCCAACAACAAAAGTCCAGGACTAGATAGTTTCACAAGTGAATTCTACCAAACATTTAAATAAGAGTTAATAACTACTCTTCTCAAATGATTCCAAAAAACAGGAGGAAGGAAAACTTGAAAATTCATTCTATGAAGCCAGAATTAACCGGATATCTAAACTAGACAAAGACACTATATAGGACAATATGTCTGATGAACATGGATGCAAAAGTCTAAAAGGCAATCTACTGAATGGAGAAGATATTTGCAAAGGATATATCCAATAAAGGGGTTAATATCCAAAATATATGAAGAACTTACATAACTCAACACCAAAAAAAAAAAAAAAAAAAAAAGACAATCTGATTTTAAAATGGGCAGGGAACCTAAAGACAAATTTTTATGAAGACCTACAGACTGCCAGCAGACAGGTGAAAAGATGCTCAACATCACTAATCATCTAGGAAATGCAAATCTAAACTACAAGATATCACCATATCACCTTATACCTGTCGGACTGACTAGAATAAAAAAGACAAAAATAACAAGCTTTGTCAAGAATGTGGAAAAAAAGGAACCCTTATGAACTGTTTGACGGGAATGTAAATTGGTTACAGCCACTGGGAAAAACAGTACAGAGGTCCTTAAAAAACAAAAACAAAAACAGAAATACCACATAATCCAGTAATTCCACTACTGGGTATTACCCAAAGAAAACAAAAACACTAATTGAAAAAGAGATATATACCCCTATGTTTACTGCACCATTACTTAAAATAGCCAAGATAAGATATGGAAGCAACTCAACGGTCTATTGATGGATAATGAAGATGTGGTATGGGGTATATAAACATAAACACACACACACACACACACACACACATACACACCCCATGGCTTATTACTCAGCCATGAGAAAGAATGAGATCTTGACATCCACAACAACATGGATGGATCTAAAGGGCATTATGCTAAATGGAAAAAGAAAAACAAGTACCATGTTATTTTACCTGTATGTGGAATCTAAAAAACAAAACAAATGAACAAAAGAAACAAAAAGCAGAGACATAGCCACAAATACAGAGAACAAACTGATGGTTGCCAGAGGGGAGGGGAATGAGTAGAAGTGGGATATAGTAGTAAGTCACAGGATAAAAGGTACAGCATAGGGAATACAGCCCATGGTATTATAATAGCATTGTGTGGTAACACAAGGTAGCTACAATTGTGGTGAGGATAGCATAATGTATAGAGCTGTTGAATCACTAGGTTGTACAACTGAAACTAATTTAACGCTGTATATTAACTAAACTTCAATAGAAACATAAATACAAAGAAAAGAGTTCTATGATCTAAGAAAACAGACTTGTCCTTTCTTAACGTAGAGATTTGGCCCCTTTACAAGACTGCAAATAAACTACCTCCATGATAGAAGGAGGGGGATTCTATCTTTGTGTATAACATGTTGCAATGGATAGCAAACTTTAAATTCTAGCCATTGTTCTTCTATATAAACTAAATGTCTCTTGCATAATTTTATTTTCTCCTTCGTAGAACTTTTTGTGGGGCAAGCTCTTAATTACTTCCTATTCTTCAAAATAGTTCTCAATTAATTTCAAATTCTTTTAAGCTTTCCTCAGAAATGCCATCTGATTGCTCCTTATTCAGAATGGTAGTCTTCCCTAAACACCCTTCTAGGTTCTTGTTTTCCTAAAACATATTGCCCCAGAATATACATATTGTCCAAATTCAATACTTCAAAACAACAACAACATACTTCCCACCTCACAGAAAGATACCACAAAATAAAATCTTTCATGTCTGTATCTTTGATGTATTATCTCAGGATCTTATCAAACACCCCTTCTCCCCTTTTTTTGTTTAACTGACTCCCCAGGCTCCTCCTTTTCTCTTAACTCCTTATCTGTGCACTATTAATCATGATATGCTAATCACTTATCTTTTTAACCTTTTCATTAAAGAATTCCCATGCTATTACATTTTGAAAGGGACTCAAGTGCCTATTCTAGTCCTGAAACTTGTAATAGTGAATATTAAAGAAAACCACAATAAACAAAACAAATAAAACCCCCAGAACTACTTCTACTTAAAAACAAAAACAAAAAACAAAAAAACAGTAATACAACCCCAGTTGGTATCTTAGGTAAGAAATACTTTAAAATAATTAACAGAAAATGTGATTGGCCATGAGTAAAAACAAAGATTTTTATGTTTCAATTATTTCCTTCAGGTGCTTTTAAGTAAGAATAAAAACTTCTAGGTGACACTAGAAGTATGGCTTACCACAAACAGTCTGTATGCTGGAGAATATAATTAGAAAAAACGACATAATACCTTGCAATGTATAAATCACAAACAAGAAAGGAAACTTCTCATTAAAACGCCACTGATTCAAATCTCTATTTTGAAAAGACAGGCAGCCTTATATAACTAGTTCTTTACCATATGGTAAATGGTAAGACAACAAAAGCAAAAAGCCAAGTGTTAAACTGCATCTTATTGATAAGACCATTATTTAGCTGACTGCTCCACATATGCTACACCTCTAAAGGAGAGACTGCAAGTCAGGTTAGGACAAGTATCTTCCATTTGTTATTACTGAGCTATCAAACATCTGGTTAATAGGAATTAAACACAGTAGTGAGAAGACTTTCAAAGTCTGACAACTGAAACAAGAGATCTTTCTAATTAAAAATGGCATGAAAACAATCCTTTTACCCAAGGATTTAGAGCTGTACAAACTTTTATATTTGAGAAGTCACCTATAATTGTATGAGTGCCTGGTTTATATACTATCAACAGTGAAAGCTATATAAAGAGTTAAAGCTGCGGTTTAGTGAGCAAGTAGAGCTAAACAACCGAGGGAACTCTGTTATCCACCTCATGTAGTGCGATAAAAGTCAGTAATGAACCTGGATTTTTATGTGGCCTTCCCCATTGTGGTCTCTACTGCTTTGCTCACTGCACTCATTCCCCCTGGAAAATACATGATGCAGCTCCTGGAACACTGGAAATCACAGTACAGTCCAGATTACCCTTTCCTGAATAAATCTGAGTGATATGTGTGAAGATCATGTAGGCACTTGCCTGAAATGATACAGCACAGACATCCTTCAACCTTGTCCTCAAAACTAGAAGAGAAGCAACAACTCTAAGAGTGTCCTGAGTCTTTATTTTTGATTTCCAAACTCACAGAATAAAAAATGGTAGGCTATTGTAAAATGACATTGAACAACACTCCTCAAAGTCAACATAGCCTCAGGAGAAGAAAGAGCTGTGAGAACATCTATGTGAATAAATGTCACAGAAAGCATGCTTCTCTTTGGTTTGGGGTTGGAGGAAGGGACAGGAAGTGAAAAGCCACACACTTTTCTGTACCTATCAGATTTGAGAAATTACTGGGTTCACACAGAGTTCTGTTGCAGTAGGGAAACCTGTTCTGCTGATTACCATGCATAAAGGTGATGAACATGCAGAGGCTGCTAAAAGATAATGCTGGGCTTAAAAGAAATTTTTAAACACTCACTCTCTCATCCTTCAGAAGTTAGTACTGGAAAGGAGAAAGTAAGCAGCATGGACAGACACTAGGCTTGTCACTTTACCAGTTAAAAGAGAACAGATACTACAACACCTGACACTTGGGGTGGGGGTGGGGGGCTTCAAATAAAAAAAACAAAAGTCTTCTGGGACAGAGGAGGTATCTTTACTAATTACGGCCTGGTTAAGTACAGACTCTAAAAGCTGAGGTTTAACTGCATAGTCCTATTTTATTAGGCTATTCCATCACTTAATTTCCTCAAGTAGGGTTTATTTAGTCTCAACCTATTCAGCAAAAGTTTCCTTTTGACAGCTGAAGTACCCCAGGCTTTGGACAGGGTAAGGAATTTATCCAGGGTCACATTGGCTAAGAACAGTGCTAAAAACAGACACCTTTATCACAAAGGCATCTTGCTTACCAATCAAGTCTCAGTGCTCCTTTCTTCCTGCAGTAACAATTGTTACCTCACCCATGTTTTATCTTCTAAAAAATGAGTTGGGATTTTCCCTTCTCTATAAGAACAAATGCTAAATAAATGATAAAGGATTAAACCAGAATACCTCTGTCTGTACATACACACACTCAAAACTGAAACAAAAGAGAGCTGTAACCAGTATGTAACACAATGGGTCAAAATGTCATCTATTTTCAGCATTTTGAGGGCTCACACAAACCTAAGACATTTTGCAAAATGCATCTCTCAGATTTAAAAAAATTCTTCTAGTATAAACTTTGAAAAGGAATTTTATCTGTCTACTTTTTTTATCGGGCTCCTTTGCATAAGTAATTAGGATTTCATGTTTAACATAACTTTTTTCCACCTTGCTTCTTATTGGGGAGAATGAAAATGATTATTCAACTATGTCAGTGATTCTCTAAAAACATTTGTATAATCTGTGGCCCCTGGCTTCCTCCCTGAAGTAGCAAAAAACACACTTGGGCACAGGGAAAGAACCAAAAAAGCCATCCTGAGGAAGAGCTTTTCTTTTTCCATATATCAACATGGACGGGCTCATGGGCAGACATAACTACTTCACATAACTACTTCACTTTCCTAAGCTGCATTGTTGTTGTTTTTATGTAGAAAGTAAACATGATTTTACAATGTAGAAGGAATTCAGATACTTTACTAGGGGTGGTGGGCTGCTTTCTAAATGGAGTAAATGAATTCATTTCCCTTGAAGAAATGCCAGTTCTTTTTCCCAGTTGTTCCATTTGTGGCAGGATCTCAACCACTCACTGAGTCAAACATATGAAACATCAGTGATTTCCAAGTTTGTAAAAGGATTTTTTTTCTTCATGAAACTAAACCTTTAACCATTCTGTGAAGTTGCAGCAAGTGTTAACTTTAAGGTTAGGCTTTGCGAATTAAGTGACTTTCTTAAGGTCACGCAGTCAGTAAGAGATGAGCAAATAATCCAGAAGTACTCCCACTAGTCCACACTTCTAACCACTATACCACACAAGCTCACATGTCTGATTCATTTTAAGAACTGAGTATACCTTATGATTTCAAAGGCCCATTTGTATATGTTCTTCAAATAATTTCTGAAATCTATCAGTACAAGATCAAATGTGTTAATGAAAACTGACAAGTCTATTGTTTCTAATTCATCTTTTCTCTATTATGACAGCCAAAAAGCACCTTCCAACAACATTAACTAATGAAGACTTTACCAAACAAGCTAAGAACTGCCTTAAAGCAAGCAAAATCCTAGCAGACATAGCTACATCAACTGATTTAGCATAGCTTTGGCACACTAATAACTGCCCCCGAAGTAAGGACAGTGGTTCTCAATTTTGTCTGTTCAAATTATAATCACTTGGGGAACTTAAAAACTACATTTTCCAGGCCTATCCCAGACCAATGAATTAAAATCTCTGAATCAGGTATTGATGTTGAGAACTTCTATAATTCCAATGTACAATGAGTGTTGAGAACCTCTGTAAATTTCTCAACTGAATAGATTTGAGTTCTAACTATATATTATACTTTTACCTACACAGTTGGAAGAACCTGAATAGCAACGAAAGAATGAAATCTTTGCACAAACAGCTACGAAACAAAGTTGAAGGTAATACAGTCCCAAAGAATGGCCTCATCTAGAGGTATCTATTCAAGGAAGTTATTATTTCTACCTTTGAGAGGTTAAGGAATGCTTTTAAGGAGGCAGTGACATCTGAACTGGGCCTTGAAGGCTAAGACAGACAGATAGGAAAAGGCAAGGCATTTTTTTTTTTTTTTTTTTTTTTTTTTTTTAAGGCAAGGCATTTTATACACAGTTCAGAGTACTAACAAAGATGTCTGTAGGGGCAAACAGTGGACACAATGTAAGAACACAAGAGAGTAAGTTGAAGAGGCAGGTTGGGACCACTTTAAGAGAGTCTTCAATTTCAAGCTAAATTACATAGTAGGAAGTGGAATGTCACTAGGTTTGTGAAGAAAAGCTTGCCCTACTCAGGGTTAAGCTTTAGTGAGATTATCGTTAAAGCTGGAGGAAGGATGGACTAGTTGAAGGAAGAGACACATAGAAAGGAGACCTGTTTGGGAACACTCTAATTGCAGCAGTCTAGGCAAGTAATGAAAAGCCTGATGTAAGTTAGCCTCGCTGGGAAAGTAGACATACCACTGGGTAAGAGAAGTTACAAAGGCAGGACTTTGCATTGACTAGATAGGGAGGCTAAGGACAAGAGAAGCACCAACAAATTGGCTTTCAACTCTGGGTAATTAGAAAGAGGGAAATGTCACCAAAAGAAATAGGAGTCTTTTCAAAGATGAACTCAACCTCAGATCTGAGACTGAATTGTCTGAGGAATATCCAAATGGAGATGCATCTCCCTCTCAAAAAAGTTTTGTCTGCTATCTAAGAGAAATGTCGGAGCTGAAGGTACAACTTTGAGGAGAAAGACACAAGAAATGTTTGATTGGGATAACTAATTTCCTTCCTAAGATAACTCCATTATCCTTTACCAATTATATTTGTGCTTATTTCTTGAACTAATCTCTCACCAGCACTCCTCTGAATCTCTTGCTTGTCTTAGCTTTCCTAGTCATGACAACTACAAGCTGAGATCAATGCTACAATCTGCTTTCTCTACATCTATGGCAGGATGGTTGGAAACCCCTGGGATAGGGGAATGGGAGGAAGATCGCCACCGTTACAAATCCATGATCTCTGGCCTCCTCTGGGCACACAGGGTCACTTGGCAATATTCTCTGGCCCTGGGTTAGAGCGTTTTCCAGAGCCTCTTAATGACTACTCTGTTACCAGTATTTTCACTCTCTACCCAACCACAATCTCTTTACTCTTAGAGCACAACTTCATATCCTACTCCATGAAAAATGAAGTTGTCAGGCATGATTTGAAAATCTTTCCCTTCTACTTATAAACTTATGTATAGCCACATTATTCTTCACTTACTTTCTTCCAGTCTCAGACAATGTAGCTGTTCTCTCTTCTTCAAGCTATTCCATCTGCCTGTGACCATGGTCCCATTTCTTTGTGCCTCCCCTGGGACCCTGTTCCATGGTATATAACTACCCCTCCATTTCATTTTCAATTTCAGATTATTTTTCTTTACTGGCTCCTTCTCCATAAGCTATTTGCATTCTTAAATGTCTTTTCAAAACAAATTGTTCAATCTCTCTCCTACCCTTCTGATTAAGTTTCTCGACAGAGAAATCTACATTTGCTGACTCTACTTTCTCAATGTAATCTCAGATATAAGAGTTTATATATTCCTTCCAGTTATATAAGAAGTTTTTTTCCAAATTGGCATTTTTTTTCCCTTGGGGGAAGATTATCCCTGAACAACATGGGTTTGAACTACATGATCTATTTATACATGGATTTAAAAAAATATACAGTACAGTACTGGAAATGTATTTTCTGATGATTTTCTTGAGAAGTTAGTTTATTGTAATACAGTATGTAATACATATAACATATAGAGTATGTGTTAATCAACTGTTTATGTTATTGGTGAGGCTTCTAGTCAACAGTAGGCTATTAGTAAAGTTTGGGGGAGTAAAAAATTATATGTGGATTTTTGACTGGGGGGGGGTGTCAGTGCTCTAGCCCCCACATCATTCAAGACTCAACTGCATAACCATGTATCTTAATGTATAACCTTAACTGCAGAAAATTAGTGGCATTTAATTTTATAGTTTTGGAAATTGGGAACATGAGAAAGTTGTGTAAATCTCAGTTTTCAGATAAGCAACATTCTTCTCTGCAGTGAAACCATTAAGAATACTAGTTATAACCTGGCGACTGCCTTGTTCTTGCAAAACATTTTTTTGGTACAGCTGATTTGCTACTCACTGTAATTAAAAACATCCATATGAGGAACAACATCATACTGTGAAGGCTGAAAGATTCAATGGAAAGAATAATCAGTAAATAAATGGAACTCTGAAATAGTATAGGCAATTCAGTTACTATAACATGATTTCCTTCCCACAGAAATTATAGGTGTTCACCATGCAGTTTGCAGTAGTTTCCCAAGTACTTTTGCTCCACTGGAATTTTCAGTATTAAGCCTTGTGTATTTGGATATGTGTCATCTTCTAAGGCAAGAGTATACCTTTTCTAGCTGTACTAAAATGAAAGCCAACTCTCAAATTCCTCATCCAGAATGGACAGTGGAACAACACAAACAGCAGTAAAAGAATATCAAGCTTTGTTTTACCCTTTGGCATTAAAATCTTTTCTAAAGCTTTGTAAGAATATTTAGACAAGGAGTAAAATGGAAGCATTTGAATTTTGCCTCTAAGAACTATGTGACTTTACAGTTAACTAGAACTATCAGAATGAGAAAAGTCAGTGGCAGGAAGAATATTAAAAAGGTGTTAAGTCTCTATAATAAACAATCTAAACGGAAATGTTTAAAGACAACAGAGGAAAAACACACTAGACGATTAGGATGTTAAATTGAATAAACACTCAATACACATGGGAATAATAATTTTTTTTCCTAAAACTTGAATGAAAGTTTGTGAGACTAGGTAATAAAATACATTCATAAAACTAGTTAAAGGAAGAGTTTGCCTCTAGAGTAAAATTTTCCATTAGGACCCATTAATATTTGATAAATGCTTCCAATTCAATGAACAAATACCAACATGTAAAACATTTAAAAGAATTCTCCAGAATTGTGTCTGTGATGCACTGGATAAATAAAAGATTCAGTATAATACTATAACACATATGGTGATTAACTGCTCTTTAACTAATTCTTCTATTTTATCAGTCCACAGAGGATAAAAGATTAAGTCCACGGAAAGTAAGAGAAAAGCAGTATTTGGAATCAAGTTTTTAAATCAAAGAAACATTTAAAAAATTTAAATGTTCACTAATTTTATAATTATAGGAGTTAAAAAACAATCTGACATTTACATCTAGTTTTAAGTGTTTTTCGTTAATTTTATTAAAGATTTTATAACAATCTATTTGCAAAAAAGCAATGTTAGATTTAGTTAAAATTAGCAATTTTTTTTGGGGCTAACCAGTCACACCTTTATCAGACCATACCCACCCTGGAAAATATGAATCATTACAGAGACACAGGGTCACTGTCCTTCCTTTCACTCATTATAGTAAGCAACGATTTTTGTTTTTTCCTGTGCAAAGCGATTTTACCAGTGCTACCAATTCTATGTTTAAGTCCATAACATCAACAATAATTTATCCAAGTCTTTCCTACCCATTCATTCATTTGATTTATTCCATGAATACTCACCGACTACTTTGCTTACTAAGTACCAGATAGAGTGCTTGGCACTTGGGAGACCAAAATAATCTACACAATGTCCTTGGCTGAAGGTGATTATGTTTGGTAAGAAAAGAGTTTCAAATTCACCTCACTTACTGTAGACATCTTTTCTGGTTTAGTACTGCTTATGCATTGTCCAAACACAATTTCTAGATGAAATAGTACTAGTTCCATTCTTATTTTCATGTAGTAACATGTGTGTGTGTATATATATACATATGTACATATGAAGTGCATGCATATATATATATATATATATATATGCAACACACACATACACACACACATATGAAGTACATGCACATGGCCCTAGGAATGATTTGTGGGTCATGAAAGATGAGAAGACAGGGAAGGTAAAAATCGTAAGTATGAAAAAAAAGTCACCAGAATTAAACATAGTGGCTATATATAGGTCAAGCTTAGAAATGCTGCTTTACGTTAATTCTCCTAGGACAGATCAGTGACCTGCAGTGGAGGAGGGTAAGAATTAATCACCGCAAGTAATAAAGGCAGTAATTCTAACACAGATTTTTGGAAGGAGAAATATATAAGGTTTATATATTGGTTTATTCACTTTTGAAATTAAGTATGGAAGGGAAAATGTTAGCAAATAATACTTCAAGGCAAGGAGAGAGAAACATGGGGAGGAAACAGTGGGAAAGAGGTAGGGGACAGAGGTTAGAGAAGAAAAATAGGCAAATTTGCCTTTGATGACATTCCCAGTTTATTCATGGGCTGCATCCTGTCAGTTACACTGTCTTTTCAGTACTCCCAAAAAGTACCCTACCTAACATTTCCTTGCCTCCTGCTACTAATAAGCTCAAGCTTCCATTATCCTGATAAGTCTTCTGAAGATTTACCATGTCACATGGGGTTATAATCACTTCCCTTTCCTCTTCTGCCAACTATATGGAAAGAATGGTCAACATGTGCTACATCTAGTACCTTCAAAATTGTCTACTGCAGTAGTCCTTGCAATCTGGTCTCCACGTCTATCATCTAAAAAAACCCTGCTTTCTTGAAGGTCACCTACAACCACCTAATTGCTAAAGCCACAGCCTTTTTCAGTCCTCATCCCTTTTCAATAAAGGATAAATACCAGGTTCTCAGAAAGGTAGTTACCACTTTCATAACTGTTTTGGATTCCTTGGCAGTGCTCTGGTTGGAATATGTACCTTTCTCAAGTGCACTGTGCCAAGTAAAGTGCACACATTTTGAAGTTAGACATCTGAGTCTGAGTCTTAGGTGTGATCTTGGAAAAGTACTAGTCTCCCCAGAGTCTGTTTCTTCCTCTGGGAAGTGGGACACCACAATTGACCTTAGACGGTTGTGAAGATCAAATAAAATAATGCATGTAAAGAATCTAGCATGGTGTTGCACATGGTTGATGTTCAAAAATGTCCACTTTCCTCCTATTTCTGCTTTTTTGTAGTGCTCAGGCATCCTTGGCATGGAGGCAGCTGTTCTACAGTTCTTTTTCATTTTGACTTGGTATTTAACACCCTCTACCTCTGCCATGTTATCATTTCAGTGCTGACTCAAAAATCTAGGTCTCTCATTTTTCTTAACCTTTTTTTAAAAAAAAAAATTATTTATTTTAGTAATCTCTCCACCCACTGTGGGGCTTGAACTCATGACCCTGAGATCAAGAGTCATGGGCTCTTTTGACTGAGCTAGCCAGGTGTCCCCCCTTACCATTTTTTTTTTTTTTTTTTTTAAAGATTTATTTTTATTTATTTATGATAGTCACAGAGAGAGAGGCAGAGACACAGGCAGAGGGAGAAGCAGGCTCCATGCACCGGGAGCCGGACGTGGGATTCGATCCCGGGTCTCCAGGATCGTGCCCTGGGCCAAAGGCAGGCGCTAAACTGCTGCGCCACCCAGGGATCCCTTACCATTTTTTTTTAAAGTACATTTACTTTTATGTAAAATGTTACAAAATAATTTGCAATTACTTTATGTGAAACCAAGAACAGGAACTATACAGTTAATCAGGTAAGCTTCAGAGCTGAATTACTTTACCAGGATCATCTTTGCTTATTGACATCAGGGTCCTTCCTGAGGGATACTTATATCCCTTCCACATGGTTCTCATAGTTGCAGTTCTTCATCCAAGGCTTGGGTCTCAATTGTGCCTAAGTCTCCTGAACAGGCTATTTTCTTTCTACTTCAAAGTTAGAGGAGTGAACTCAATAAATGTGCCCATTTATGGAACAAGAAAAAGCATCCAGCAAGCACAGTCATGATAACAAGTAAAACAATGTCCAAGAAAAAAATGCATAGTCAAAGACTATTCACCAAAATCTTGGCAAAGGAGTGTGCTATGGAAACCACTAGTTGGTGGAGGTCTTGCAAGTCAGTCCCAATCCTTGGCTCCAAAGGATCTACAATGTCTTCCTTTACTGCTTCTCCTCAGGTCCTTCCTTACAGATGTCCCTAAGTTTCCTTCCAACAAGCTGGATCATGGCCCCTGGGCATTAATGGCTTCCCGATGGCATTCAGGGTCCACAATGGGGTGCTGTCCTGATTCTGGGCTGAGTGGTGGCTGAGTCTGGGCATTAGACATGGGCAGCCCCCTTACCATTCTTTAATTCCAATTCAACTACCTACTGGTAAACCACCCAAGTGGATAATCTGCCTGAAACCTTTCCTATTCCTGAACAGGAATAGCCTCTGTGCTTGTAGAGCATTAAACCAAATGCACCATCTCTTAAAATTAGTTCCTCCTACCCCATTTCCCTAAAGGAACCACTATTTTCCTAGTCATCTATCTTAATACAGTCATATTGTGGGGTATTACGGGTTTTGTTCCAAACCACTGCAGTAAAGTATCATAATAAAGTTGAATGAATTTTTTGGTTTCCTAGTACATATAAAAGTCAGGTTTACATTATGCTGTAGTCTATTAAAAAAGAATACACCTTAATTAAAAATAATTTAGGGATGCCTGAGTGGCTCAGCGGTTGAGCGTCTGCCTTTGGCTCAGGGCATGATTCCAGGTCCGTGGATCAAGTCCTGCATCAGGCTCCCTGTGAGGAGCCTGCTTCTCCCTCTGCCTGTGTCTCTGCTTCTCTGTGTCTCTCATGAGTAAATAAATAAAATCTTTCAAACAAATTAAAAAGAATTTAAAATGCTATCACCTGCGTTTTCAGTGAGTTGTGATCACTGATCACAGGTCATAATATAATAATAAAGTTCAAAATATTGCAAAAATTACCAAGATGTGCCAGAGACCTGAAGTAAGCAAATGCTGTTGGAAAATGCGCTGATAGACTTACTCAATGCACAAACCTTAAATCTGTAAAAAGTGCAATTACCCTCAAAGAGCAATATGTAAAGCATAATCAAATGAAGTGTGCCTGTATTTTGAAATCATTTATTATTCCCTATCCACCCCCAACACACACACACATTGCTAAACCTTGTAGATTCTGGAGCTATCATGTCTCTTACCATCGGTCTCTCCCATTTAGTTTTTGTTGTAATCATTTTAGTTCACTACCTTATTGCTCTTTGGTCAATGAGGTTATCACTACTGGAGTCTCTGAGAAATCAATTTCATAAATGGTGTGGGCAAGAATAAGAATGCAAGAGATTAATGAAAAGCACTGGAATTACTGACAGCAGACTAGTTTTTAAAGAAGTTTGTTAAGTGAATGGATGTATAGTCTGAGGGGGTCAGTGAGATTAAGGACAAAGGACAGTTTTGTTTTTTTTTTTTAAAAGATTTTATTTATCTATTCATGATAGGGGCCGAGACATAGGCAGAGGCAGGAGTAGGCTCCTTGCAGGGAGCTTGATGCAGGAATGATCCTGAACCTGGGATCATGCCCTGAGTCTAAGGCAGACAATGGGTGAGCCACCCATGTGTCCCTCCATTTGTTTTTGAAACTTCAAAGATGAATAAGCAATTGGAGGCAGGAGGGAAGGAGTCAACAAAGAGAAAGGACAGTTCCGTGATTAATCATTCATTCATTCATTGCCAGATATTTATTGTAAATTTATAATTAGGCACAATACTAAGTCCTGGGTATATGATGGAGAATAAAATCAGATAAAGAACCAGCCCCTAAAATTTTCAAATTGAATGAGAGAGGCAGACATTAATCAAGTAATCATACAATTAAATATAAAACAGAAAACAAGACAAGTATAGGAAAGATAAGTGCACAGTATTATAAAAGCCTATTTATAAAGATATGTATTTTAGTCAGGGAAGTTAAGAAAAATTTCTTGAGGAAGTTTCCTTAGGTTCTAAAAAATGAAGGGGAATTATCCAAAGGAAGAGAGGAAGGAAGAGTATTTTGGACAGAGGGAACAACCAATGTCTTATGGTGAGAGTGTGATGAGAAAGGCTGAGAGAAGGTCAGTGTTCTGGAAAAGGGAACAAGGTAGGGTGGTAGGAGAGAGGAGGCTGGAGAAGAAGGGGCTATAACTATGCAGGGCCACACAGGCCACAATAAGAGGTTTTTCTCTGAGAGCAGTTAGAAGCTTTTGAAGAACAGGTGGAAGACAGGATCAGAGCTAAAGCACAGGTTTCATGACAGTACTCTGCTCAAAACTTAAATGACTTTCACTGTCCACTGAAGTAAGTTTATCTGCCACAAATGGATCTTACTCTACAGTAGACCCAAATTTCTAACAGCTCTTTCCAGTTATTTTTTATTCTTCACTAAATCGTTTCTTTTTGCTTTTGTCCATGCCACAGGTACTTCCTACAATGCCCTCATCCTTTCATTCCTATTTCTTGAAACCCTTTCTATCCTTTGGGCTCATCACAAACACCACTTCTGTGAAACTCTTTTTTTTTTTTTTTTTTTAAATCATCTTTCTAGTTGAGATCTTTTGCTTCTTTGCAACTCCCAACAGTCTGTGCTTTTTTTGCCACTTGATATATTTAACTTTTTACCATAGTTACCTGTGCACATATTCATCTCTCCCTTTCTACAACATCCAGCAGACTGTAAAGTCTTTGAGTGCAGAGGCTTTAACTTTTGTGTCTTGCACAGTGCCTAAGATACAGTCTTACCAGTAGAAGCTGCTCAATACACATTTGTTGTCTATCTTTAAATTCAGATTTCTAAGTATTTGGAACCTTCTCAATTATTGTGTAGATACCAGCTTCTATTCTGATTTAACAGAGTGGTCTCATTTCCTTTTCTGGCATATATAGATCTACTTATGTTGATTTTCATGGCATGGATTAGAGACAAAAAAAATACTAAACCAACTCTTTAGAAGAAAAATCAGAGCTATAACTCAGGTACTTATCAATCCTTTAGCTAACAACAAGATGATGCTATCTCAGAGAAGAAACTCAGGTTGCCTTATCATACCTAGTTTAAAGAAGATTTATCAACGAACACTTGAGATCTTCTCATCAATGAATGAAAAAAAAAAGGTAGGAAGTAAAAAAGGAAAACACTATTCTAGAACCACTTTAAAATTTCCTTTAATGTGATCTGAACAAAGAATCTATAATTCATATGAGCACCTTTCTGGACATCCCTATTCCCAGAATAAAATGTAAAGAATAAAACAGAAGAGGGAAAAAAGGTCCACAGATTGTAGTGAGGATTCTGTAAGCAAAATAGTTTTAAAACATATTTTTCCATTAAAAAAATCAATGAACATTTTATTTTGCTCTTCACCACTGTAAGTAGAATGCTGAGGTACTAAATCACTCCACTGTTTCCTTTTGCATCCAGAGCAGGTTCCTCCTCTTTGTGGAGAGCAACATAATGTCAGCTAATATAATGTCAGTCTGTAGTAGAAAGAGTAAAGGAATCTTAAAGGAGTGTTCCTTTGACTTAAATGAGTACTCTAATCTTTCCACAGAGTGATTAGCTGTATCATTCAATGCATTTCTTTGCCAAGCTTAATGACTAAGATAACTAAGTAATAATACTTGGGCAGAGTCATCATGGTTCTTTATCAACAAAATTAAATTGTTCTCTATGCTAAGTATACTCATCCTCATTGTCAGTAGCCTTTTACATACTGCGTTCGAGTAACTTCTTATATATAACATCTCACAGTTGAAATCACACTAAGTTAACTTAACTTGGATATATAGTCTAACCACTCATTTTGCCAACAAGAAAATAATGCAAAATGAGGTTAAGAAACTTGTGCAAGGATATAGTGCCATTGCAAAGGAAAAAAACAAGATGTAATCCAGAATAAGACTGAATTTAGGGTTTTAAGAGGCTCTTGCATGCTAATGGTAGTTTAGATGGTAAGGGAATTACATTTAATAAAAATATTGTAATGATTAATAACAATTATTTACATGCACTTAAATTGCATTTAGTTTTATCCTAGGCACAAAGCTAAAGTCTCAAAATCAAGAGGCATATGAAGCTATCACTATTAAGGATTTATAAGAAAAATAAAGTAGAAAAGAACGTAGCATGAAGAAGTATGTCATTATGGGCTTCCTACTTCATAACTATTATCTAGGAAATGGAGATAAAAACTTTGATTATAAAAGACTATGCTAGCCAAATAAAAAAAATGTTTTTCTTATAACAGATGGTTTATGCCCTGATAATGTTTGTATTTAGTGCTTTAGGATTACCTATTAATAAGGAAGCAGGGATGCTTTTCATTGATATTTCTAATTCAAAGCAAACAAGTTCTTTGTAACTCACTTTGTACTGATATATTACACAAGGTTTGTTTAAAGGGCTGGGCTGTAGTGACTTTAAACTTTATATCTAAATCCTGCTTGTGACAGATCTAAGAGCAGCTTTGTAGAGGAGTGTTGGAAAAGCTTTTCTTCATAATTGTTGCTTCATAATTGTTGAAGAAACATAATAGTTTCTTCATAATTGTTGATAGTGGCTCCAACTATTTTTGTCATTGTTCTAGCACTGAAATGGAAATGGAACTAACCAGGTGTCCGTATGCAACCATCATCTCACTCTTAGGGTGCAGAACCCTGAAGCTGGGTATGACAAAGCCCTTAAACCTCTAGCTTCCTAAACTCCCCAGGCCTGTCCTTTCAGTGAGCTCAGTCAGGATGTGAAAATGTCACTGGCAGATACAGATACTGTCTCCTCAAATTGAGGCTGTGACTAGCAAGGGCCAAGTGCTACTTGTTACCTGCATTCACCAATGCTGCCACTGCTGCTGCTTGGAATGAGGAAGCTAAAGGGAAAATCCTTTTGCTGAGGATCCTTGGTGACTTTAAGATGTACTGTGGCCTGAAGTTGAGGATTCTCAGTTACTTGTAGTTAAAAACACTAACATTATAAAATTATCAAAAATACAAGGAATTCTGAGGGGAAAAAAAATCACTGGCTTTGGTTAAAAATTTAAATACTATTTTTATTTTAGAAAAATATCTGGATTCCCAGAGTAAAGCTACTTCAATTTAAAAATATATTTTTTGTATGTAAACTCTCAGCAGTAAGTATGGGGTGGTGGTGGTTAGAAATAATTTATTAATACTCAGTAAACAAATACTTAAACTTCACAATGACAATGATACTGTGATAGTTAAGATAAACAGATCCAAGATTTACACAAGGAAAAAACAAACAAAAAGAGGAATTTTATGGATATTTAGAAATCCAAGAAAATAACACCTGTTATGTTTCAGACATTCAATTTATATGGTCTTATAATTCAATACTATGGTCTTTCTGAAAGGGCAGGGTGTCACAGGCAGTCATTTTGCATATTAAGGAGAAATTCCTAGAACATAACAAATTGATATTACAGGCCCATGAAGGTCTAAAATCACTCATAATAGGCATATTTAACTTTTAGAAAAACTGCAAATATAAGTCTCCAACATGACTACTGAATATGAGAAAACCTCTACTGTTCAATCTATGGAGCCCTCATATATTGCCAGTGGAAATTTTTTTTTTTTTAATTGGAGTTCAATTTGCCAACATATAGCATAACACCCAGTGCTCATCCCCTCAAGTGCCCCCCTCAGTGCCTGTCACCCAGTCACCCCCACCCCACCTCCCTTTCCACCACCCTTTATTTGTTTCCCAGATTTAGGAGTCTCTCATGTTCTGTCTCCCTTTCTGATATTTCCCACTCATTTTTTCTCCTTTCTCCTTTATTCCCTTTCACTATTTTTTATATTCCCCAAATGAATGAGACCATATAATGTTTGTCCTTCTCCGACTGACTTACTTCACTCAGCATAATACCCTCCACTTCCATCCACGTCAAAGCAAATGGTGGGTATTTGTCGTTTCTAATGACTGAGTAATATTCCATTGTATACATAAACTACATCTTCTTTATCCATTCATCTTTCAGTGGACACCAAGGCTCCTTCCACAGTTTGGCTACTATGGACATTGCTGCTATAAACATCGGGGGTGCAGGTGTCCCGGCGTTTCACTGCATCTGTATCTTTGGGGTAAATCCCCAGCAGTGCAATTGCTGGGTTGTAGGGCAGGTCTATTTTTAACTCTTTGAGGAACCTCCACACAGTTTTCCAGGGTGGCTGCACCAGTTCACATTCCCACCAACAGTGCAAGAAGGTTCTTCACATCCTCTCTAACATTTGTTGTTTCCTGCCTTGTTAATTTTCCCTATTCTCACTGGTGTGAGGTGGTATCTCATTGTGGTTTTGGCCAATGGAAATTTAAAATAGTGAGCCACCTTGGAAAAAAGGCTAGCAGTTTCTCAAAAGATTAAACAGTGTTAACATCATATGGTAACCCTACTTTTCAGTATGTGTAAGAGAACTGAAACATATTCACATCAAAACTTGTACACAAATGTTCATAAGAGCCAACAAGTAGAAACAACCTAAATGTTCAACAGTTGATTAATGGATAAATAAAATGTGGTATATCCACAAAATGAAATATTACTCAGACATAAAAAGGAATGAAGTAGTTATGTGCTACAACATTAATGAACTTTGAAACATGTTAAGTGAAATATACCTGACACAAAAGGCCATTATACAATCCCACCTGTATGAAATATTCAAAATAGGTAAATTCATAGAGATAGAAAGTAGATTAGATTAGTGGTTGCCAGGGAATGAAAGAAGAGGAAATTGGGACTAAGCTAACAGATATGAGGTTTCTTTTTTAGGGTGATGGTAATGTTCTGAAATCAGACAGTGGTGACAGTTGCAAAATATAGTGAATATACTAAAAACTAGTGAATGGTCCACTTTAAAATGGTGAATTTCATGTTATGTGAATTTACATCTCAATAAAAATTTCAATGATCTTCCATTATGGTCTCAAGACTACTCAGAACCAAATTGGGAATGTTAGAAGAAAGGCCTTAGAATGCTTCTGAAAACCAGTAAATTTCTAAGGAACCTTCTCTTATTTTTCATGGTATGCTCACAAACTTCTCTAAGGAAATTAGTGATGAGTGGGCTAAAAAAAAACAATCTGCTGAGGCAAAAAGCCTTAGTCACATTTTTCTATTCATGCCTGGTACCCTAGGGAACTGACTCTCCTGAGTGTCTATCTGTATGATGGTTACCTAAAGTGGCTGCCCATATCCAGTGAAGGCTTTTGTTCAGTGATCATGGTCAAGTTGAGCTTGTATAAATACCATTTTTCAGGACTTAACATGCTACTCCCTAAACGACGGGTATACTGAAAGCTTTTAGGGGGAATAAACTATTGCATGGTCTCTGCCTAGGAAGTGGGCCACAGTTCACTGGAAATAGACAGTTCAGATAAATAAAATGAAAGCAGACATTTTGTGAGATGATCTTGAAAGCTTTCCATTAGAGAACATCAAGGGCGTAAAACTAGGAATAGAGTATATCCATGTTAAACTACAAGTCACTCTCTTCCTTCTCTTCTAAGTATTCATCTCCTTCATTAGATAATCCAATCATTCCCATGAAACGACACTTACCCCTCTCCAAGGCTACCCACTATAAGGCACTCAATTCCTATGCTACAGTTAACCAAAGTATCATAATGCAAAGCACTGGCTATTTACGAAGGTTAACGTGGAAAAGTTAAGGTTTTCTTTCTTTTTTTTTTTTAAAGATTTTTTATTTTTTTTTGTTAAATTTATTCATGATAGAGAGAGAGAGAGACAGACAGAGACACAGACAGAGGAAGAAGCAGGCTCCATGCGGGAGCCCGACGCTGGACTCGATCCCCGGACTCCAGGATTGCACCCTGGGCCAAAGGCAGGCGTCAAACCGCTGAGCTACCCAGGGATCCCCTCCCCGCCTTTTTTTAATTATTCAGAGAGAAAGACAGAGGCAGAGAGACACAAGCAGAGGGAGAAGCAGGCTCCATGCAGGGAGCCCAATATGGGACTTGATCTGATCTGGGGTCTCCAGGATCACACCCCGGGCTGCCCAAGTTAACGTTTTAAATAACAAAAAGTCAATGAGGAAATCCCAGTTCTGGCATGTGGGGTTGTACATAAAGTAAATTAGGCCAGTTAATCTGCTTCTCCCTAGCCTTCTATATTGCTTCTCTTTGGCTGCTAGTCTGGACCTTTCTCTAGGTTTCCAGCTTTTAGTCAACATCTACATAATCCCTTCACGTGTTACAGGATGAAGTATAATAAGAGGTCAAAGGAGACTAAGAGCAAAGGGAAGAGGAAAAGGAGAAAAGGGAACAAGCCAATGGGGATGTTCTATGGCTAGAAAATCTTCTCAGAATACCAGTCAAAATATTCTCAAGGAAACTACTGAGTACTATGATGAAAAGTAATTCTACAGTTTTTGCTTTTCCTATATTAGGAGTAGGATGAGAATTAGGAATATGTAAACAAATATGATACACTATAAGGAGGCATCACAAAATGTAATGTAATAATTATGCTTGCTAATTTGGTATATAAACACAAAAATTATATAAATAAATTAGCTTTACACAGTATACAGGCACTAACGTATTTATAGCAGACTGTCTATATATTTAAACACATCTTTATGAAAAATCAGGCATCAAGACTATGGAAAGAGGCTAATATTAGAGCATTACTTTGTGGGCAAATCAGATTCAACTCTGTATTTTCAACATATAGTATGTAAGAGTAAAGTCTGACAAAGTTCAACTAAGCTAAAAAATTACTATAAGCAAGTGTTTAAGCAATAACACCAATTGCCAGGCTACTTTACTGCATTTCTAATGATTTATTAAAAAACAAAAAAAGGGGCGCCTGGGTGGCTCAGTTGATTTAATGTCTGCCTTCAGCTCAGGTCACGATCTTGAGGTCCTGGGATGGAGTCGAGTCAGGTTCTTTGTTCAGTGGGGAATCTGCTTCTCCCTCTCCCCCCAACCACTGCCACCCCAAATAAATAAAATCCTTAAAACAAAACAAAAAAATTTTGGGTCAATTATCAGTATTACAGATGTTCTACATAAGGAATTCTTCAGAGTCTTTGCTAATTATAACATGAAATTAATTAAATAAACATGAAAGGACTAAAGGGAAATTCCTTCACTGTTAAATAAATGTATACTGTTTAGGCTCTGATTTAAAAGGTCTTTTTGTGTGCCCTTGGTAGCTATTTAAGGTCTGAGTACAAAGTATAAATATCCATAAATGTTGCAGTCACACTGGGCATTCAAATCATATGGAGAAATGTAAATGAAATGGGAATAGGTCATGACGTATTTTTATATATAGATAGATGTATTTCATTGGGTGCACAAAGAAGTGTATAATTCAATTTGATCAATTCCTTCCTGAGATTTTATGAGAATAAAATTCCTATCAGTATAAATGACAGATTATACATTGTGGTTTAAATTTTTCTAATGTTAATACATCTGTGAAACTGCAAGGGAAGTTATGAAGAAAAGATGATTTGATACAGAAAAACCTTATTTTTACTTTTAATAATACAGATGTGGAAATTCAAGAACCAGTCCTTTTTTATTTTTTTGGACTACCATGTTTTGCTCAAAGTATTGAGTTTTTTCCCTCTCTAACAAGAGTTAGACTGGAGCCAGCCTAGCAAAAATACTAACAAAATGTATATTTTTTTAAGTGGTTCTCAAGAGGAATTTTGATACAGCTTTTATACATTAAACAAGTGCTAATAACAAAATCTTATAATGTTCATATACAAAGAACAGTACCATTGTTAAAATAATACTGAACATACCATCTTATTATACTCATCTTCAGTGACGATAACTGCCTATCAGAATCTTTTTCCTAGCTATAGATTTATAAGAAGTTCACTTCTAACATAAATTCCAGAAACATCTGGAAGTAATGACTAAAAAAATTCCACTGGAAACTTTAGAGTAGATGCAAAGGTTTCCCGAATTACAGAATAATAATTTTTTAAAAAAGATAAACCCATGTATTCCTACGTTCAATCTTAATGGCAATAAATTAAAAGGCTGTGTAGTGGGGTTACTGCTGCATAAATATGTGTATGTTACCTCCTTTCTCTTTTTATGTCTCTTTGGATGTCTAAGGTCTTCATATTTTGCACTGTGTTTAAGATTCTTTATCCAACGCTGGCCCTCAAGCCTGATTTTTCTTCTCCCAAAGACAAAATGCATTTCCCAAAAAGTAATTGTGAACTGTAAGTGGGCAGAAAGAGGGGTGCAAATATAAAGTATAATTATACTTCAGAGAAGTCAATGGGATTAGTATTTAACATGATAGATAAGTATTTTAACTTTATGCCCATCTCATAAAGTAATATTTACTCTAAAAGGATAATAAAAGGACAAGGCTGATAACCAAAGGGCTTATGAATTGAGCCAGAGATTCCTTTGGGGGAAGAAATATGAAAAGCTAAAGGGGACTTTCTGAGAAAAGGGGAAATAAATAAATACTGGAACAGAAGACAAAACTCTTAGAAGCTGGTGACTGAAGAATAAGGAGATCCAGCTAGTGAAGGTACAGAAGGTGTAAATGTAGAATGGAAGAGATAAGGAATAACATGCAAGGAGCGCCAATGGCAAAAGTTAGGATTATGAGAAAATAATATTTGAAAGGCAAACACTGAAGAAAGTGTTTCAGCTGACTTCCTAGTGACCAAGGATTTTAAAAGAAGCAAGAAGAGCCCTAACTGGACGGGATTTTAGTTGTCCAGGTATCAAAAGGACCAAGGACTAGGAGAAAGATGGGCAGATCTAGCTAGGGGTTAATGTGTAATGAAAGAGAAGGATTCAAGGTGGATGACAAAACTAGTTAGTGTTTACTGCTACCTCAAGACTGACCACATAAGTGCAATGTGCAATACAAATAAGATGTGGGCAGTTTGTTTCTTAACTTCAATTAGGTTATTATTTTTTTGGTCATTGACCCTCAAAATAGGAGAATTCTCTATACTATATCCAAAATTAGGGAAGTCAAAAAATGCCTAAAAGGATTAGCAAAGCCTCCAATAGTTTGTGTCATATGGGGGCCTCAATTAAAATCAAACACTGGAGGTTTACTTTTGTGTGGAATAATCATTTGAAATTTTATTTTTTGTATGTTATTTGTTCCTTGCTATACATTTTGGAGAAGATGTGTCAAGAGTTTGATGTAAAAAAAAGCAGGACCTAACATGTGTCCTAAGTAAACAGCTGCTCATTAAGATAATACTTCCAGTTACTGGCTTAGAAAGCAAGATTCTGAGATTACTGCTTAGCCCAGGCCTGTGACTTGTCAACCAAAAAAGTTACTTCCTCTTTAGTATAATGAATTGCAGAAGTACAGTTAAACAGTTATCTATGAGGGTTTATTGGCAGGCATAGGATATGGTGGGTGAGCAGAGATACTGATATATTTTTTTTTTTTTTGCCAGTGACCAAAATATTTACAAATTTCATAAAATGGAAAGAACTTTCTAAAAAATTAATAAGATCTGTTTCACAAATAACCAATTCAACTGGAACACTGAATAGTAGAAATGACAAAAGATTTGTTCTTATGGTTGATAAAAAATTTATATGATGGCATTCAAGTAAAGTTATTTTCTGTGTTCTGATTTAATGAATCATGTGAGTTGTATCTGGTTGGGTGACACAGATGCTGGCTCATTGAAGCCTACTCTAATGCCTCCCAGCACAGCCTTCCTTGGGACAGTGAAGCCAGAGTAACATGTCAGACTAAAGAAATATCAAAGAAAGAGAAAGCAGGGCTGGAGATGCTTTGAGGTTGGCTCATAACACTTCTTGACCTGTGAGTGTCCAGTAAGTATTTAGTGTCCTATGGGCTTCAATGACCTAACAAGCACTGAGTAGCAACAGTAATGCAGCAATGAATGGTCTTCAAAAGAAGACTTGCAATTCAAGCTGAAAAACACTACACTTACTAGATGGTTTTAACCCTACTGAAAGACAGTTTTAGAAACCACTAGTGATTTCTTCAAAGGTGAATGAGTATTAAATGTAAAATTTTTATATATGCTTGTGTAGTAACTTGTACTTTAAGTTCCTTTACAACTGTTTGATTTTAAAAATGTTTATTACTTTGGAAAATAAAACTTTCCCAAAGCTGTTAATGATAATAAATTTTGAAGAAAAGTGAGATAGCATTAGATATATTGGTAAAACTAGTTATAAAATAATGAGGGTCATTAAATGCTAATAAAAATGCATTGTTAAAAAGTAAATTAAAGGACTATTCCATATGTATTCCACATGGAGATGTTCTCCTCTTTAAAAAGATAACAAATAATATTTTTGAAGAAAAAGGCCCTCAGAAGAAAAGATAGTAAGAAAAGATAATAAGAGTAATTAAAGCTTATCAAAATATTGGCATATCACTTTACATGAAAGTTATTTCATCACACAGGAAAGTAAGACACAAAATAGAGGTACGTTTTCCAAAGATGCTTATAAAACCAATGAATAACTTGGTTTTTCACCAAAATTCCATTTAGCACTGAAAGTTAAAATCTGAAAGAGTACTTACAATGACAGCAACACCATAGCAATTAAGGTCCACTCCACAGGTTTGTGTATAATATTTCTATTTGTTAATCTGCAAAATAGGAAGATAAAGTTTACTATTACATTTAAATACATAAACCATCTATTTTTAGATAAAATCAGATTTTTGACATCATGTATCAAAGAGCATGATTTTCTATTCTTCATATGTTTGATAGGAGTCAGTAGTATAATACTGTGACTTGATCTTTGGTATCTGATAAGGATGATCTCAAAGGAAAGTGCTCCAGCCCCACTTCTATATATTTATAACAACAGTACTGTTAGATACGATGGGAATATGGGAACAATATGGGAAACTAAATTGCATGGTTTACTAAAATACACACATACACACAGTTCCCTGTAACTGTTTTCTGTATTTTCCCCCAGTCAAACGTTTCATTAAAGCCAACAAAGTAATAAGCAATTTCTGATTTTAATTCATCTTTTGCATCTTTCTACCTTGTGGTAGGTTGGCAGCAGGCACTGAAAGGATGTCATAATCCATAGTTTACAGAAATGAGTTGACTTAATAAACTGTAAGACTAAGTCTTCAGTAAAAATTTTTAAAAAGTCAGAAATTAACTCTATCACTTAGTAGTTGATGACAACAAAATGCACTGTAGTCAACTTAGTTTCTCAGAAACCATCTGGAAGAATTGCTCTAAATAAAAAATGATATAAATCAGTAAGAAAAGGGCAGCCCCAATGGCCCAGTGGTTTAGCTCTGCCTTCGGCCTAGGGTGTGATCCTGGAGACCGGGGATCGAGTCCCACGTCAGGCTCCCGGCATGGAGCCTGCTTCTCCCTCTGCCTGTGTCTCTGCCTCTCTCTCTATCTGTCATGAATAAATAAAATCTTTAAAAATAATAAAATCAGTAAGAAAAAAAGCCTAGCCAATAATATCTGATAAAGGACTGTTATGCAAAATAGACAAAGAATACTTAAAATTTAACAACAGGAAAACAAATAGCCCAATTAAAAAATGAGCCAAACGCCATAAGAGACATCTCATCAAAGTTAAATGACAAATAAGCACATGAAAAGATGCTCCACATTGTATCTCATAACGGAACTGCAATTTAAAACAATAGTGAGGGATCCCTGGGTGGCGCAGCGGTTTGGCGCCTGCCTTTGGCCCAGGGCGTGATCCTGGAGACCTGGGATCGAATCCCACATCGGGCTCCCGGTGCATGGAGCCTGCTTCTCCCTCTGCCTGTGTCTCTGCCTCTCTCTCTCTCTCTCTGTGTGACTATCATAAATAAATAAAAATTAAAAAAAAATAAATAAAACAATAGTAAGATAATGCTATACACCAATTACGATGGCCAAAATCCTGAACCAAAATCCCTCCATCAGAGTCATACATTTGCTATAACTGATGAACCTACATTGACATCATTATCACATTGGTCAAATGTGTGGCTCTGTAGCAGGGATGTGGAGCAAGAGGAACTCTCATTCATTGCTGATGGGAATTCAAAATGGTATAGCAACTTTGGAAGAGTGTGGTGCTTTCTTATAAAACTAAACCTACTCCACCATCTGATTGGCAATCATGTTCCTTGGTATTTACCCAAAGGAGTCAACAACTTGGCTATAAAAAATCTGCACACAGATGTTTATAGCAGCTCCATTTACAACTTCCAAAACTTGGAAGCAACTAAAATGTACTTCAGTAGGTGAATGAAAAAATAGGCTGTGGTACATCCAAATAATGGAATATTATTCAGCCCTAAAGATACGTGCTATCAAACTGCAAAAAGATGTGAAGATACTTTATATGTATATTAATTAAGTGAAAGAAGCCAGTCTGAAAAGGCTTCATACTGTGTAATTCCAACTATATGACATTCGGAAAAAGGTAAAACTATGGAGATAATTAAAAGATCAGTGGTTGCCAGGAGTTGTGAAATGGGGGTGGGAGTGAGAAGTAGATAAATAGAGCACAGAGGTGCTTTAGGGCAGTGAAAATACCCTATGATACTATAATGATGGACATATGTCATATACTCATTCAAAGCCAGAGATTATATAATACCAAGAGTGAACTCTAATGTAAACTATGGACCCTTGGTGATGATGATATTATCAATGTAGGTTCATCAACTGCAACAAATGTATAACTCTGGCTGGGAGTGTAGCTAATGGGAGAAGCTATGCATGTGTGGGGGCAAGGAGTATTATAGGAAAACTCTGCACCTTTTTCTCAATTTTGCTATAAACCTGAAACTGCTCTTAAAAAATTGTCTTAAAAAAAACCCAACCAATAAACAAATAGACAAAGGAAATAAGCAGGTAAATTACAGAGGAGGAAATGGTCGTCAGCATTTCAATAAAGAGTTTAAAAAAAAAATTAAAAAAAAAAAAAGAGTTTAAATTCACCAGGAAACATTTGGATGAGTGTGTAATTTCACCAGTAATCTGGAAAACTAGTAAAAAAGCAATTCATTCCATCACATTGGCAAAAATAAAATATTGATAATAGCAAAGGCTGGTGAGAATATGAAGAAATAGTATTTTTAACACACTTGATTGAGCAATCAAACAATTTGGCAACATCTGATAAAGCTGAAATACATATGAATAGCTGAACTATTTCACTTCTAGACATAAACCCTAACCAAAATCTCAATTATGTTTAAGGAAATATGTATAAAGATAGTTAATACGCTTGTAATGGGAAAAATAAGAAGTTGTGGCATTATTATAGAATACTAAAGAGCTGTCAAAAATGATGAATGAACTAGACTTACATATTTTGCTCATCATAATTTGAATGAAAGAGAGCAAGTATGGTATCACATTATTTATGTAACTCAAGAACAGATAAGACTCAGTATTATTTCTGGATACACCTATGAGTAGAAGAATAAAAACGCAGAATAGAAAGATATTTA
Organism: Vulpes vulpes; assembly: GCF_048418805.1. NCBI lineage: Eukaryota > Metazoa > Chordata > Mammalia > Carnivora > Canidae > Vulpes > Vulpes vulpes. The sequence continues at coordinate 131,481,720 of NC_132782.1, forward strand.
TTAAATTCAGTTACCAGTTGCTTCTGGGGGAGAAAAGGAGAATGGACTGTGAAAGGGAACAAAGGGGAATTCATGTCAGGGCCTTTGCACTGGCAATTCTATTGCCTGAAACTATCTTCCCAAATTAAGTTTTCTTGTCACTTTCACAATAAGGCCTGTCTGGACCATCATATTAAAAAGTGAAACTTCAGGAGGCACCTGTGTGGCTCAGTTGGTTAAATGTCCAACTCCTGATTTTCGCTCAGGGTGCTGAGATTGAGTCCTGTGTAGGCTCCGTGGGGAATCTGCTGGAGATTCTCCCTTTCTCTCCCTCTGCCCCTCCCCACCGTTCACATGCATGTTTTCTCTCAAATCTTAAAAAAAAAAAAAAAAAAAAGGAAACTTCTTTCTATTTCCCAGCCCCAAATTCCCAGCTCCCTTACCTAGCTATATATCTTTTTCCCTATTCCAGTTACCACCTTTAAAAAAAGAAAAGATTTATTTTACTTATTTCAGAGAGAGAGAGAGAGAGAGAGAGTGTGTGTGTGTGTATGTATGTGTAGGACGGAAGGGGGAAAGGGAGAGAGAAACACAAGGAGACTCCGTGCTGAGCACAGAACCCAACGTGCAGCTGGAGCCCAGCATGGGGCTTGATCCCACTACTCTGAGATCAGACCAGGCTGAAACCAAGAGTCGACACTCCACTGACTGTGCCACGTAGGCACCCCTCCACTATCACCTTCTAACACAGTATTGTTGATTATCTGTTTTGGTTTTTGCCTGTGGCAGGAATCTGTATGTTTTTCACCTATTTATTTCAGATCAATTCCTTGGGTGTTCAGAATGATTTGATATCTAGCTGTCTTTGAGGGATGAGGCAAGCATAGGGTCCCCCTACTACTCTTGCCATCTTAACTCCTCTCTTCACCTATTTATTCCAAATACCCAGAATGAGGTAGGCATTCCATTAATTTTTTTTCTAAATGAGTGACTTATTTTAATTAAAATACATACATCTGGATCAAATATTACAAAATAATAATATCTATTAATTCTGAATGAAGGGGATCCCTGGGTGGCGCAGCGGTTTGGCGCATGCCTTTGGCCCAGGGTGCGATCCTGGAGACCCGGGATTGAATCCCACGTCGGGCTCCCGGTGCATGGAGCCTGCTTCTCCCGCTGCCTGTGTCTCTGCCTCTCTCAATCTCTCTCTCTCTCTGTGTGACTATCATAAAAAAAAAAAAAAATTCTGAATGAAGAATATGTGTATCTTTATTATACTAATCTGAATTTTCCCATAGTTAAAATGTTTTACAAAATTTTAAAAAGCCTAGATGACATAAAAAAGGAAGCACTACACTATGGTGGTTAAAAAGTCTGACAGACATGTGGGTTTGATACTCAGATCTGTCACTTAGCCATACTTGGAACACATTTCAATAGCTGAAGAACTATTTTTAAATTCAATAAAACAGGAACAATGGTACTACCCACCTCATAGGAGTTCTTATGAGGACTAAATGTACAAAAGATATCCATATTGCCAAATAAACAGACATTTCTCAGCCCCATCCTTAATCTTTCCTAGACCTTCTGATTTTGGATAAATCCATAGCCTCTGCCCTTGGGTCTCTCTTTTCCTCTATATATACTCATTTCCTTGGTGCTGTTATCCAATTTCATAGCTGTAAATATTAGATAACTATGGGCTATAACTATCTCTAGCCTGGGCCTTTTCCTTGAATTCCAGACTTCTAGATCTAATGGTTTCCTTGATATGTATTTCCACTTGAATACATAATGGCCATCTTAAAACTTAGTACAGCTAAAATTGAGCTCTTCATCTTTTCCCAAAACCAGGTCATCCTGCAGATAGGTCCACCTCAGTGAATGGCCACACAATCCTTACAGAATCCAGTTGGTCAGATCAAAAATCTTGTGGTTAACCTTGGCTCTCTTGATGTCCCATGTCCAACTGGTCATCAAATCCTGATGATATTACCGTCAAAACAGAATTTGATTACTTCTTACCTCCACTGCTTTCACCTTGGTCCACCATCATTTCTTGCCTGATTACCAAGACAGCATTCTAAATGGTCTTCCTGCCTCTGTCCATCTACTGTAATTCTCAAATTAGCAGAGTGACATTGTTAAAAATGTATGTCAGATCACGTCTTTCTTCTGTTCCAAATCAAACAATTGCTCTCCATCTCATTTGGAGTAAAAGTGAAAAATGAACATAGCTATAAGGCCTATATAATCTATACCAAACCTGCTCCTCGCCCTGTACTTCTCTGACCATATCTTTTTGTACCTTTGCATCTGCTCATTTCTTCAGCCTCACTAGCATCCCTAATATTTTATGAATACACCATGCCTGCTGTACCCAATATAGTTTCTCAGATAACAACATGACTTGCTCTCTCACTAACTTTTAGATCTTTTCTACAAATGGCATCATCTCCATGAGGTCTTCCCTGACCAGCCTATCTGGTCACAGATAAAAAAGCACAACTACCTCCCTCTTCAGTACCAATCCCTTTCCCAGCTTTTGAGGAGAAAATGAAGAGAATGAATTGAGAAAGGGGAAAGGACATATCATCACATAATGATAATACATATATTGTTTTAAAATTTTTACATATCCTTTGTATTAGAATAGTTCCATGAATGAAGGAATTTTTGTCAGTTTTGTTCACTGCTTTGTCTTTAGCAACTAAAACAGAGTCTAGCACACAATCAGAAAAGGTCAAAGGGTAAGCATGTAAAACAAAATGTGGACAAGTTAAAAAAATTCCTTTTCTTTTTTTTAAAGAAATTATTTTTCTACTATACTCAAATTTCCCAAAGTTAAGACAAATTTAAATTCATTTACTCATCCAGCAAAATATGTACTGAGTGCCTGCTCTATACTACTCTTCTAGGCACTGGGATAAACACAAGATCTTCTTGTGTCAAAATAGAATTTTAATTCAAATCAGATTTAGAAAAATATCTTGAGGGATCTCTGGGTGGCTCAGTGGTTTGGCATCTGCCTTCAGCCCAGGGCGTGATCCTGGAGTCCCAGGATCGAGTCCCACATCAGGCTCCCTGCATGGAGCCTGCTTCTCCCTTTGCCTGTGTCTTTGCCTCTCTCCCTCTCTCTCTCTGTCTCTCATGAATAAATAAATAAAAAAAATATTAAAAAAAATATCTTGACCCAAACTGATGACAGTGAATCTTTACCAAGCAACTTCTGATGGAACTGCTATGGCAGGTAAATCAAAGTAACATTCTGGATAAATGACTGTGATTCAATTCAGTGGAAAGGACAGCTCTATTCACAGGGGAAAGATTCTTCAAAGAGCTGAAAAAGCTGCTTTATATGTATGTTCTAATAGGCTCTGAACTCTGGCTGCACATTAGAATCACCTTGGGGGCTTTTAAAGAATACTGAGGTCTGGGCCCAACCTAACCAAACTAGGGGTGGAGCCAGGCATCTGTAGTTGTTAAAAGCTCCCTAGGTAATTCTGATGCACAACTGGTTGAAGAATCACTGTTTTACAAGTTCCTAATATTGATTATCATTTCAAAGGGAAGGATATGGTTATTTATGTCAATTCTTTTCCATTGCTAGTACTGATTGAAAAGATCTCTCAACACTAGTCACGGTCATCAATAAGGCTTTTTTTTTTTAGAGACTTTCATGTAGAAAGTCTATTTCTGTTTGTGGCTCTAGCCACCAAATAGTCATATACCTCTTGAAGTTGTCCTGTCCTGATTCTGAAGACAGGAGTTATCCTACCAGAGGTAATTCTGTACTCTAAATAATTGACATTTTCCTAAAAAGCAGAAAAGCCAATTTGAGCAATTTTTATTAAAGCTACAGACTCTAACCTGCAGATACTAAAGAGTAAAGACTTAAAAAATAATTAACATCAGGTTGCTTATATTTGTATGTGATCAATGATCTGTGGTGCCTAGTTTCCATGATATCCAATACAGGTAACAATCTCAGTAATTAGAACAATCCTGTCATTCAGATTTACTGTTATTATCTGAATATTCACTTTCAAATCTAAACATTCTAGATGAAGTAAAAATGTCCTTCTGTGCTTTTGTCAGTCAGAAAAACAAAATGCTGCAGGAATCAATCACGCCTGTGAAAACCTTTAATTTAATGTATAAAACAATTAGTAAAATTTTTTAATTATTTAGCAAAACAGATCAACAGTTAATATAAACAGTAAATACATTAAATAGATTACTTTCTTGAGAATGCTGTTTATCTTGGAAAAATGTTTATATTCAAATAATGTTAAGACAGATAATAGAGATTAGATTCTATTGTAATTCGATCTTTGCAGAACTATATTATGTACTAGCATTTATAACATTAAAGAAAATAACCACTGTTAAAACGGGTCAATCAGCCCCAAAATAGAAGTTCCGGGCAGCCCAGGTGGCTCAGCGGTTTGCCACCGCTGCCTTCCGCCCAGAGTGTGATCCTGGAGACTAGGGGGATCAAGTCCCACGTCAGGCTTCCTGCTTGGAGCCTGCTTCTCCCTCTGCCTGTGTCTCTGCCTCTCTCTCTCTCATAAGTAAATAAAATCTTTAAAAAAACAAAACAAAACAAAACAAAAAAACCAAAATGGGAGTTCCTTATGCTAAGACCCACCAAGATTTAACACCTAATTTAAACTGTCGTTTCAGCCTCTCCCAGGAGTGAAGTTTTAAATCCATCAGTCTGGAATTTCCTGATCACCATTAAGGAGGTAATCTGCAAGGTAAGACCCCCTGCCTTTTCCTCTAAGGGAAGGTAACCTTGCTTGAAACATTTTTTTCTTTTTTTTCTAATAACTTCCTTGTCTAGTCCCATTTCTGCCTACAAATAAATACCTTCTATTTTGTACAACCCTTCCAAGCATTCTCCTAGATGTTAGATGAAATGTTGCCTAATTCATTAATTACTGAATAAAGCCAATTAGATCTTCAAAAACTGACTTGACTAAATTTTTGTTCTTTAACAGCTTTAAGAGCTCCATTTAAATTTTACTTATTTATTGTCATTTGTTATAAATCTTTCAAGAAAATGGCCTACTGGGGAATTCTTAGAATCTTGTGATGATGACACAATGTCACTTCAAAATATCCTGAGTTGAAAAAATATCTACATTATGTAAATAGATATACAATAATCTCAATACAATCTCTAATCAAAATGATAAAAATGTTAAAACTAAATTGAGACACCCCAAACATTCTGTTTAGTCCAACTTCACAACCAAAGACCCTACAAGAATGTCTTAAAACAACTCCTGTAGTCTTGAGTCTACAAAGGCTAAATATTTAAACATAAAGTGGTACAAATGGTCCTGTTCAGAAGATGAAGGTGAATTTGTCTAAACTATCAATCCTAGATCGTTCTAGTACATATTTTATTAAAAAACGGTTTCCTGAATCACTTTGTGGCACACAAAAAGGTTAGTGATTTTTTAAATGTGTTAGTTGAAAGTGAATGGTTATTTGATATTACTGATATATAGTACAGTGACTTCAAATCTAACAGGTAACAATGTCAAGTAATTATTTCTGTATTATAATTTTAAACTTTTAAAATATTATTACTACTGTCAACAATAAACCATCCATATTTATTGGATGAAATGAGTCTTTCACTCCAGAAGTTTGTTCGATGTTGGTTCTATTTAGTTTTAGCCATAGGCAAGTACTGATTTTAGTATTTGGTCACCGGGATTGGGCCAAAATGTGTATTTGGTGCACCTCTTCCTATAGAGTATTTAGAGGCCTATCCTTATGCTTCTTGGTACAGAACACAGTTTTAGCTGGTGTGAATATTTTTACCTTGACAGTTTTAGAACAATCCCAACTGCTCTGTTTTACAACTGATATTCGCTTTTCTTCCTTTCTTTATACCTACGCTTTAAAAAAACTCAGTATTAAATTACCCATTGTTTTGTACTGTTCACTGTGCTCAACTTCTAACAGGTTTCCTCTTTGAGGGTGGGCATAATGCTTCTTTTGCCAGCAGCACAGTGCTGGTCATCTGATCTATATCTACTAATTTACTAAGATTCAATATGTTATTGGCTAACCACCTTTGTGTCTGAGACATCACTTTAGGCTATTCTATAAATAAACTATCAAAAAATAACTATATTAAGGCCTGAGCAAATAAAATGTTGCATTTAGTAAAAGATAATGTTTACTGGAGGAGAAAACAACACTATTCTTAGATCTAAGACGATGAAGGTTAAGTCACTTTTTTCATTCCTCTGTTGGAAAAACTTCTTGCTCAACTACAGACCCCAACAGTTAAAACTAGAACTAGATAAGATTGCTTAACATAACTCATATTTTGGGGCAGCCTGGGTGGCTCAGCGGTTTAGCACCGCCTTCAGCCCAGGGCCTGATCCTGGAGACCCGGATCGAGTCCCATGTCAGGCTCCCTGCTTCTCTGAATTCTGCCTCTCTCTGTGTCTCTCATGAATAAATAAATAAAATCTTAAAAAAAAAAACAAAACTCATATTTTAATTAAAACCCATTGTGAAAAAAAATAAAACCCACTGTGTTTCTTTTATTTATTTATTTATTTATTTATTTATTTATTTATTTATTTATTTATTTATAAAAGATTTTATTTATTTATGCATGACAGACATAAAGAGAGAGAGAGAGAGGCAGAGACACAGGCAGAGGGAGAAGCGGGCTCCATGTCAAGAGCCCGACATGGGACTCGATCCCAGGACTCCAGAATTGCGCCCTGGGCCAAAGGCAGGCGACGAACCGCTGAGCCACCCAGGGATCCCCAGATTTTATTTATTTATTCATGAGAGAGAGAGGCAGAGACACACACAGGCAGAGGGAGAGGGAGAAGCAGGCTCCATGCAGGGAGCTGACATGGGACTGGATCCCAGGTCTCTAGCATCACAACCTGGGCCGAAGGTGGTGCTAAACCGCTGAGCCACCCAAGCTGCCCCATTGTGTTTACTTCTTACTTTCTTGAGGCACGGATGAAGGTGTTTTACAATGATCCATCCAGAACATCCAAACTGCCTGACCAGAAAAGCCCTGATAGCAAAGGAATGCCTAGAAGACTACACCTCACAGATGTCCTTCCCTGCCCACAAATGTGGGCTGGCCACATAATGACCCTGACCCACCATGATTATGTGTTACCTGCCTGCTTTCTTGCATGGACCACCCAGCCACCCCCCTCTCTCCTCCCCCAAAGCCCAACCTGTCCTTATAAAACTCTAGGGGTCCATATTGCTGGTGGAGAGACTAGTTGTTATGGCTAAAGCCTGCCAAATCCCCTGGCTGCCGGCACCCAAAATAAATCTTTCCCTTTCTCTTTTCCAAACCCTTTTCTCTCGAGTTATTGGCTTCTCTTGGAACAAGCTTATTCAAGTATGTTCAACAACAGTGTGGGAAAACCCAGCCAGGAGCTATGCTTTTGATTAGTCCAGCCCCCTCAGGACTTCCTAGGACAGAGCAGTTGGCTATGGCAACAGGCCAGGGCTTACCCACTCATTTTCTGAGTTACTGGCTATGATAGATCATTAGGTAACACAGTCTACCTATGGATTCTGCAAGGCAATCACAGGAAGTCAAAATAACCAAGAAGAAAATTATAGTATTAACACCAACCTGAAAGTTCGGACGAGATTTTTAAGTTGTGTATAAATATCTCCTAATGTGATTTGAAGAGGCCCCAAAAGTCCAGGCACTCTGAAAATAAAAGTTACATTTCTTTTAAAATATAATTTAATTAGACAGACATACTCTTTGAGTTTTGCCTAAGTCTGGATTTTCCATAGGTACTAATGGCACTTAGGTAGAGGTAGTTAAGTTAGGTTCTGACTGATGAGAACTCACTAGAATACATTTCATAATTACCCCACATTCCACTTTGTAGTCTATGCTACAATGTCAGGCACTGAAAAATATTATTTTGGCTGCTATCTATATTCTTATATCTAGTTTTTCTTACCTTTACTTTAAAATATTAGACTAAATGCAAAGAACACAAAGCAAGAGGAATTAGACCCCCCAAATGGTCCAATTTAGGAGTGTGACCTATTTTTCCTTATGAAATCCTTATGGTGGAAGACTGATATATTTCTAGAGAGTAATTTGACAATATATGTTAACATTTTAAATGTGGATATTCCTTGACCCAACAGTTTTACTATGAAAAAAATTTATCCTAAAGAAACAATCAGATAAACATAAAAAAGATGATTATTGCAAAAATATTTTTATTTTATTTTTTTATTTTTTGCAAAAATATTTTTAGTAGTGAAAAATGCAAACAAATGTCCACCAATAGGTCATTCATTAAATAAATTATATGTGCGTGCAGTGGAATATAATACAACCTTTCAAATGAGAATGTGAATGTACACATTTTTAATGTGGAAAGATATTCATGGTATAAGTGTTAAGTGAAAAATGCATATGTAGCGTGGTCTCATTTTTATAAAAACTTATGTATAATGACACTGTATATGATAAAAACTATATTTCAAACTTGTTTCATTCCTTCCAGGTTTATATTATAACAGAGAGAACCAAAAGGAATGAATATACACACACACCACATATACACGTATCAGGGATAAACATAAAAATGTTAATAGTCGTTACTGTTCAGTGGGATTACCAGTGATCTTCACTTCCGTCTTTAAACCATTTTGTACTGCCTAAATCTTCTGCAATAATCATGTATTACTTTTTAAAACTTATTATAAAGCTTCAGATATATTTCAAACAGAGAAAATAGCAATATCCCCAAACATATATTTCCACACTCAACTTCCCAATATTTTGTTACACTTATTACTTTTCCTTTCTTCTTTACTTTTTTTGCCAGTAATATTTTAAAGTAAATCCCTGACATTACATCATTTGACTCCTAAACATTTATTTATTTCTAAATGCAAGGGCATTTTCTTACATAATCACAATAAAATGATCATAGCCAACCAAATTAACAATTCCTTAATATCATCTAATACCCAGCACATATTTCATTTTAATTATCTAAAAAAAATGTCTGTTTACAACTGGTTTGTTCCAATCAGAAACCACAAAATGTCTTACTTTTATAATGAGAAAAATTGTTTTCATAAATAACAAAAAAAACCCCAAACCCTTTATGTCAATAATTATTTTATATTTAGTGTTCTTTGTGTTTCTATAAGTTATCCCACCTCTTCTCAAATTTAGTTCTTGAGCTATTATCAATAAATTCAGTCTTCTGGCATGCAACTTCTGGCATCTTCTGTTGCAAACAAAACCCAGAAGGAACAGAATTCCTTTAATGGCATAACTATGTGGTCTTAAATTTAAAACTGGGTCTTTCATTAGCTAAAAAGTCTAGAAAACTATGTTCCAATAAATCCCTATCTATTGATTATATACAAGTATCAATAATCCATCCTAACTTTCAGAACCTATTTAACCACAATTAGGATTGATATCTTCTTGTCCTATGAATCAGACATATGGTGACTTATACTGTTTTCTAACCTAATAATATCAAATGGAAACAAAGTCTGAGGACTATATAAAAGGCAAAATAATAGATTATCTATGAGGAGCCTAACATAATAGGCACTCAATAAATATTAAACAGTTATTTAAAATGTAAAACATTTAGGCTGCTCAAAATATTAAGGCTTTCAGAAGATATGGTTTATCATTAAACTATGACAAAATTAAGACTTCTCCATATGCACAACCCCCCCCCCCCCTAAGATTTTAAAGTAATCTCTACACTCAGCATGGGGCTTGAGCTCACAACCCTAGTGAGAATATGAGTCCCATGTTCCACCCACTGAGCCAGCCAGGTGTCCCTAACCTACATGCAGATCTTTAACAATGACTGGAAACACCTTTACATTTTTTCTACCTTTACATTTAAACACCTTTACATTTTTTCTTTCTAAAGAAAGAAAACAGAGATTGAAAAGTTCAAGACAGCCCTCACACCTCTAGAAAAAAATTTTCAAACTTCTTTTGAAAGACAAACCAAGATTACAATTTTTAAATGTCATTTATGACTGGGCTAATTACAAGAAAAATAATTTCCACCACGGGAAGTTTAAAACTAAAGTGCAAAGTTGGCTTGAACAAAAACTCTTAAGTTGCTGAGTGTGAAATGGTTCTATAAATATGTATGCAGAGTGAGTTAACAGACCATTACAACTTCATAAGGTTTCATTCACATGTGAAACCGATATGACACATATACCACAAATCAGTATTTAAATGATCTAGCTTTGATATTTTTTCCCTGACTTCACTGGATTATTAAGTGGAAGTGACATAGTTTGGTTTTCCACTCCCATAATCTCAACCTTCCTCTTTATTATGTGCTTCTGTGTCTTCTATACAAAACTTAATTTCAGTATTTCCTTGGCAGGATATCTTAAAAATCTCAATTTCTCAGTAAAGACATCCATGTAAACTTTTCACATATTTTTCAAACTGTTCAAGATTCAGGAATAAAAATTAATAAAGGGACGCCTGGGTGGCTCAGTGGTTGAGTGTCTGTCTTCAGCTCAGGGCGTGATCCTGGACTCCTGGAATCGAGTCCTGCATGGGGAGCCTGTTTCTCCCTCTGTTTATGTCTCTGCCTCTCTTTTTTAAAAAATTAAAATTTAAATTAATATAAATTATGAACCCACAAATACCAAGTTAATTTTAAATATTTTAAAGTGGACAATTATATACTTACACTTTACTCAACTTTTCCAGTACGATGCGTTTTCTAATCTGGTTTTGAGAACTTGAATCTATCAGTGGAAAGGTGGGATCATGCTGAATCACATTTTTAAACAAAACAAAGCAAAATCATAAATTTACATTCTTCTTTGATAAGGACAATAAACATTAAAACACAAAAGGTCACACCTGGGCTATGGTAGACTAAAAAACTAGGCTTGAGAATTATTAGAAGATTTAAATTTGAGCATTGGTTCAGTCATTAGGTTGATGTGAACTTGAGTCATATGCCTGCTTTTGAGAATGTTTCTCATCTATATAAAGGGATAATAATACTTTATTAAACGAGAAAATGTATACAAAAGAACTTTGTAAACTACTAAATGCTATACAAATGTTTTTGAGATTAAAGTTAGCAAATACTACATATATGTTTGTGTGTGTGTATATATATGTATACATATATATATATATATATATAGAGAGAGAGAGAGAGAACGGGGAATTCCATTTCTAGAAATGGTAGACAAGATAATTCAAACCATCCCTCCTGCTGAGAACTGAAAAAACACTGGGAAAATACCCACATTTGTTTGAAAACATCAGAGAACTAACAAGGCAGTAAAGAATTAAGGCCAAAGGTTCTAAAGAAGGTAATTCCAGAGAGGACAGTGACTAATTCCAGAAGAAGCAATTCAGATACTGAGAACCTGAGCATTGTTTTTCTAATAAGCATTAACAATTGGGGAATACCAAGAAGGAAGGAGTACTGGCAACCCTCCCCTCCAAGCTTGACTTAGAAAAACCACACTATAGAACTAGGAATAAATAGGAAACAGACTGGCTCTTATAGGGATTGTAGTCCAGTTTCAAATCATCTTAATCCCTGATCTGATTAAGCGATTTGGGACTGCTACAAATCATCTGCCCAATGCAAACATATATCTGTTGTAGAGGAAGATAACATCAGCTTGGGCCTCGAGTTATCTGTAATTTATAGTATACAATGTTTGCCATATAATAAAACAATAAGAAAACAAGACAATATGGTCAAAATCTCAAACATCAGCCCACAGAAAACAGGCCTCCGGGGAATCCAGATAATGATGTTATCAACTTTAGTTAAAATAGCTATGTTGAGGGTGCCTGGGTGGCTCAGTTGGTTAAGTGTCTCCTTCAGCTTAGGTCATGACCCCAGGGTCCTGGGATCGAGTCTTGCATTTGGCTCCCTGCTTCTCCCTCCACCCTTCTCCCCTACTCATGATCTCTCTAACCGTCTCTCTCTCTCAAATGAAATCTTTTAAAAATTAGCTATGTTGATATATTCTAAGAAAAATGAAGAGACCAAAAATTTCTGCAGAGAACTGTTAACTATACAAAAGAATCAAATGAAAATTCTCAAACTGACAAATATAGTATTCAAAAGCGAGAACTCAATGGCTATATTTAATAATATAAATGACTGAAGAGAGAATACTGATTTTGAAAATACTCAGAACAAAGCACAGTCACAACCAACACCCACATACACACATGAT